>NC_136482.1:2399517-2472017 GCF_053919585.1 Euprymna scolopes | reverse complement strand
ATCTATGGTCCCTCCTCGCCAAACTTTCACGGAGAACACGTCTAGCTAAAACCACTATTTATAATTTCCCCCACTCTTTATCCGCGTTTAAACTTGAACGTAGATTCCATGAATAAAGCCTCTTTCTTAGAACTTCACGCCTGTGAAACTTTTTTCTGTTTCCCTGCTTTCCAGCTGACTATAATATGGTCGTTCTCAAGTCCAATGTAAACAAGTTCTTGACGAGCCGCCCCCTTGAGTAATCCCATTTACTAAATTTCCACAACTAACGATTATCACGATATCGTCCTATTGACTACTGTACACTCATTAACTCTTATCTTCGAGTGGCCTCCTGGCCTTGATGAGTGGTGAATCCTTTGCAAAAAAATGACAAGAACGCACACACACAAATATATATATATATACACATACATATATACATCTATATATATATATGTATGTGTGTGTGCATAATCTCGTGATTTTGAAGCCATAAAAACTTTTGTATTTCGATTGCGTATTTATATTCCATTCGTTTTTTTCAAAAGCTGAATTGTTCTCGTTCTTCGATAATTACTCTTCGTTGATCTTATTTTTATCGAACTCGAATCTTTCTCTGGACAGTTTAGTCTCATCCCTATATCTTCATCTTTTTCATCACCTTCATCTTCTTCCAATTCTTCATTTTCTTTAACATATTTGTCCTTTTTTTTATATTTTGTATAATTTTGATATTTTCCAATTCGACGACTAATTGTGAATAAGGAACGTGAATTTTTTTCCGCCCGACCAATTCCAAGGAACTGAAGATGATGGCTCCAGATGAAAATCGAGGTCTGCAGCATCCAATGCGTCTCTCGGCACTCAGCGTTGCTGTGGTAACTGGGCTCTGCAAACCTGAAAATTTAATTCTTTTGTTCGGTCGACCGAGAAAGGTCAGTTTTCTCATTTGGGCTTTTCTGACGAACAATCGCTCCAACCGCCCCTCCTTGCGCTGCCACACTCGCACACATACGCGCACATATACACAGGCAAAATGCACACACTTTTCTCTATTTCTTTCTATTTTTTTAGTTTCTTTTTCTATTGTTTTCTTCACTCATTTCTCGTGTTTCCTCTTTTTCCCTCTTTAATTTCTCTATATATACATATATATATATATATATACAAGTATATATACATATATATATATACATAAATATACACACACATATATATACATATATATATATATATATATATATATACATATATATATATATATATATATATACTAGTAAAAGTACCCGTCGTTGACTGGGTTCAAAAACAGCCCACAGAAAATGGACTCCGATTTATGAAAGTATGATAGGTTATGAAAAGGAAGGGTTGTAAAGAGAGAGCTTCGAATTTGGGGGTATCAAAGCCAAAGCAAAATATGATGAAAGTAAAAATAAAATAGATTCACACTGAAACACTTATCACAATATTCTGTAGATCTATAAATTATATATATATATATACTAGTAAAAGTACCCGTCGTTGACTGGGGGTATCAAAACCAAAGCAAAATATGATGAAAATAAAAATAAAATAGATAAACCCCATAATTTATCATACCATACCTGTTCACACTGAAACACTTATCACAATATTCTGTGGATATATATTAAAAAACCTTGTTAAACCTTGTGACATATTTCTATTCTATGGAGGTCAGGTGCGAACGAACACCCCATAATTTTATTATACCATATTTCTTCAAACTGAAACATAATTATCAAAGTATACTTACGCAGATAGACATGAAAAGTCTTTATTAAAGTTTGTGCCTATTTCCATTCTATGGAGGCCAGGCACGAACGCAGACCCCACAATTTTATTATACCATCTCTATTTAAGTTAAAACATACTTATCAAAGTATTATTATGTACATCTATATCAAAAACACTTGTAATCGTTTTTTTTTTTAATTTTTAAATTTTTTATTTGCATACTTTGTGGACCAGGCGCGAACACAGATCCCGCAATTTTAATGAACCACCGTTCTGCGAGATCAAATATGCCCATTTTTGTGTCTCGATACATGTTCTATCATTATATGTAATCGGTTTTTTACAATAGTCAACCATATAGGAGCCTATTCGCGGCCCAGAAACACACACACACACACACACACACACACACACACACACACATTCAGCTTTATATATATATATATATATATATATATATATATATATATATATATATATATATATAATCTTAAGAATAAAATTATCCAACAATCAGCTGGTATGGAAACCTGTAATTATAAGACTTACAAGATATTACTGGCAGTAATATTCTATAAGCATTATCCCACCTAAATAACAATTGCTCGATATAGCAAATAGATAGAGCAAATAAATCAAATTTTAGAAATATTTTAACTCCTAAGGAGTTAAAATATTTCTAATGTATTCTTTGTCTTACATAGAATAATAAAAATATTTGATCTGAAACTAAAACATTTCACGTCATAAATTTTTAAATTCATTGAATGACTAAAATTTGATATATACATATATATATATATATATATATATATATATATATACGAGTATATCTATATAGAAGTATATATATATATACAAATATATGTGTATTTAAATATATATATGTATGTATGTGTGTGTGGGGGGGGGGTTAACGTGTTACGTTTTTTTGTTTTATTTTCTCCCTTTTTTCTTAATTTTTTCCTCTCTGTTTCACTCCTTCTGGTTCTTGCTTTTACTCGTTTTTGCTTCTATCCACCCATCTATCTCTCTCTCTCTCTCTCTCTCTCTCTCTCTATCTATCTATCTATCTATCTATCTTTCTCTCTCTCTCTCTCTTACCCCTTCAGTTCCTTTTTGTCTTTCTTTAATTTTAATTTTTGTCTCTCTTTGATGTTCTTTCTATGATCTAGCTACAGTTTTCATCGCTCTCTCTCTCTCTCTCTCTCTCTCTCTCTCTCTCTCTTATTCTCTCTCTCCCTCTCTCTCTCTCTCTCTCTTATTCTCTCTGTTTTTATAATCTTTAAATAATCTTCATACACCTTTAACTCTTAAAACCTCAACTATCTGTTTATCTCTCTCGCGCCGTACGTCTCTCTCCTTTGCTATCTCTTTCTCTTTCTCTTTCTCTCTCTCTCTCTCTCACTCTTTCTATCCTTATTTCTATTCAACTTTCCCTGTTATTCACACACATTGAAGCTGCCTCGCCGAATTATTCTTTAATACATCGTCATCATCATCATCATCATCATCATCATCATCATCATCATCGCCATGAAAACCGAATCACTTAAAACCATCGTGTCTGTCGATCACACACGCAAAGGTAAAAAATACCCATAATTAGCATTTGCCATGTGCGGCCTATTCATAGAGAAGCGATAATGGGATCTCTCCGATAAAAAGGGGGGGGTGTTATTCCACTACAGTAAACGTCACCTTCAATCCGATCAGCTTCATTTTAGAAGAATGCCAACTTGTAGTCATGGGAAGATGATATAATGCAGGCAAAAATATTCTGTGCCGTCCAGAAGCAAATAAGGAATCGTTTTAAAAACAATGAAAACGAGTTTACAGTTATTTCTATCCATATTCCTGATAGATTTCTTTATTGATTATTATCCAATATATAGTAATGATTTCTAAAGTTATACAAGAATATTACTTCGGTACCATCCGCTAGAATAGAAAGCAGAACGTTTAGCACACCAGTCTTAGTCATCTTTACCGTCTGAACTATCGATAGCGGAATACGAAAAATTAAGAAGTAAGCGACTATAGCTCTGAATAATTTTGCGCCTGCGCAACAGTAACGTCATGAGTTTTATTCGATTTACCTTTTTAAGTTCAACTGTTTTGTTTTCAATTTTAACCCTTTTAGCAGCAATTTTTGTCGGCAAAAACCAAATCGTAAATGTGCTACAGATCCAAATGCCCTATGTATCAAATTTCAACTGTAGACCAAATATTTAACGAAGAATTTAATAGAGACTTTTCGCAGACATCAACATTTTTTTTTTTTTTTACACAGTGATCACCACTTATCAAGGCCCGGAAGCCACTCAGGGATAAGGGTTATTGCAAGTACATTACGTTAGTGTGGAGATTTGATGAAGTGTTTAATTAAGGGGGCGGTTCATTAGGAATTTGTTAACATTGGACTTGAAGACATCCAAGTTGTAGTCCGGAGGGAAGCAGGCAGACGGAACAGAGTTCCACAGGTGTGCAGTTCTAAGAAAGAAGCTTTGTTCATGGAATCCGCGTTTTGATTTAAGCACAGATATAGAGTGGGGGAAATTTTTCACAGTGGATTCAGCTAGACGGGTGTTTTTCGTGGGATGCCATCAGGGCCAGTTGCTTTACTGGAATCTAGGTTCTTTATCCGTGCATGAGGTCGCCAACATGGTCATGAAATAGTGAAATGAAACTAATAATCGACTAAATAACCACCAAAACTTAGTAATTAACGCTCGTTTTTTTAAGAATATGCTTATTAATTAAACATCATGTACTTACTAGTATATTCATGACCGAGTATTAAGAAGTTTATTTTAATATTCCTTAAATAGAAAATATAAATAGATGTAGTATATCTTTTTATTAATACAAACATTTTTTACTACAAATGCCCATGCACATAATACATCATCAGGTCTTACGATAGAAGTATATTTTAAATAGTAATTATGTTTATACAAAATCTTTTTTGAAAGAGTAAGAGACATGGGAAATGTGGGTGCACATATGGAACTAGGTCAGCAAGATGTTATTGGTGAAGAATTTGGTCTGTACGTTTCCAACCCGTTTCCCTGGCCAGCAAGAACAACACGCATCACTTCTAGATCTGTTTCTGACCACATTTTCCGATGATTGTATAACAAATACTGACAGCCCACTCGGGAACGCTGATCATGCAGTGATAATGGTTGAAATCGCCCTAAACTCTAGACACAAAACTGAAGAGCCAGTGCTCAAAACAACGAGTATTATAAAAAGGCTAACTGGGAAGCCATCAGAGATCTTATCAGAGATGCCCCATGGCGAAATATTTTTCTCTTCCTGCTGAAGCATGCGCAAATGAGGCCACTGGATGGTTCAAAACAACAATTGAAGCACGTGTTCCCATGCGCAAATTGTATAGCAAGCCCCACTCTCCCTAATGGTTTACTTCTACTTGCGCAACTGCCATTGCTCAAAGGCAGCATGCGTAGCGCAGATTTAACCGACATAAGTCCAGTTTAAACAGACAGAAGTATATAGAAGCTAGGAGTAACGTTAAGAAAGAAATAGCGACAGCTAAGAGAGAATTTACTGAAACCACTAAAAAACGCATCGAAGCACAAAAATTAAGAACTCGTGACTTCTGGAAAATCTACAACAGTGTAGTAAATAATGGCCAATCAGTTTTGTCGGGGAGGTCATTCCTCCACTAACCAACATTCACGAGGTTGTTTGCTCAGCAACAGACAAGGCTAATATGCTTGCCAGTCGGTTTGCCTCAAACTCCGCACTGGGCCCTCCAACCACCCCCTGCCTGACTTTCCTTTGTGGACAGACGCCACGCTAGACGATCTAAAACTATCCCTGCTCAGGTGCATGCTATCATAAAAAACCTTGAAACTTCAAAAGCATGTTGACCCGATCTCATCCCTATTAAAAAAGTGCTCAGCCGAAGTAGTTCTAGTTCTCTCCAAACTCTATAACAAATGCCTTAATGAATCATGCTTTCCGGGCTGTTGGAAAACTGTTTCTGTGGTACCAGTATTCAAGAATTCTGGCGAAAGAACTGACCCATCAAATTATCGCCCCATTAGCCTCCTCCCACTTTTTGCCAAAATATTTGAGACCATAATTAACTATGCTCTAGTCCATTACCTTACAGATGCTAAACTTTTGGCTGACAAACAATATGGATTTAGACAAGCCCGTTCCACAGCAGACATCCTCACTGTAATCTCTGAACGTATATACCAGTCACTGGACAAAGCGGTAGCTCTAGATATATCTAAGGCTTTTAGGTCTTCTCAGGAAAATTAGATCATACGGTATCACTGGTAGAATACTTAACATAATTAAATCCTTCTTAGATAAGAGAAAAATCAAGGTTGTCCTCGACGGTCGTAAACTAAACAATATAATATAAATGCGGGAGTGCCTCAGGGGTCTATCCTTGGACCTCTATTGTTCCTAATATTCATTAATGACCTCCCCGACAAAATTCCCTCTGAGATGGGTATATATGCTGATGACACCACACTCTATAACAGGCATGACAGGAAAATAAATGAACACATATCTAAAGAAATGGCAAAAGCACTGGAGTATGACCTCCAATCTGTAGTGGAATGAGGACAAAAATGGATGGTCACATTCAATGCTGCCAAGACTAAACTGGTTTCATTCAATAATTACAAGAAACCTTCTCTGCCACCAATAGCAATGGCCAGTCACTCTTTATCTGAGAGTACATCTTTCGAACTGCTTGGCCTAACGTTCACAGGAAACATGAGTTGGAACAATTACATTGAAGGCATTGCCAGGGCCACTGCGAAGAAATTAGACTCTCTCTACCGTGCTAGAAAACTACTAACACCCGAAAGTATCCTGTACCTTTATAAGGCCACCATTCGCTCATGTATGGAGTATTGCTGTCACATTTGGGCTGGTGCATCTGCTACTAGTCTCTCGCTCCTTGACAAGGTTCAAAAGAGAGTCGCAAATCTTATAGGCCCTGAACTGGCATCTAAGCTTCAGCCTCTGTCCCATCGACGAAACGTTGCATCTCTCTGTTCTACAAGTATTTTAATGTTGAATGCTCTGGCGAACTGCAGACACTTGTGCCCCCACGACATAGACACCCTCGTTAAACCCCACAGGCAGCTAAATCCCACCCTCAAACAGTAGAGATCCCTAGATGTAAAAGATCTTTCTACTCTAGTAGTTTCTTCCCCAGAACCGCTAGACTCTGGAATTTTATTCCAGGTCCCTGCTTCTCCAACTGTACTGACATGCAGAAGTTCAAGTGTAACGTGAACCAACATCTTGCTGCCGAAATCCCAACATAGTACCCCAGCAATTGTTGCCTCTGATAGTAGCCCCCTACACCAAAGTAGCAATGTGCCTTGTTTGGGGTGAAAATGTAAAAAAAAAAAAGAAAGAAAACCGATTAGTTTAAGTCTTGAAGTGTTTTTTTTAAATCTTTTTTTACCCTTATATCAAGTGGCTTTATACTCTGTCTGGGTCGATTTCCATAAAAGTATAGAATTCTGCACGACGCCGGCTACTCCTGCTAACTGTAAATATTTACAGGAGCGAATAGACTGACCTATGTTGTTGTTTAACGCCATATTCTTTTGAAACATTATTCCTAGTTTTTCGTTTCAAATATACATACTCGAAATATCAATTACAGTAAGAATGAATCCGTTGCAGTGTCAGTCGTTATAATTCATCGTTATGACCTCTTGTTTGAATCCGTGTTCGTTTTTTTTTTTTTTTTTTTTTTTCTTGTAATGGCGGACGATTTTAATGGCAGTTGTCGCAATGTTTTTGTTCGCTTCTCTCGCACGACTTCCATGGCGCAGGCACGCGATACACATCTAAACGAGAAACTTGTCCGCTTCTTGGCGGTTTCATACTATGTTAATTGGAATGTTTACTCTTTGTGCTTATTTGTTTTTATTTTGGCGGAACTGACAATAACCGAATAATGTTATTAATAATCTGTTCAACTTCAAAAGTCGGTCAAATGTAAACATAATTAACATATTATTTCGAAAATATAAAACTAAAAAAAAAATATTTTCAAACTTAACGACCATGAGAAATACTTGACGCACCAATTTGAAAATGAAATAGAGGCATAAAAATATGAGAACAAGCATAACCAGATCTATTTTTCGATATTTTAGTTGGCATATTCACATAGACATAAGAATAACTAGAGATTTTTGCCGGTTAAAGAACGAGCAAAGTTCTGTATCTTTGACTAAAATGATTGCTTTATGACAAACCTCTAGCGGAAATAGTAATTGTCTGTATTTTTGAGATGAGGTGTTTTCATTGATTGAGATTGTCGGACTGACTTCCTCATCTTGGTTGTTATAGTCACAACGTTTCGGCCGTTTTGCCCTCCGGCCTTCATTAGGTGTTTTGTATCGAACTGGGGAACCGTTTGTTAGGAGTCTCGAACCCAACCCTTTATTATTATTATTATTACGGGGGTACCGTCTAGGACCACTCGGCCACATGTCACTGGGACATATGGCCGAGTGGTCCTAGACGTTATATAAAAGTTTACAGTTACCCAAAGGTGGTGAGTTCAATCCTGAACGAAGGCAGTGAAAAGTAACGTTCAAAACAGAGAATCAGCAACTATGTCCCAGAGCCTAGCTGGAGTCCGAACATAATAATAAAGGGTTGGGTTCGAGACTCCTAACAAACGGTTCCCCAGTTCGATACAAAACACCTGATGAAGGCCGGAGGGCAAAACGGCCGAAACGTCGCTAGAGTAAATGTCGCTTAATTATCCTACATCCCTAACTGGTGTATCATCTTTCTTGAATACACCAATAAATCTATATGCATTAGTATATATTTTTATATTTTTGTGGTTTTTTATTGATATTCTCTCTCTCTCTATATATATATATATATATATATATATATATATATATATATATATATATATATATATATATATATATATATATATATATATAAACAACTGAATGATCCCTTGAAAAATAAAAAAATTGGTATTATAGTAAATTTGAGAGTTGATGCAGTGATTGCAGGTGATTAAATGACTTACTGAGTAGATGTTTTTTAACGAATGATAAAAAATAATTTTTTGTGTGGTTTCAAATGTTAAAAACTTCAAAGACTATATATATATCTATATATATATATATATATATATATATATATATATATATATATATATACATTGGGTAAAGCACTGTCGTATGTGCATCTTACCCACTACCTAAATGGTTATAAAGCGAGGCTCGCTGTTTGTTTGTAAATAAACAAGCAGCTCGAGCACTGTAAAAGCGATGGGCGAGTGTTTATTTAAATGGACATTTCTTGAGGTCATTTGCGAGTACCGATCCCATTGGCCGGTGGGTAGAACTGCCGACTATCAACGCCATGGTTGGGGATTCAATCACCGGCAAAGGGAAAGGTGCGAATCTGGCCGTACTGATGAGTTGTGATACAACGAAACACTACATTATGTGGATGACTATTTATTTAAGCTCCACCCTTTGGGTAGAGCACTGTTGTAAATGTATCTAACCCGTAACTTAAATGGCTATAAAGTAAAGCCTGCTGTTTGTTTATAAATAAACAAGAAGCTCAAGCACTGTAAAAGCGCTACGCAAGTGTTTATTTAAATGGATATTTGATAACGTCATTTGCGAGCATCGATTTCATGGACTGGTGGGTGGAACTGCCCATTATCGACGCAATTGTTGTAAGTTCAATCCCCAGCAAGAAAAAAGTGCTAGTCTAGCTGCACTGATGAGTTGTGATATAATTAAACAGTACTTTGTGTGGATGACTATATATATATATATATATATATATATATATATATATATATATATATATATACGGAGATAGAGATGGGGGCAAGAGAGAGAAAGAATAATAAGAAAAAGATAAAGAGTAAAATTTATTGCATTATTAATTCAATAAGGGCTACGGAAAGAGGAATAAGGGAAGAACTAGTAATTGTCTGTATTTTTGAGATAAGGTGTTTTCATTGATTGAGATTGTCGGACTGACTTCCTCATCTTGGTTGTTATTGTCACAACGTTTCGGCCGTTTTGCCCTCCGGCCTTCGTTAGGTGTTTTGTATCGAACTGGGGAACCGTTTGTTAGTTGGGCAAAACGGCCGAAACGTTGTGACAATAACAACCAAGATGAGGAAGTCAGTCCGACAATCTCAATCAAGGGAAAAACTGTTTAGCCATGACATTTTGAAGCTAAATGCTTCTCGTCAGAAGAGGAGAAAAGTCGGAATTATACATTTCGAAACATAAAATCATCTGTCTTACAATTTCGGGTATTGTCTGGCAGTGACAGCTAGTGGAAGCCACTGGCTGTCATTGTCAGCAGTGGTGGGTTACTGGCGATATAAGTTTCGCTATTTCCGATTAGACCAGTTTGCGTTTTTTTCGATTGGACATTTTTCATGATAGTTATTTAAACCTTTCTAGTTCTGTGCTATTTTAAGGCGAAGAAGATTATCTCATAGAGCTTTACCAGGATCCGAAACCTGGCGTTGTGGAAGTATGACACAACCCAGAACATATTCCGAAAAACACTACTCCTAAACAAATTAAAATATGCTTGTCAAACTTCGAAAAATAGCGGACACTGGCGGCCATGTAAAAGGAGAAAACATATGTGTAGTTTTTTGTATGGTTCCCTTTTTTCTATAAATAAAAATTTGTTATTTCATATGAATATTTATCTTCCTAAAATTACAGATCTTGTTTGTGACATTTTTCTTTTCTGTCTCTCTTGTTTAATCCCGCGCAACAGTTTGCGAAAAGTTTAGTTTTTAGATTTTCCATGTTTTTTTTTTAATTAATTTAATCTTACACACCCGCATTTCAATATTATTACGCCACGAGACTAACGGAAACTCCACAAAATTGAACGGTAATTATACCCTCTGCGTGTGATTACAGTGGCGCAAGTTTAACAAGGTTTTTCCCCAGACACAATTATAACAACATATCAGCTGCTGAAGTACATGTTTACGCCTTTTTTTTTTTTGCTGCTTGTCGCACAGTAATCAGAATTATTTAATTAATATTAATCAGAATGAAGGCGTCCATTTACGGTTTAGAGCGATGATTTAATAAAGCGCGCCATATTGTTGATCCATTGTTGTTTACGAGGTACGATCAAAAAGTTATCATCATTGACATTTTTTTTTTTTTTTTTTTTACACAGTGATCACGACTTATCAAGGCCCGGAAGCCACTCAGGGATAAGGGTTATTGCAAGTACATCACGTTAATGAGGAGATTTTATGAAGTGTTTAATTAGGGGGACGGTTCATTAGGAATTTGTTAACATTAGACTTGAAGACATCCAAGTTGTAGTCCGGAGGGAAGCAGGCAGACGGAACAGAGTTCCACAGGCGTGCAGTTCTAAGAAAGAAGCTTTGCTCATGAAATCCGCGTTTTGATTTAGGCACAGATATAGAGTGGGGGAAATTTTTCACAGTGGATTCAGCTAGACGGGTGTTTTTCGGGAAAGTTTGGCGAGGGGGGACCAGGGATTGGAGTTAAGACGAGCACCTGCCATGAAAATAACGATAAAACAAGGATAGGCTCGCAACGTCTCTTCTGTGGGAGAGGGGTTGCAGGGTAGAGAAAAGGGCATCCCCCACTAAACCACGAAGTCTATTTTGTACTCTGTCAAGGCATGATAGGCTGTTTTTGGCAGCTCCTGCCCAGATATGGCAACAGTATTCCATCCTTGGCCGTACTTGCCTTTTATATAGATAGAGAATTGCATCAGTAGGGAGATATCTTCTGGAGCGGTAGAAGGATCCCACCATCTTTCCTGCGACCTTGGCAACAGACTTGATGTACGTGTTCCATTTCAGATCAGGAGTAAAGGTCAAACCCAGAAGCTTGTCAAAACACGGGGCCTCACCCAGACGAGAGCCATCCATCACAATTGATGCCAGATGGGGATCAGAGCGTTGATGATGTAAGGATAGGAGTTTGGTTTTAGATGCATTAAAGGTAACTAGCCACATCTTCCCCCACTGAACCACGCGCTCGAGATCAGAGGAGAGAGAATCCGAGAGAACTTCGTCATTTACAGCCTTTGATGTGTTGCCGTAGATGGTCGTGTCATCAGCATAGATGTCAATGAATGATTTAAGTATGTGTTTAGGGAGGTCATTGATTTAGATCAGGAAGAGAGTTGGGCCCAGGATTGACCCCTGAGGGACTCCAGCATTTATATTGCAGGCCTCCGATTTTTGTCCATCTACCACTACTCTTATGAGCCTATCGGAGAGAAATGATATAATGATTGAGAAAACATTTCCAGTTATACCGTAGCTGGAAATCTTGTGAAGTAGACCCTTATGCCATACTTTGTCAAAGGCCTTTGATATGTCAAGAGCAATTGCCCTAGAAAGGAAGCCTTTGTCAAGAGATTCACTAATCCTGTGGGATATAACCGTCAGCACATCTGCGGTAGATCTTGCAGAGCGGAAACCATATTGTGTGTCACTAAGAAGGTTGTTTCTGCTGAGGTGGTTGACTATTTCTCTATTTAATATTGATTCCAGTAACTTACTCATAACACAGAGAAGACTTATTGGTCTGTATTGAGAGGGAGATGACTTATCACCTGAATTCTTAAATACAGGACAAACTGATGAGGTCTTCCAGGGGGTCGGAAAGCACTTCTCCTTAAGGCAGCGCTTAAATAGTTTCGTAAGTATGGGAGCAAGTTCTCGTTGAAGCTTTTTTAACACTATAATTGGGATGCCATCAGGGCCAGTTGCTTTACTGGAATCTAGGTTTTTTATTAGCTTGGCGACCTCATGCACGGATATTTGTATATTACCTAGCTTGTTCTGTGTTATAGGAGGAAATATGGGGAGTTGATGGCCTTTGTCGCATAGGGTAGAATTAGCTGCAAAGTTCTTTGCAAATAGTTTGGCCTTGTCTGACTCTGACGAGATAACCTCTGGTCCATTGATAATGGTTGGGATAGAACGCACACTTCTGTTCAGGATCCTATTTGTTATTTGCCAAAACTGGTGGGAACCAAGCCGCTGATCAGCTACCTTGGATTTAACAGACTGGGCATATAGCTCTCTTGCATTTTTTATTACTCTTTTACAGTGGTTGCTGGCAGTCCTGAAAGCAGCTTTAGTCTCAGTGCATCTATTACGTTGGTAGTTATGGAAAAAGTGATTTCTGTGCGCGATAGCAGCAGCACATTCTGGGGAGAACCATGGCTGGCTGTTAGGTTTTTGTTGGAAGTTTTTTGATGGTATGAATTGGTCTATGCCTACAATTAACCATTCGGTCAGATCTGATACTATAGAGGACACTTCCTTTTTAAACATGGAGTGCAGAGGTAAATCAGATATGAATGTACGGAAGCTATCCCAGTCAGCCATAGAGTATCGGTATACAGTACGGTGGAGGGGTACGTCTGATGGCTTCTTACACTTTGTTTTTATCTTAACTGATACGACGGAGTGGTCGGAGGATCCTAAAGGAGAATGAACGGTACATGAACATAGCTCAGGGGAAGTTGAAAGAAAAAGGTCTAAGAGGCTTGCATATTGATTGGGTGTATCGGGCACACGGGTGGGTTCGCGAACAATCTGAGTGAGGTCATAAGCAATGGCAAAATCATGACAAAACCTCCCCTCATCATCTGTCTTATTTGAATGGGTCAGCCATTCCACGTTATGGACGTTGAAGTCACCACAGATGTGGATGTTAGCCGAGGGATGTGAAGACAGTATGTGGTCTATTTTCTCAGATATGCTCTTAAAGATAGTAACTCCGCTGTTGTGGGGCCTATAGAGGGCAAATATAAATGCAGTGGTGTTAGCAAGTGCAACCCTGAAGCACATATAGGGTAAATTAGGATCTTCTCTAGAGATATCCCTGCCACATAGGAAGCCATCCTTAATGTAGGCACATATTCCATGCCCATGGCGATCTTGGGAGTCAGATTTAGCTGTTAAATTGGAGTATCCATTAATTATGAACTCATCTAGGGAAGTGGTCGGCCCTATTCCAGTTTCACATAGAAATAATATGTCCGGTTTCGTCTCCTGTAATTGGGTTTCAACCTCTGGAAGGTTGGAACGTAGACCCCTGATATTGGAGAAGGAGACCTGGTAGTAGGGGTCTACGCTGGAAGATGGGGTTCTAGGTTTAATCGAGTTTTTATTCTGGAGATATTTCATGTTGAGGTTTGGGGATTTGTGGAATAGGTCGGAAAGAGAGGGAAAGTAAGAGAGAAAAAGACAGGAAATTTTTTTTTTATTTGTAGCACACGAAAAGGTAAAGCCGTAACAATTACCCACTAGTATGGCATCGAGAGGCCCCACCAGAGACTACTGCATGGTCCAGATCCACTCACCAAATGGCAATACAGCAGTCCCAGTACTTTGCGCCTGCTGATAGGACAGCCTCCTTAGTGGTTAATCCAAGGTTCGGGTCCCTGACTATCAGGCGGATAACGTCAGCCCAGACAAAACGTTTACCTCCAGCACCCTTACTAGTGACATGGCAACAAGGACAGACAAAGACAGAAAAATATCCGACATCTCAGACTACTGGTCACCAAGTAGTACCGACCTTTAAGCAGCTTTTTCTTCACCCTTTGTCAGAAACATCACTCATTGAATGAGGACTGAATGACAAAATAGGAGAAGCGAGAGTTACTGGAGCTGCCGATAACACATCCACTGTATTATCTACTCTCCATTTAAAAAAAAAAAAAAAAGGGGGGGAGGAGAAAGGGGAATGGGTACAAGTGACTTATATCTAAGTAGTAAGTCCGGTGCGAACTTAATAATTCATGACACTTTTGGTGATAATCTCCCCTCCCATATTAATGGGTGGAAGTTTGTCGGTTATCTATTTAGTTTGAATCATTAAACTTTCATCTTATAATTAATTAAAATCCAATAATTAACTATTATCAATTTGTAAAGACTGCTTAATATTAATTTACATTAGAGTTTAAATAATTATTCAAGGTTTTAGTTTAAGAGGTCCGTTTTCATGAGTGACTTTCTTTGCATTGTATTATATTTCGAATGCACTTGAACATAAGGCTAACTATATAAGGTAGGATTCGAAAAAAAGAAGAAAGAATTTTCAATACAGGCAAGCTTGCAGTAATAGTATATATTAAGTATACTACTTAAATAAAGTCCTAAGTTTATCTACTCTAGAGAATAATTTCCGGCATTTTTTTTTTTATCGTTAGTTGCCGGCATTTTGTTTGTTTTAAAACGTTCAGCTTTGTAGCAGGAGGGCTGGACGGATAATACGGAATACAGACAAAAAGACAGGAGAAATGCAGACAAAATACATAAAACACGAAAAGCAAATTTAAAACAATGTAACAAAACATTTAGGATTAGTTTAGAAAAAAATAAATAAATAAATAAAAATACTTAACGTTTTTGCACTAGAGATTCCGCCAGCGGTTTTTTTTATCAACTGTTAGCTAGCATATGGCTTACTAGAGTGACAGGAGATTTCTATTTCCGGATGACTTGATCGAGTGCCTATCTATAGAATAAAAGTCGTAACGTTTCTATGTGTAAACAATATCTAATTTACATTTTTTTTTGTTAAGAAAAAAAAAAAAAAAAATTCTAGCTTTTTTTTATAAAGTCCTAAGTTTATCTACTCTAGAGAATAATTTCCGGCATTTTTTTTTTTTTTATCGTTAGTTGCCGGCATTTTGTTTGTTTTAAAACGTCCAGCTTTGTAGCAGGAGGGCTGGACGGATAATACGGAATACAGACAAAAAGACAGGAGAAATGCAGACAAAATACATAAAACACGAAAAGCAAATTTAAAACAATGTAACAAAACATTTAGGATTAGTTTAGAAAAAAATAAATAAATAAATAAAAATACTTAACGTTTTTGCACTAGAGATTCCGCCAGCGGTTTTTTTTATCAACTGTTAGCTAGCATATGGCTTACTAGAGTGACAGGAGATTTCTATTTCCGGATGACTTGATCGAGTGCCTATCTATAGAATAAAAGTCGTAACGTTTCTATGTGTAAACAATATCTAATTTACATTTTTTTTTTGTTAAAAAAAAAAATAAAATAAAATAAATTCTTGCTTTTTTTTTATATAAAGTCCTAAGTTTATCTACTCTAGAGAATAATTTCCGGCATTTTTTTTTTATCGTTAGTTGCCGGCATTTTGTTTGTTTTAAAACGTTCAGCTTTGTAGCAGGAGCGCTGGACGGATAATACGGAATACAGACAAAAAGACAGGAGAAATGCAGACAAAATACATAAAACACGAAAAGCAAATTTAAAACAATGTAACAAAACATTTAGGATTAGTTTAGAAAAAAATAAATAAATAAATAAAAATACTTAACGTTTTTGCACTAGAGATTCCGCCAGCGGTTTTATTTATCAACTGTTAGCTAGCATATGGCTTACTAGAGTGACAGGAGATTTCTATTTCCGGATGACTTGATCGAGTGCCTATCTATAGAATAAAAGTCGTAACGTTTCTATGTGTAAACAATATCTAATTTACATTTTTTTTTGTTAAAAAAAAAAATAAAATAAAATAAATTCTTGCTTTTTTTTTTATAAAGTCCTAAGTTTATCTACTCTAGAGAATAATTTCCGGCATTTTTTTTTTTATCGTTAGTTGCCGGCATTTTGTTTGTTTTAAAACGTTCAGCTTTGTAGCAGGAGGGCTGGACGGATAATACGGAATACAGACAAAAAGACAGGAGAAATGCAGACAAAATACATAAAACACGAAAAGCAAATTTAAAACAATGTAACAAAACATTTAGGATTAGTTTAGAAAAAAATAAATAAATAAATAAAAATACTTAACGTTTTTGCACTAGAGATTCCGCCAGCGGTTTTTTTATCAACTGTTAGCTAGCATATGGCTTACTAGAGTGACAGGAGATTTCTATTTCCGGATGACTTGATCGAGTGCCTATCTATAGAATAAAAGTCGTAACGTTTCTATGTGTAAACAATATCTAATTTACATTTTTTTTTTGTTAAAAAAAAAAATAAAATAAAATAAATTCTTGCTTTTTTTTTTTATAAAGTCCTAAGTTTATCTACTCTAGAGAATAATTTCCGGCATTTTTTTTTTTTTATCGTTAGTTGCCGGCATTTTGTTTGTTTTAAAACGTTCAGCTTTGTAGCAGGAGGGCTGGACGGATAATACGGAATACAGACAAAAAGACAGGAGAAATGCAGACAAAATACATAAAACACGAAAAGCAAATTTAAAACAATGTAACAAAACATTTAGGATTAGTTTAGAAAAAAATAAATAAATAAATAAAAATACTTAACGTTTTTGCACTAGAGATTCCGCCAGCGGTTTTTTTTATCAACTGTTAGCTAGCATATGGCTTACTAGAGTGACAGGAGATTTCTATTTCCGGATGACTTGATCGAGTGCCTATCTATAGAATAAAAGTCGTAACGTTTCTATGTGTAAACAATATCTAATTTACATTTTTTTTTGTTAAGAAAAAAAAAAAAAAAAAAAAAATTCTAGCTTTTTTTTTTATAAAGTCCTAAGTTTATCTACTCTAGAGAATAATTTCCGGCATTTTTTTTTTTTTTTATCGTTAGTTGCCGGCATTTTGTTTGTTTTAAAACGTCCAGCTTTGTAGCAGGAGGGCTGGACGGATAATACGGAATACAGACAAAAAGACAGGAGAAATGCAGACAAAATACATAAAACACGAAAAGCAAATTTAAAACAATGTAACAAAACATTTAGGATTAGTTTAGAAAAAAATAAATAAATAAATAAAAATACTTAACGTTTTTGCACTAGAGATTCCGCCAGCGGTTTTTTTTATCAACTGTTAGCTAGCATATGGCTTACTAGAGTGACAGGAGATTTCTATTTCCGGATGACTTGATCGAGTGCCTATCTATAGAATAAAAGTCGTAACGTTTCTATGTGTAAACAATATCTAATTTACATTTTTTTTTGTTAAAAAAAAAATAAAATAAAATAAATTCTTGCTTTTTTTTTTTATAAAGTCCTAAGTTTATCTACTCTAGAGAATAATTTCCGGCATTTTTTTTTTTTTTTATCGTTAGTTGCCGGCATTTTGTTTGTTTTAAAACGTTCAGCTTTGTAGCAGGAGGGCTGGACGGATAATACGGAATACAGACAAAAAGACAGGAGAAATGCAGACAAAATACATAAAACACGAAAAGCAAATTTAAAACAATGTAACAAAACATTTAGGATTAGTTTAGAAAAAAATAAATAAATAAATAAAAATACTTAACGTTTTTGCACTAGAGATTCCGCCAGCGGTTTTTTTTATCAACTGTTAGCTAGCATATGGCTTACTAGAGTGACAGGAGATTTCTATTTCCGGATGACTTGATCGAGTGCCTATCTATAGAATAAAAGTCGTAACGTTTCTATGTGTAAACAATATCTAATTTACATTTTTTTTTGTTAAGAAAAAAAAAAAAATTCTAGCTTTTTTTATAAAGTCCTAAGTTTATCTACTCTAGAGAATAATTTCCGGCATTTTTTTTTTTTTTATCGTTAGTTGCCGGCATTTTGTTTGTTTTAAAACGTCCAGCTTTGTAGCAGGAGGGCTGGACGGATAATACGGAATACAGACAAAAAGACAGGAGAAATGCAGACAAAATACATAAAACACGAAAAGCAAATTTAAAACAATGTAACAAAACATTTAGGATTAGTTTAGAAAAAAATAAATAAATAAATAAAAATACTTAACGTTTTTGCACTAGAGATTCCGCCAGCGGTTTTTTTTATCAACTGTTAGCTAGCATATGGCTTACTAGAGTGACAGGAGATTTCTATTTCCGGATGACTTGATCGAGTGCCTATCTATAGAATAAAAGTCGTAACGTTTCTATGTGTAAACAATATCTAATTTACATTTTTTTTTTGTTAAAAAAAAAAATAAAATAAAATAAATTCTTGCTTTTTTTTTTATAAAGTCCTAAGTTTATCTACTCTAGAGAATAATTTCCGGCATTTTTTTTTTTATCGTTAGTTGCCGGCATTTTGTTTGTTTTAAAACGTTCAGCTTTGTAGCAGGAGGGCTGGACGGATAATACGGAATACAGACAAAAAGACAGGAGAAATGCAGACAAAATACATAAAACACGAAAAGCAAATTTAAAACAATGTAACAAAACATTTAGGATTAGTTTAGAAAAAAATAAATAAATAAATAAAAATACTTAACGTTTTTGCACTAGAGATTCCGCCAGCGGTTTTTTTTATCAACTGTTAGCTAGCATATGGCTTACTAGAGTGACAGGAGATTTCTATTTCCGGATGACTTGATCGAGTGCCTATCTATAGAATAAAAGTCGTAACGTTTCTATGTGTAAACAATATCTAATTTACATTTTTTTTTGTTAAGAAAAAAAAAAAAAAAAATTCTAGCTTTTTTTTATAAAGTCCTAAGTTTATCTACTCTAGAGAATAATTTCCGGCATTTTTTTTTTTTTTATCGTTAGTTGCCGGCATTTTGTTTGTTTTAAAACGTCCAGCTTTGTAGCAGGAGGGCTGGACGGATAATACGGAATACAGACAAAAAGACAGGAGAAATGCAGACAAAATACATAAAACACGAAAAGCAAATTTAAAACAATGTAACAAAACATTTAGGATTAGTTTAGAAAAAAATAAATAAATAAATAAAAATACTTAACGTTTTTGCACTAGAGATTCCGCCAGCGGTTTTTTTTATCAACTGTTAGCTAGCATATGGCTTACTAGAGTGACAGGAGATTTCTATTTCCGGATGACTTGATCGAGTGCCTATCTATAGAATAAAAGTCGTAACGTTTCTATGTGTAAACAATATCTAATTTACATTTTTTTTTTGTTAAAAAAAAAAATAAAATAAAATAAATTCTTGCTTTTTTTTTATATAAAGTCCTAAGTTTATCTACTCTAGAGAATAATTTCCGGCATTTTTTTTTTATCGTTAGTTGCCGGCATTTTGTTTGTTTTAAAACGTTCAGCTTTGTAGCAGGAGCGCTGGACGGATAATACGGAATACAGACAAAAAGACAGGAGAAATGCAGACAAAATACATAAAACACGAAAAGCAAATTTAAAACAATGTAACAAAACATTTAGGATTAGTTTAGAAAAAAATAAATAAATAAATAAAAATACTTAACGTTTTTGCACTAGAGATTCCGCCAGCGGTTTTATTTATCAACTGTTAGCTAGCATATGGCTTACTAGAGTGACAGGAGATTTCTATTTCCGGATGACTTGATCGAGTGCCTATCTATAGAATAAAAGTCGTAACGTTTCTATGTGTAAACAATATCTAATTTACATTTTTTTTTGTTAAAAAAAAAAATAAAATAAAATAAATTCTTGCTTTTTTTTTTATAAAGTCCTAAGTTTATCTACTCTAGAGAATAATTTCCGGCATTTTTTTTTTTATCGTTAGTTGCCGGCATTTTGTTTGTTTTAAAACGTTCAGCTTTGTAGCAGGAGGGCTGGACGGATAATACGGAATACAGACAAAAAGACAGGAGAAATGCAGACAAAATACATAAAACACGAAAAGCAAATTTAAAACAATGTAACAAAACATTTAGGATTAGTTTAGAAAAAAATAAATAAATAAATAAAAATACTTAACGTTTTTGCACTAGAGATTCCGCCAGCGGTTTTTTTATCAACTGTTAGCTAGCATATGGCTTACTAGAGTGACAGGAGATTTCTATTTCCGGATGACTTGATCGAGTGCCTATCTATAGAATAAAAGTCGTAACGTTTCTATGTGTAAACAATATCTAATTTACATTTTTTTTTTGTTAAAAAAAAAAATAAAATAAAATAAATTCTTGCTTTTTTTTTTTATAAAGTCCTAAGTTTATCTACTCTAGAGAATAATTTCCGGCATTTTTTTTTTTTATCGTTAGTTGCCGGCATTTTGTTTGTTTTAAAACGTTCAGCTTTGTAGCAGGAGGGCTGGACGGATAATACGGAATACAGACAAAAAGACAGGAGAAATGCAGACAAAATACATAAAACACGAAAAGCAAATTTAAAACAATGTAACAAAACATTTAGGATTAGTTTAGAAAAAAATAAATAAATAAATAAAAATACTTAACGTTTTTGCACTAGAGATTCCGCCAGCGGTTTTTTTTATCAACTGTTAGCTAGCATATGGCTTACTAGAGTGACAGGAGATTTCTATTTCCGGATGACTTGATCGAGTGCCTATCTATAGAATAAAAGTCGTAACGTTTCTATGTGTAAACAATATCTAATTTACATTTTTTTTTGTTAAGAAAAAAAAAAAAAAAAAAAAAATTCTAGCTTTTTTTTTTATAAAGTCCTAAGTTTATCTACTCTAGAGAATAATTTCCGGCATTTTTTTTTTTTTTTATCGTTAGTTGCCGGCATTTTGTTTGTTTTAAAACGTCCAGCTTTGTAGCAGGAGGGCTGGACGGATAATACGGAATACAGACAAAAAGACAGGAGAAATGCAGACAAAATACATAAAACACGAAAAGCAAATTTAAAACAATGTAACAAAACATTTAGGATTAGTTTAGAAAAAAATAAATAAATAAATAAAAATACTTAACGTTTTTGCACTAGAGATTCCGCCAGCGGTTTTTTTTATCAACTGTTAGCTAGCATATGGCTTACTAGAGTGACAGGAGATTTCTATTTCCGGATGACTTGATCGAGTGCCTATCTATAGAATAAAAGTCGTAACGTTTCTATGTGTAAACAATATCTAATTTACATTTTTTTTTGTTAAAAAAAAAATAAAATAAAATAAATTCTTGCTTTTTTTTTTTATAAAGTCCTAAGTTTATCTACTCTAGAGAATAATTTCCGGCATTTTTTTTTTTTTTTATCGTTAGTTGCCGGCATTTTGTTTGTTTTAAAACGTTCAGCTTTGTAGCAGGAGGGCTGGACGGATAATACGGAATACAGACAAAAAGACAGGAGAAATGCAGACAAAATACATAAAACACGAAAAGCAAATTTAAAACAATGTAACAAAACATTTAGGATTAGTTTAGAAAAAAATAAATAAATAAATAAAAATACTTAACGTTTTTGCACTAGAGATTCCGCCAGCGGTTTTTTTTATCAACTGTTAGCTAGCATATGGCTTACTAGAGTGACAGGAGATTTCTATTTCCGGATGACTTGATCGAGTGCCTATCTATAGAATAAAAGTCGTAACGTTTCTATGTGTAAACAATATCTAATTTACATTTTTTTTTGTTAAGAAAAAAAAAAAAATTCTAGCTTTTTTTATAAAGTCCTAAGTTTATCTACTCTAGAGAATAATTTCCGGCATTTTTTTTTTTTTTATCGTTAGTTGCCGGCATTTTGTTTGTTTTAAAACGTCCAGCTTTGTAGCAGGAGGGCTGGACGGATAATACGGAATACAGACAAAAAGACAGGAGAAATGCAGACAAAATACATAAAACACGAAAAGCAAATTTAAAACAATGTAACAAAACATTTAGGATTAGTTTAGAAAAAAATAAATAAATAAATAAAAATACTTAACGTTTTTGCACTAGAGATTCCGCCAGCGGTTTTTTTTATCAACTGTTAGCTAGCATATGGCTTACTAGAGTGACAGGAGATTTCTATTTCCGGATGACTTGATCGAGTGCCTATCTATAGAATAAAAGTCGTAACGTTTCTATGTGTAAACAATATCTAATTTACATTTTTTTTTGTTAAGAAAAAAAAAAAAAAAAAATTCTAGCTTTTTTTTATAAAGTCCTAAGTTTATCTACTCTAGAGAATAATTTCCGGCATTTTTTTTTTTTTTTTTATCGTTAGTTGCCGGCATTTTGTTTGTTTTAAAACGTCCAGCTTTGTAGCAGGAGGGCTGGACGGATAATACGGAATACAGACAAAAAGACAGGAGAAATGCAGACAAAATACATAAAACACGAAAAGCAAATTTAAAACAATGTAACAAAACATTTAGGATTAGTTTAGAAAAAAATAAATAAATAAATAAAAATACTTAACGTTTTTGCACTAGAGATTCCGCCAGCGGTTTTTTTTATCAACTGTTAGCTAGCATATGGCTTACTAGAGTGACAGGAGATTTCTATTTCCGGATGACTTGATCGAGTGCCTATCTATAGAATAAAAGTCGTAACGTTTCTATGTGTAAACAATATCTAATTTACATTTTTTTTTTGTTAAAAAAAAAAATAAAATAAAATAAATTCTTGCTTTTTTTTTTTATAAAGTCCTAAGTTTATCTACTCTAGAGAATAATTTCCGGCATTTTTTTTTTTTTTTATCGTTAGTTGCCGGCATTTTGTTTGTTTTAAAACGTTCAGCTTTGTAGCAGGAGGGCTGGACGGATAATACGGAATACAGACAAAAAGACAGGAGAAATGCAGACAAAATACATAAAACACGAAAAGCAAATTTAAAACAATGTAACAAAACATTTAGGATTAGTTTAGAAAAAAATAAATAAATAAATAAAAATACTTAACGTTTTTGCACTAGAGATTCCGCCAGCGGTTTTTTTTATCAACTGTTAGCTAGCATATGGCTTACTAGAGTGACAGGAGATTTCTATTTCCGGATGACTTGATCGAGTGCCTATCTATAGAATAAAAGTCGTAACGTTTCTATGTGTAAACAATATCTAATTTACATTTTTTTTTTGTTAAAAAAAAAAATAAAATAAAATAAATTCTTGCTTTTTTTTTTTATAAAGTCCTAAGTTTATCTACTCTAGAGAATAATTTCCGGCATTTTTTTTTTTTTATCGTTAGTTGCCGGCATTTTGTTTGTTTTAAAACGTTCAGCTTTGTAGCAGGAGGGCTGGACGGATAATACGGAATACAGACAAAAAGACAGGAGAAATGCAGACAAAATACATAAAACACGAAAAGCAAATTTAAAACAATGTAACAAAACATTTAGGATTAGTTTAGAAAAAAATAAATAAATAAATAAAAATACTTAACGTTTTTGCACTAGAGATTCCGCCAGCGGTTTTTTTTATCAACTGTTAGCTAGCATATGGCTTACTAGAGTGACAGGAGATTTCTATTTCCGGATGACTTGATCGAGTGCCTATCTATAGAATAAAAGTCGTAACGTTTCTATGTGTAAACAATATCTAATTTACATTTTTTTTTGTTAAGAAAAAAAAAAAAAAAAAAAAATTCTAGCTTTTTTTTTTATAAAGTCCTAAGTTTATCTACTCTAGAGAATAATTTCCGGCATTTTTTTTTTTTTATCGTTAGTTGCCGGCATTTTGTTTGTTTTAAAACGTCCAGCTTTGTAGCAGGAGGGCTGGACGGATAATACGGAATACAGACAAAAAGACAGGAGAAATGCAGACAAAATACATAAAACACGAAAAGCAAATTTAAAACAATGTAACAAAACATTTAGGATTAGTTTAGAAAAAAATAAATAAATAAATAAAAATACTTAACGTTTTTGCACTAGAGATTCCGCCAGCGGTTTTTTTTATCAACTGTTAGCTAGCATATGGCTTACTAGAGTGACAGGAGATTTCTATTTCCGGATGACTTGATCGAGTGCCTATCTATAGAATAAAAGTCGTAACGTTTCTATGTGTAAACAATATCTAATTTACATTTTTTTTTGTTAAGAAAAAAAAAAAAAAAAATTCTAGCTTTTTTTTATAAAGTCCTAAGTTTATCTACTCTAGAGAATAATTTCCGGCATTTTTTTTTTTTATCGTTAGTTGCCGGCATTTTGTTTGTTTTAAAACGTCCAGCTTTGTAGCAGGAGGGCTGGACGGATAATACGGAATACAGACAAAAAGACAGGAGAAATGCAGACAAAATACATAAAACACGAAAAGCAAATTTAAAACAATGTAACAAAACATTTAGGATTAGTTTAGAAAAAAATAAATAAATAAATAAAAATACTTAACGTTTTTGCACTAGAGATTCCGCCAGCGGTTTTTTTTATCAACTGTTAGCTAGCATATGGCTTACTAGAGTGACAGGAGATTTCTATTTCCGGATGACTTGATCGAGTGCCTATCTATAGAATAAAAGTCGTAACGTTTCTATGTGTAAACAATATCTAATTTACATTTTTTTTTTGTTAAAAAAAAAAATAAAATAAAATAAATTCTTGCTTTTTTTTTTTATAAAGTCCTAAGTTTATCTACTCTAGAGAATAATTTCCGGCATTTTTTTTTTTTTTTATCGTTAGTTGCCGGCATTTTGTTTGTTTTAAAACGTTCAGCTTTGTAGCGGGAGGGCTGGACGGATAATACGGAATACAGACAAAAAGACAGGAGAAATGCAGACAAAATACATAAAACACGAAAAGCAAATTTAAAACAATGTAACAAAACATTTAGGATTAGTTTAGAAAAAAATAAATAAATAAATAAAAATACTTAACGTTTTTGCACTAGAGATTCCGCCAGCGGTTTTTTTTATCAACTGTTAGCTAGCATATGGCTTACTAGAGTGACAGGAGATTTCTATTTCCGGATGACTTGATCGAGTGCCTATCTATAGAATAAAAGTCGTAACGTTTCTATGTGTAAACAATATCTAATTTACATTTTTTTTTTGTTAAGAAAAAAAAAAAAATTCTAGCTTTTTTTATAAAGTCCTAAGTTTATCTACTCTAGAGAATAATTTCCGGCATTTTTTTTTTTTTATCGTTAGTTGCCGGCATTTTGTTTGTTTTAAAACGTTCAGCTTTGTAGCAGGAGGGCTGGACGGATAATACGGAATACAGACAAAAAGACAGGAGAAATGCAGACAAAATACATAAAACACGAAAAGCAAATTTAAAACAATGTAACAAAACATTTAGGATTAGTTTAGAAAAAAATAAATAAATAAATAAAAATACTTAACGTTTTTGCACTAGAGATTCCGCCAGCGGTTTTTTTTATCAACTGTTAGCTAGCATATGGCTTACTAGAGTGACAGGAGATTTCTATTTCCGGATGACTTGATCGAGTGCCTATCTATAGAATAAAAGTCGTAACGTTTCTATGTGTAAACAATATCTAATTTACATTTTTTTTTGTTAAGAAAAAAAAAAAAAAAATTCTAGCTTTTTTTTATAAAGTCCTAAGTTTATCTACTCTAGAGAATAATTTCCGGCATTTTTTTTTTTTATCGTTAGTTGCCGGCATTTTGTTTGTTTTAAAACGTCCAGCTTTGTAGCAGGAGGGCTGGACGGATAATACGGAATACAGACAAAAAGACAGGAGAAATGCAGACAAAATACATAAAACACGAAAAGCAAATTTAAAACAATGTAACAAAACATTTAGGATTAGTTTAGAAAAAAATAAATAAAGAAATAAAAATACTTAACGTTTTTGCACTAGAGATTCCGCCAGCGGTTTTTTTTATCAACTGTTAGCTAGCATATGGCTTACTAGAGTGACAGGAGATTTCTATTTCCGGATGACTTGATCGAGTGCCTATCTATAGAATAAAAGTCGTAACGTTTCTATGTGTAAACAATATCTAATTTACATTTTTTTTTTTGTTAAAAAAAAAAATAAAATAAAATAAATTCTTGCTTTTTTTTTTTATAAAGTCCTAAGTTTATCTACTCTAGAGAATAATTTCCGGCATTTTTTTTTTTTTATCGTTAGTTGCCGGCATTTTGTTAGTTTTAAAACGTTCAGCTTTGTAGCAGGAGGGCTGGACGGATAATACGGAATACAGACAAAAAGACAGGAGAAATGCAGACAAAATACATAAAACACGAAAAGCAAATTTAAAACAATGTAACAAAACATTTAGGATTAGTTTAGAAAAAAATAAATAAATAAATAAAAATACTTAACGTTTTTGCACTAGAGATTCCGCCAGCGGTTTTTTTTATCAACTGTTAGCTAGCATATGGCTTACTAGAGTGACAGGAGATTTCTATTTCCGGATGACTTGATCGAGTGCCTATCTATAGAATAAAAGTCGTAACGTTTCTATGTGTAAACAATATCTAATTTACATTTTTTTTTTGTTAAAAAAAAAAATAAAATAAAATAAATTCTTGCTTTTTTTTTTTATAAAGTCCTAAGTTTATCTACTCTAGAGAATAATTTCCGGCATTTTTTTTTTTTTATCGTTAGTTGCCGGCATTTTGTTTGTTTTAAAACGTTCAGCTTTGTAGCAGGAGGGCTGGACGGATAATACGGAATACAGACAAAAAGACAGGAGAAATGCAGACAAAATACATAAAACACGAAAAGCAAATTTAAAACAATGTAACAAAACATTTAGGATTAGTTTAGAAAAAAATAAATAAATAAATAAAAATACTTAACGTTTTTGCACTAGAGATTCCGCCAGCGGTTTTTTTTATCAACTGTTAGCTAGCATATGGCTTACTAGAGTGACAGGAGATTTCTATTTCCGGATGACTTGATCGAGTGCCTATCTATAGAATAAAAGTCGTAACGTTTCTATGTGTAAACAATATCTAATTTACATTTTTTTTTGTTAAGAAAAAAAAAAAAAAAAAAAAATTCTAGCTTTTTTTTTTATAAAGTCCTAAGTTTATCTACTCTAGAGAATAATTTCCGGCATTTTTTTTTTTTTTATCGTTAGTTGCCGGCATTTTGTTTGTTTTAAAACGTCCAGCTTTGTAGCAGGAGGGCTGGACGGATAATACGGAATACAGACAAAAAGACAGGAGAAATGCAGACAAAATACATAAAACACGAAAAGCAAATTTAAAACAATGTAACAAAACATTTAGGATTAGTTTAGAAAAAAATAAATAAATAAATAAAAATACTTAACGTTTTTGCACTAGAGATTCCGCCAGCGGTTTTTTTTATCAACTGTTAGCTAGCATATGGCTTACTAGAGTGACAGGAGATTTCTATTTCCGGATGACTTGATCGAGTGCCTATCTATAGAATAAAAGTCGTAACGTTTCTATGTGTAAACAATATCTAATTTACATTTTTTTTTGTTAAGAAAAAAAAAAAAAAAAATTCTAGCTTTTTTTTATAAAGTCCTAAGTTTATCTACTCTAGAGAATAATTTCCGGCATTTTTTTTTTTTTATCGTTAGTTGCCGGCATTTTGTTTGTTTTAAAACGTCCAGCTTTGTAGCAGGAGGGCTGGACGGATAATACGGAATACAGACAAAAAGACAGGAGAAATGCAGACAAAATACATAAAACACGAAAAGCAAATTTAAAACAATGTAACAAAACATTTAGGATTAGTTTAGAAAAAAATAAATAAATAAATAAAAATACTTAACGTTTTTGCACTAGAGATTCCGCCAGCGGTTTTTTTTATCAACTGTTAGCTAGCATATGGCTTACTAGAGTGACAGGAGATTTCTATTTCCGGATGACTTGATCGAGTGCCTATCTATAGAATAAAAGTCGTAACGTTTCTATGTGTAAACAATATCTAATTTACATTTTTTTTTTGTTAAAAAAAAAAATAAAATAAAATAAATTCTTGCTTTTTTTTTTTATAAAGTCCTAAGTTTATCTACTCTAGAGAATAATTTCCGGCATTTTTTTTTTTTTTTTATCGTTAGTTGCCGGCATTTTGTTTGTTTTAAAACGTTCAGCTTTGTAGCGGGAGGGCTGGACGGATAATACGGAATACAGACAAAAAGACAGGAGAAATGCAGACAAAATACATAAAACACGAAAAGCAAATTTAAAACAATGTAACAAAACATTTAGGATTAGTTTAGAAAAAAATAAATAAATAAATAAAAATACTTAACGTTTTTGCACTAGAGATTCCGCCAGCGGTTTTTTTTATCAACTGTTAGCTAGCATATGGCTTACTAGAGTGACAGGAGATTTCTATTTCCGGATGACTTGATCGAGTGCCTATCTATAGAATAAAAGTCGTAACGTTTCTATGTGTAAACAATATCTAATTTACATTTTTTTTTTGTTAAGAAAAAAAAAAAAATTCTAGCTTTTTTTATAAAGTCCTAAGTTTATCTACTCTAGAGAATAATTTCCGGCATTTTTTTTTTTTTATCGTTAGTTGCCGGCATTTTGTTTGTTTTAAAACGTTCAGCTTTGTAGCAGGAGGGCTGGACGGATAATACGGAATACAGACAAAAAGACAGGAGAAATGCAGACAAAATACATAAAACACGAAAAGCAAATTTAAAACAATGTAACAAAACATTTAGGATTAGTTTAGAAAAAAATAAATAAATAAATAAAAATACTTAACGTTTTTGCACTAGAGATTCCGCCAGCGGTTTTTTTTATCAACTGTTAGCTAGCATATGGCTTACTAGAGTGACAGGAGATTTCTATTTCCGGATGACTTGATCGAGTGCCTATCTATAGAATAAAAGTCGTAACGTTTCTATGTGTAAACAATATCTAATTTACATTTTTTTTTGTTAAGAAAAAAAAAAAAAAAAATTCTAGCTTTTTTTTATAAAGTCCTAAGTTTATCTACTCTAGAGAATAATTTCCGGCATTTTTTTTTTTTATCGTTAGTTGCCGGCATTTTGTTTGTTTTAAAACGTCCAGCTTTGTAGCAGGAGGGCTGGACGGATAATACGGAATACAGACAAAAAGACAGGAGAAATGCAGACAAAATACATAAAACACGAAAAGCAAATTTAAAACAATGTAACAAAACATTTAGGATTAGTTTAGAAAAAAATAAATAAAGAAATAAAAATACTTAACGTTTTTGCACTAGAGATTCCGCCAGCGGTTTTTTTTATCAACTGTTAGCTAGCATATGGCTTACTAGAGTGACAGGAGATTTCTATTTCCGGATGACTTGATCGAGTGCCTATCTATAGAATAAAAGTCGTAACGTTTCTATGTGTAAACAATATCTAATTTACATTTTTTTTTTTGTTAAAAAAAAAAATAAAATAAAATAAATTATTGCTTTTTTTTTTTATAAAGTCCTAAGTTTATCTACTCTAGAGAATAATTTCCGGCATTTTTTTTTTTTTTATCGTTAGTTGCCGGCATTTTGTTAGTTTTAAAACGTTCAGCTTTGTAGCAGGAGGGCTGGACGGATAATACGGAATACAGACAAAAAGACAGGAGAAATGCAGACAAAATACATAAAACACGAAAAGCAAATTTAAAACAATGTAACAAAACATTTAGGATTAGTTTAGAAAAAAATAAATAAATAAATAAAAATACTTAACGTTTTTGCACTAGAGATTCCGCCAGCGGTTTTTTTTATCAACTGTTAGCTAGCATATGGCTTACTAGAGTGACAGGAGATTTCTATTTCCGGATGACTTGATCGAGTGCCTATCTATAGAATAAAAGTCGTAACGTTTCTATGTGTAAACAATATCTAATTTACATTTTTTTTGTTAAGAAAAAAAAAAAAAAAAAATTCTAGCTTTTTTTTTTATAAAGTCCTAAGTTTATCTACTCTAGAGAATAATTTCCGGCATTTTTTTTTTTTTATCGTTAGTTGCCGGCATTTTGTTTGTTTTAAAACGTCCAGCTTTGTAGCAGGAGGGCTGGACGGATAATACGGAATACAGACAAAAAGACAGGAGAAATGCAGACAAAATACATAAAACACGAAAAGCAAATTTAAAACAATGTAACAAAACATTTAGGATTAGTTTAGAAAAAAAAAATAAATAAATAAAAATACTTAACGTTTTTGCACTAGAGATTCCGCCAGCGGTATTTTTTATCAACTGTTAGCTAGCATATGGCTTACTAGAGTGACAGGAGATTTCTATTTCCGGATGACTTGATCGAGTGCCTATCTATAGAATAAAAGTCGTAACGTTTCTATGTGTAAACAATATCTAATTTACATTTTTTTTTGTTAAGAAAAAAAAAAAAAAAAAAAAATTCTAGCTTTTTTTTTATAAAGTCCTAAGTTTATCTACTCTAGAGAATAATTTCCGGCATTTTTTTTTTATCGTTAGTTGCCGGCATTTTGTTTGTTTTAAAACGTTCAGCTTTGTAGCAGGAGCGCTGGACGGATAATACGGAATACAGACAAAAAGACAGGAGAAATGCAGACAAAATACATAAAACACGAAAAGCAAATTTAAAACAATGTAACAAAACATTTAGGATTAGTTTAGAAAAAAATAAATAAATAAATAAAAATACTTAACGTTTTTGCACTAGAGATTCCGCCAGCGGTTTTATTTATCAACTGTTAGCTAGCATATGGCTTACTAGAGTGACAGGAGATTTCTATTTCCGGATGACTTGATCGAGTGCCTATCTATAGAATAAAAGTCGTAACGTTTCTATGTGTAAACAATATCTAATTTACATTTTTTTTTTGTTAAAAAAAAAAATAAAATAAAATAAATTCTTGCTTTTTTTTTTTATAAAGTCCTAAGTTTATCTACTCTAGAGAATAATTTCCGGCATTTTTTTTTTTTTTATCGTTAGTTGCCGGCATTTTGTTTGTTTTAAAACGTTCAGCTTTGTAGCAGGAGGGCTGGACGGATAATACGGAATACAGACAAAAAGACAGGAGAAATGCAGACAAAATACATAAAACACGAAAAGCAAATTTAAAACAATGTAACAAAACATTTAGGATTAGTTTAGAAAAAAATAAATAAATAAATAAAAATACTTAACGTTTTTGCACTAGAGATTCCGCCAGCGGTTTTTTTTATCAACTGTTAGCTAGCATATGGCTTACTAGAGTGACAGGAGATTTCTATTTCCGGATGACTTGATCGAGTGCCTATCTATAGAATAAAAGTCGTAACGTTTCTATGTGTAAACAATATCTAATTTACATTTTTTTTTGTTAAGAAAAAAAAAAAAAAAAATTCTAGCTTTTTTTTATAAAGTCCTAAGTTTATCTACTCTAGAGAATAATTTCCGGCATTTTTTTTTTTTTTATCGTTAGTTGCCGGCATTTTGTTTGTTTTAAAACGTCCAGCTTTGTAGCAGGAGGGCTGGACGGATAATACGGAATACAGACAAAAAGACAGGAGAAATGCAGACAAAATACATAAAACACGAAAAGCAAATTTAAAACAATGTAACAAAACATTTAGGATTAGTTTAGAAAAAAATAAATAAATAAATAAAAATACTTAACGTTTTTGCACTAGAGATTCCGCCAGCGGTTTTTTTTATCAACTGTTAGCTAGCATATGGCTTACTAGAGTGACAGGAGATTTCTATTTCCGGATGACTTGATCGAGTGCCTATCTATAGAATAAAAGTCGTAACGTTTCTATGTGTAAACAATATCTAATTTACATTTTTTTTTTGTTAAAAAAAAAAATAAAATAAAATAAATTCTTGCTTTTTTTTTTTATAAAGTCCTAAGTTTATCTACTCTAGAGAATAATTTCCGGCATTTTTTTTTTTTTTATCGTTAATTGCCGGCATTTTGTTTGTTTTAAAACGTTCAGCTTTGTAGCAGGAGGGCTGGACGGATAATACGGAATACAGACAAAAAGACAGGAGAAATGCAGACAAAATACATAAAACACGAAAAGCAAATTTAAAACAATGTAACAAAACATTTAGGATTAGTTTAGAAAAAAATAAATAAATAAATAAAAATACTTAACGTTTTTGCACTAGAGATTCCGCCAGCGGTTTTTTTTATCAACTGTTAGCTAGCATATGGCTTACTAGAGTGACAGGAGATTTCTATTTCCGGATGACTTGATCGAGTGCCTATCTATAGAATAAAAGTCGTAACGTTTCTATGTGTAAACAATATCTAATTTACATTTTTTTTGTTAAGAAAAAAAAAAAAAAAAAAAAAATTCTAGCTTTTTTTTTATAAAGTCCTAAGTTTATCTACTCTAGAGAATAATTTCCGGCATTTTTTTTTTATCGTTAGTTGCCGGCATTTTGTTTGTTTTAAAACGTCCAGCTTTGTAGCAGGAGGGCTGGACGGATAATACGGAATACAGACAAAAAGACAGGAGAAATGCAGACAAAATACATAAAACACGAAAAGCAAATTTAAAACAATGTAACAAAACATTTAGGATTAGTTTAGAAAAAAAAAATAAACAAATAAAAATACTTAACGTTTTTGCACTAGAGATTCCGCCAGCGGTTTTTTTTATCAACTGTTAGCTAGCATATGGCTTACTAGAGTGACAGGAGATTTCTATTTCCGGATGACTTGATCGAGTGCCTATCTATAGAATAAAAGTCGTAACGTTTCTATGTGTAAACAATATCTAATTTACATTTTTTTTTGTTAAGAAAAAAAAAAAAAAAAATTCTAGCTTTTTTTTTTATAAAGTCCTAAGTTTATCTACTCTAGAGAATAATTTCCGGCATTTTTTTTTTTTTTATCGTTAGTTGCCGGCATTTTGTTTGTTTTAAAACGTTCAGCTTTGTAGCAGGAGGGCTGGACGGATAATACGGAATACAGACAAAAAGACAGGAGAAATGCAGACAAAATACATAAAACACGAAAAGCAAATTTAAAACAATGTAACAAAACATTTAGGATTAGTTTAGAAAAAAAAAATAAACAAATAAAAATACTTAACGTTTTTGCACTAGAGATTCCGCCAGCGGTTTTTTTTATCAACTGTTAGCTAGCATATGGCTTACTAGAGTGACAGGAGATTTCTATTTCCGGATGACTTGATCGAGTGCCTATCTATAGAATAAAAGTCGTAACGTTTCTATGTGTAAACAATATCTAATTTACATTTTTTTTTGTTAAAAAAAAAAATAAAATAAAATAAATTCTTGCTTTTTTTTTTATAAAGTCCTAAGTTTATCTACTCTAGAGAATAATATCCGGCATTTTTTTTTTTATCGTTAGTTGCCGGCATTTTGTTTGTTTTAAAACGTTCAGCTTTGTAGCAGGAGGGCTGGACGGATAATACGGAATACAGACAAAAAGACAGGAGAAATGCAGACAAAATACATAAAACACGAAAAGCAAATTTAAAACAATGTAACAAAACATTTAGGATTAGTTTAGAAAAAAATAAATAAATAAATAAAAATACTTAACGTTTTTGCACTAGAGATTCCGCCAGCGGTTTTTTTTATCAACTGTTAGCTAGCATATGGCTTACTAGAGTGACAGGAGATTTCTATTTCCGGATGACTTGATCGAGTGCCTATCTATAGAATAAAAGTCGTAACGTTTCTATGTGTAAACAATATCTAATTTACATTTTTTTTTGTTAAGAAAAAAAAAAAAAAAAAAATTCTAGCTTTTTTTTTTATAAAGTCCTAAGTTTATCTACTCTAGAGAATAATTTCCGGCATTTTTTTTTTATCGTTAGTTGCCGGCATTTTGTTTGTTTTAAAACGTCCAGCTTTGTAGCAGGAGGGCTGGACGGATAATACGGAATACAGACAAAAAGACAGGAGAAATGCAGACAAAATACATAAAACACGAAAAGCAAATTTAAAACAATGTAACAAAACATTTAGGATTAGTTTAGAAAAAAAAAAATAAACAAATAAAAATACTTAACGTTTTTGCACTAGAGATTCCGCCAGCGGTTTTTTTTATCAACTGTTAGCTAGCATATGGCTTACTAGAGTGACAGGAGATTTCTATTTCCGGATGACTTGATCGAGTGCCTATCTATAGAATAAAAGTCGTAACGTTTCTATGTGTAAACAATATCTAATTTACATTTTTTTTGTTAAGAAAAAAAAAAAAAAAAAAAAATTCTAGCTTTTTTTTTTATAAAGTCCTAAGTTTATCTACTCTAGAGAATAATTTCCGGCATTTTTTTTTTTTTTTTATCGTTAGTTGCCGGCATTTTGTTTGTTTTAAAACGTCCAGCTTTGTAGCAGGAGGGCTGGACGGATAATACGGAATACAGACAAAAAGACAGGAGAAATGCAGACAAAATACATAAAACACGAAAAGCAAATTTAAAACAATGTAACAAAACATTTAGGATTAGTTTAGAAAAAAATAAATAAATAAATAAAAATACTTAACGTTTTTGCACTAGAGATTCCGCCAGCGGTATTTTTTATCAACTGTTAGCTAGCATATGGCTTACTAGAGTGACAGGAGATTTCTATTTCCGGATGACTTGATCGAGTGCCTATCTATAGAATAAAAGTCGTAACGTTTCTATGTGTAAACAATATCTAATTTACATTTTTTTTGTTAAGAAAAAAAAAAAAAAAAAAAAATTCTAGCTTTTTTTTTATAAAGTCCTAAGTTTATCTACTCTAGAGAATAATTTCCGGCATTTTTTTTTTTTTATCGTTAGTTGCCGGCATTTTGTTTGTTTTAAAACGTTCAGCTTTGTAGCAGGAGGGCTGGACGGATAATACGGAATACAGACAAAAAGACAGGAGAAATGCAGACAAAATACATAAAACACGAAAAGCAAATTTAAAACAATGTAACAAAACATTTAGGATTAGTTTAGAAAAAAAAAATAAACAAATAAAAATACTTAACGTTTTTGCACTAGAGATTCCGCCAGCGGTTTTTTTTATCAACTGTTAGCTAGCATATGGCTTACTAGAGTGACAGGAGATTTCTATTTCCGGATGACTTGATCGAGTGCCTATCTATAGAATAAAAGTCGTAACGTTTCTATGTGTAAACAATATCTAATTTACATTTTTTTTGTTAAGAAAAAAAAAAAAAAAAAAATTCTAGCTTTTTTTTTTATAAAGTCCTAAGTTTATCTACTCTAGAGAATAATTTCCGGCATTTTTTTTTTTTTATCGTTAGTTGCCGGCATTTTGTTTGTTTTAAAACGTCCAGCTTTGTAGCAGGAGGGCTGGACGGATAATACGGAATACAGACAAAAAGACAGGAGAAATGCAGACAAAATACATAAAACACGAAAAGCAAATTTAAAACAATGTAACAAAACATTTAGGATTAGTTTAGAAAAAAAAAATAAATAAATAAAAATACTTAACGTTTTTGCACTAGAGATTCCGCCAGCGGTATTTTTTATCAACTGTTAGCTAGCAAATGGCTTACTAGAGTGACAGGAGATTTCTATTTCCGGATGACTTGATCGAGTGCCTATCTATAGAATAAAAGTCGTAACGTTTCTATGTGTAAACAATATCTAATTTACATTTTTTTTGTTAAGAAAAAAAAAAAAAAAAAAAATTCTAGCTTTTTTTTTTATAAAGTCCTAAGTTTATCTACTCTAGAGAATAATTTCCGGCATTTTTTTTTTTATCGTTAGTTGCCGGCATTTTGTTTGTTTTAAAACGTCCAGCTTTGTAGCAGGAGGGCTGGACGGATAATACGGAATACAGACAAAAAGACAGGAGAAATGCAGACAAAATACATAAAACACGAAAAGCAAATTTAAAACAATGTAACAAAACATTTAGGATTAGTTTAGAAAAAAATAAATAAATAAATAAAAATACTTAACGTTTTTGCACTAGAGATTCCGCCAGCGGTTTTTTTTATCAACTGTTAGCTAGCATATGGCTTACTAGAGTGACAGGAGATTTCTATTTCCGGATGACTTGATCGAGTGCCTATCTATAGAATAAAAGTCGTAACGTTTCTATGTGTAAACAATATCTAATTTACATTTTTTTTTGTTAAGAAAAAAAAAAAAAAAAAAAAAATTCTAGCTTTTTTTTTTATAAAGTCCTAAGTTTATCTACTCTAGAGAATAATTTCCGGCATTTTTTTTTATCGTTAGTTGCCGGCATTTTGTTTGTTTTAAAACGTCCAGCTTTGTAGCAGGAGGGCTGGACGGATAATACGGAATACAGACAAAAAGACAGGAGAAATGCAGACAAAATACATAAAACACGAAAAGCAAATTTAAAACAATGTAACAAAACATTTAGGATTAGTTTAGAAAAAAATAAATAAATAAATAAAAATACTTAACGTTTTTGCACTAGAGATTCCGCCAGCGGTTTTTTTTATCAACTGTTAGCTAGCATATGGCTTACTAGAGTGACAGGAGATTTCTATTTCCGGATGACTTGATCGAGTGCCTATCTATAGAATAAAAGTCGTAACGTTTCTATGTGTAAACAATATCTAATTTACATTTTTTTTTTTGTTAAAAAAAAAAAAAAAAAAAAAAAATTCTAGCTTTTTTTTTTTATAAAGTCCTAAGTTTATCTACTCTAGAGAATAATTTCCGGCATTTTTTTTTTTTTATCGTTAGTTGCCGGCATTTTGTTTGTTTTAAAACGTTCAGCTTTGTAGCAGGAGGGCTGGACGGATAATACGGAATACAGACAAAAAGACAGGAGAAATGCAGACAAAATACATAAAACACGAAAAGCAAATTTAAAACAATGTAACAAAACATTTAGGATTAGTTTAGAAAAAAAAATAAATAAATAAAAATACTTAACGTTTTTGCACTAGAGATTCCGCCAGCGGTTTTTTTATCAACTGTTAGCTAGCATATGGCTTACTAGAGTGACAGGAGATTTCTATTTCCGGATGACTTGATCGAGTGCCTATCTATAGAATAAAAGTCGTAACGTTTCTATGTGTAAACAATATCTAATTTACATTTTTTTTGTTAAGAAAAAAAAAAAAAAAAAAAAAATTCTAGCTTTTTTTTTTATAAAGTCCTAAGTTTATCTACTCTAGAGAATAATTTCCGGCATTTTTTTTTTTTTATCGTTAGTTGCCGGCATTTTGTTTGTTTTAAAACGTCCAGCTTTGTAGCAGGAGGGCTGGACGGATAATACGGAATACAGACAAAAAGACAGGAGAAATGCAGACAAAATACATAAAACACGAAAAGCAAATTTAAAACAATGTAACAAAACATTTAGGATTAGTTTAGAAAAAAAAAATAAATAAATAAAAATACTTAACGTTTTTGCACTAGAGATTCCGCCAGCGGTATTTTTTATCAACTGTTAGCTAGCATATGGCTTACTAGAGTGACAGGAGATTTCTATTTCCGGATGACTTGATCGAGTGCCTATCTATAGAATAAAAGTCGTAACGTTTCTATGTGTAAACAATATCTAATTTACATTTTTTTTGTTAAGAAAAAAAAAAAAAAAAAAAATTCTAGCTTTTTTTTTTATAAAGTCCTAAGTTTATCTACTCTAGAGAATAAGTTCCGGCATTTTTTTTTTTTTTTTATCGTTAGTTGCCGGCATTTTGTTTGTTTTAAAACGTCCAGCTTTGTAGCAGGAGGGCTGGACGGATAATACGGAATACAGACAAAAAGACAGGAGAAATCAGACAAAATACATAAAACACGAAAAGCAAATTTAAAACAATGTAACAAAACATTTAGGATTAGTTTAGAAAAAAAAAATAAACAAATAAAAATACTTAACGTTTTTGCACTAGAGATTCCGCCAGCGGTTTTTTTATCAACTGTTAGCTAGCATATGGCTTACTAGAGTGACAGGAGATTTATATTTCCGGATGACTTGATCGAGTGCCTATCTATAGAATAAAAGTCGTAACGTTTCTATGTGTAAACAATATCTAATTTACATTTTTTTTTGTTAAGAAAAAAAAAAAAAAAAAAATTCTAGCTTTTTTTTTATAAAGTCCTAAGTTTATCTACTCTAGAGAATAATTTCCGGCATTTTTTTTTTTTATCGTTAGTTGCCGGCATTTTGTTTGTTTTAAAACGTTCAGCTTTGTAGCAGGAGCGCTGGACGGATAATACGGAATACAGACAAAAAGACAGGAGAAATGCAGACAAAATACATAAAACACGAAAAGCAAATTTAAAACAATGTAACAAAACATTTAGGATTAGTTTAGAAAAAAATAAATAAATAAATAAAAATACTTAACGTTTTTGCACTAGAGATTCCGCCAGCGGTTTTATTTATCAACTGTTAGCTAGCATATGGCTTACTAGAGTGACAGGAGATTTCTATTTCCGGATGACTTGATCGAGTGCCTATCTATAGAATAAAAGTCGTAACGTTTCTATGTGTAAACAATATCTAATTTACATTTTTTTTTTGTTAAAAAAAAAAATAAAATAAAATAAATTCTTGCTTTTTTTTTTTATAAAGTCCTAAGTTTATCTACTCTAGAGAATAATTTCCGGCATTTTTTTTTTTTATCGTTAGTTGCCGGCATTTTGTTTGTTTTAAAACGTTCAGCTTTGTAGCAGGAGGGCTGGACGGATAATACGGAATACAGACAAAAAGACAGGAGAAATGCAGACAAAATACATAAAACACGAAAAGCAAATTTAAAACAATGTAACAAAACATTTAGGATTAGTTTAGAAAAAAATAAATAAATAAATAAAAATACTTAACGTTTTTTCACTAGAGATTCCGCCAGCGGTTTTTTTTATCAACTGTTAGCTAGCATATGGCTTACTAGAGTGACAGGAGATTTCTATTTCCGGATGACTTGATCGAGTGCCTATCTATAGAATAAAAGTCGTAACGTTTCTATGTGTAAACAATATCTAATTTACATTTTTTTTTTGTTAAAAAAAAAAATAAAATAAAATAAATTCTTGCTTTTTTTTTTTATAAAGTCCTAAGTTTATCTACTCTAGAGAATAATTTCCGGCATTTTTTTTTTTTTTATCGTTAGTTGCCGGCATTTTGTTTGTTTTAAAACGTTCAGCTTTGTAGCAGGAGGGCTGGACGGATAATACGGAATACAGACAAAAAGACAGGAGAAATGCAGACAAAATACATAAAACACGAAAAGCAAATTTAAAACAATGTAACAAAACATTTAGGATTAGTTTAGAAAAAAAAAATAAATAAATAAAAATACTTAACGTTTTTGCACTAGAGATTCCGCCAGCGGTATTTTTTATCAACTGTTAGCTAGCATATGGCTTACTAGAGTGACAGGAGATTTCTATTTCCGGATGACTTGATCGAGTGCCTATCTATAGAATAAAAGTCGTAACGTTTCTATGTGTAAACAATATCTAATTTACATTTTTTTTGTTAAGAAAAAAAAAAAAAAAAAAAAAATTCTAGCTTTTTTTTTATAAAGTCCTAAGTTTATCTACTCTAGAGAATAATTTCCGGCATTTTTTTTTTTTATCGTTAGTTGCCGGCATTTTGTTTGTTTTAAAACGTTCAGCTTTGTAGCAGGAGGGCTGGACGGATAATACGGAATACAGACAAAAAGACAGGAGAAATGCAGACAAAATACATAAAACACGAAAAGCAAATTTAAAACAATGTAACAAAACATTTAGGATTAGTTTAGAAAAAAAAAATAAACAAATAAAAATACTTAACGTTTTTGCACTAGAGATTCCGCCAGCGGTTTTTTTTATCAACTGTTAGCTAGCATATGGCTTACTAGAGTGACAGGAGATTTCTATTTCCGGATGACTTGATCGAGTGCCTATCTATAGAATAAAAGTCGTAACGTTTCTATGTGTAAACAATATCTAATTTACATTTTTTTTGTTAAGAAAAAAAAAAAAAAAAAAAAATTCTAGCTTTTTTTTTTATAAAGTCCTAAGTTTATCTACTCTAGAGAATAATTTCCGGCATTTTTTTTTTTTTTATCGTTAGTTGCCGGCATTTTGTTTGTTTTAAAACGTCCAGCTTTGTAGCAGGAGGGCTGGACGGATAATACGGAATACAGACAAAAAGACAGGAGAAATGCAGACAAAATACATAAAACACGAAAAGCAAATTTAAAACAATGTAACAAAACATTTAGGATTAGTTTAGAAAAAAAAAATAAATAAATAAAAATACTTAACGTTTTTGCACTAGAGATTCCGCCAGCGGTATTTTTTATCAACTGTTAGCTAGCAAATGGCTTACTAGAGTGACAGGAGATTTCTATTTCCGGATGACTTGATCGAGTGCCTATCTATAGAATAAAAGTCGTAACGTTTCTATGTGTAAACAATATCTAATTTACATTTTTTTTGTTAAGAAAAAAAAAAAAAAAAAAAAATTCTAGCTTTTTTTTTTATAAAGTCCTAAGTTTATCTACTCTAGAGAATAATTTCCGGCATTTTTTTTTTTATCGTTAGTTGCCGGCATTTTGTTTGTTTTAAAACGTCCAGCTTTGTAGCAGGAGGGCTGGACGGATAATACGGAATACAGACAAAAAGACAGGAGAAATGCAGACAAAATACATAAAACACGAAAAGCAAATTTAAAACAATGTAACAAAACATTTAGGATTAGTTTAGAAAAAAAAAATAAACAAATAAAAATACTTAACGTTTTTGCACTAGAGATTCCGCCAGCGGTTTTTTTATCAACTGTTAGCTAGCATATGGCTTACTAGAGTGACAGGAGATTTCTATTTCCGGATGACTTGATCGAGTGCCTATCTATAGAATAAAAGTCGTAACGTTTCTATGTGTACACAATATCTAATTTACATTTTTTTTTGTTAAGAAAAAAAAAAAAAAAAAAATTCTAGCTTTTTTTTTATAAAGTCCTAAGTTTATCTACTCTAGAGAATAATTTCCGGCATTTTTTTTTTTTATCGTTAGTTGCCGGCATTTTGTTTGTTTTAAAACGTTCAGCTTTGTAGCAGGAGCGCTGGACGGATAATACGGAATACAGACAAAAAGACAGGAGAAATGCAGACAAAATACATAAAACACGAAAAGCAAATTTAAAACAATGTAACAAAACATTTAGGATTAGTTTAGAAAAAAATAAATAAATAAATAAAAATACTTAACGTTTTTGCACTAGAGATTCCGCCAGCGGTTTTATTTATCAACTGTTAGCTAGCATATGGCTTACTAGAGTGACAGGAGATTTCTATTTCCGGATGACTTGATCGAGTGCCTATCTATAGAATAAAAGTCGTAACGTTTCTATGTGTAAACAATATCTAATTTACATTTTTTTTTTGTTAAAAAAAAAAATAAAATAAAATAAATTCTTGCTTTTTTTTTTATAAAGTCCTAAGTTTATCTACTCTAGAGAATAATTTCCGGCATTTTTTTTTTTTTATCGTTAGTTGCCGGCATTTTGTTTGTTTTAAAACGTTCAGCTTTGTAGCAGGAGGGCTGGACGGATAATACGGAATACAGACAAAAAGACAGGAGAAATGCAGACAAAATACATAAAACACGAAAAGCAAATTTAAAACAATGTAACAAAACATTTAGGATTAGTTTAGAAAAAAATAAATAAATAAATAAAAATACTTAACGTTTTTGCACTAGAGATTCCTTCAGCGGTTTTTTTTATCAACTGTTAGCTAGCATATGGCTTACTAGAGTGACAGGAGATTTCTATTTCCGGATGACTTGATCGAGTGCCTATCTATAGAATAAAAGTCGTAACGTTTCTATGTGTAAACAATATCTAATTTACATTTTTTTTTGTTAAGAAAAAAAAAAAAAAAAAAAAAAATTCTAGCTTTTTTTTTTATAAAGTCCTAAGTTTATCTACTCTAGAGAATAATTTCCGGCATTTTTTTTTATCGTTAGTTGCCGGCATTTTGTTTGTTTTAAAACGTCCAGCTTTGTAGCAGGAGGGCTGGACGGATAATACGGAATACAGACAAAAAGACAGGAGAAATGCAGACAAAATACATAAAACACGAAAAGCAAATTTAAAACAATGTAACAAAACATTTAGGATTAGTTTAGAAAAAAATAAATAAATAAATAAAAATACTTAACGTTTTTGCACTAGAGATTCCGCCAGCGGTTTTTTTTATCAACTGTTAGCTAGCATATGGCTTACTAGAGTGACAGGAGATTTCTATTTCCGGATGACTTGATCGAGTGCCTATCTATAGAATAAAAGTCGTAACGTTTCTATGTGTAAACAATATCTAATTTACATTTTTTTTTGTTAAAAAAAAAAAAAAAAAAAATTCTAGCTTTTTTTTATAAAGTCCTAAGTTTATCTACTCTAGAGAATAATTTCCGGCATTTTTTTTTTTTTATCGTTAGTTGCCGGCATTTTGTTTGTTTTAAAACGTCCAGCTTTGTAGCAGGAGGGCTGGACGGATAATACGGAATACAGACAAAAAGACAGGAGAAATGCAGACAAAATACATAAAACACGAAAAGCAAATTTAAAACAATGTAACAAAACATTTAGGATTAGTTTAGAAAAAAATAAATAAATAAATAAAAATACTTAACGTTTTTGCACTAGAGATTCCGCCAGCGGTTTTATTTATCAACTGTTAGCTAGCATATGGCTTACTAGAGTGACAGGAGATTTCTATTTCCGGATGACTTGATCGAGTGCCTATCTATAGAATAAAAGTCGTAACGTTTCTATGTGTAAACAATATCTAATTTACATTTTTTTTTTGTTAAAAAAAAAAATAAAATAAAATAAATTCTTGCTTTTTTTTTTATAAAGTCCTAAGTTTATCTACTCTAGAGAATAATTTCCGGCATTTTTTTTTTTTTATCGTTAGTTGCCGGCATTTTGTTTGTTTTAAAACGTTCAGCTTTGTAGCAGGAGGGCTGGACGGATAATACGGAATACAGACAAAAAGACAGGAGAAATGCAGACAAAATACATAAAACACGAAAAGCAAATTTAAAACAATGTAACAAAACATTTAGGATTAGTTTAGAAAAAAATAAATAAATAAATAAAAATACTTAACGTTTTTGCACTAGAGATTCCGCCAGCGGTTTTTTTTATCAACTGTTAGCTAGCATATGGCTTACTAGAGTGACAGGAGATTTCTATTTCCGGATGACTTGATCGAGTGCCTATCTATAGAATAAAAGTCGTAACGTTTCTATGTGTAAACAATATCTAATTTACATTTTTTTTTTGTTAAAAAAAAAAATAAAATAAAATAAATTCTTGCTTTTTTTTTTATAAAGTCCTAAGTTTATCTACTCTAGAGAATAATTTCCGGCATTTTTTTTTTTTTTTATCGTTAGTTGCCGGCATTTTGTTTGTTTTAAAACGTTCAGCTTTGTAGCAGGAGGGCTGGACGGATAATACGGAATACAGACAAAAAGACAGGAGAAATGCAGACAAAATACATAAAACACGAAAAGCAAATTTAAAACAATGTAACAAAACATTTAGGATTAGTTTAGAAAAAAATAAATAAATAAATAAAAATACTTAACGTTTTTGCACTAGAGATTCCTTCAGCGGTTTTTTTTATCAACTGTTAGCTAGCATATGGCTTACTAGAGTGACAGGAGATTTCTATTTCCGGATGACTTGATCGAGTGCCTATCTATAGAATAAAAGTCGTAACGTTTCTATGTGTAAACAATATCTAATTTACATTTTTTTTTGTTAAGAAAAAAAAAAAAAAAAAAATTCTAGCTTTTTTTTTTATAAAGTCCTAAGTTTATCTACTCTAGAGAATAATTTCCGGCATTTTTTTTTTATCGTTAGTTGCCGGCATTTTGTTTGTTTTAAAACGTCCAGCTTTGTAGCAGGAGGGCTGGACGGATAATACGGAATACAGACAAAAAGACAGGAGAAATGCAGACAAAATACATAAAACACGAAAAGCAAATTTAAAACAATGTAACAAAACATTTAGGATTAGTTTAGAAAAAAAAAAATAAACAAATAAAAATACTTAACGTTTTTGCACTAGAGATTCCGCCAGCGGTTTTTTTTATCAACTGTTAGCTAGCATATGGCTTACTAGAGTGACAGGAGATTTCTATTTCCGGATGACTTGATCGAGTGCCTATCTATAGAATAAAAGTCGTAACGTTTCTATGTGTAAACAATATCTAATTTACATTTTTTTTGTTAAGAAAAAAAAAAAAAAAAAAATTCTAGCTTTTTTTTTTATAAAGTCCTAAGTTTATCTACTCTAGAGAATAATTTCCGGCATTTTTTTTTTTTTATCGTTAGTTGCCGGCATTTTGTTTGTTTTAAAACGTCCAGCTTTGTAGCAGGAGGGCTGGACGGATAATACGGAATACAGACAAAAAGACAGGAGAAATGCAGACAAAATACATAAAACACGAAAAGCAAATTTAAAACAATGTAACAAAACATTTAGGATTAGTTTAGAAAAAAATAAATAAATAAATAAAAATACTTAACGTTTTTGCACTAGAGATTCCGCCAGCGGTATTTTTTATCAACTGTTAGCTAGCATATGGCTTACTAGAGTGACAGGAGATTTCTATTTCCGGATGACTTGATCGAGTGCCTATCTATAGAATAAAAGTCGTAACGTTTCTATGTGTAAACAATATCTAATTTACATTTTTTTTGTTAAGAAAAAAAAAAAAAAAAAAAAATTCTAGCTTTTTTTTTTATAAAGTCCTAAGTTTATCTACTCTAGAGAATAATTTCCGGCATTTTTTTTTTTTTTATCGTTAGTTGCCGGCATTTTGTTTGTTTTAAAACGTCCAGCTTTGTAGCAGGAGGGCTGGACGGATAATACGGAATACAGACAAAAAGACAGGAGAAATGCAGACAAAATACATAAAACACGAAAAGCAAATTTAAAACAATGTAACAAAACATTTAGGATTAGTTTAGAAAAAAAAAATAAATAAATAAAAATACTTAACGTTTTTGCACTAGAGATTCCGCCAGCGGTATTTTTTATCAACTGTTAGCTAGCAAATGGCTTACTAGAGTGACAGGAGATTTCTATTTCCGGATGACTTGATCGAGTGCCTATCTATAGAATAAAAGTCGTAACGTTTCTATGTGTAAACAATATCTAATTTACATTTTTTTTGTTAAGAAAAAAAAAAAAAAAAAAAATTCTAGCTTTTTTTTTTATAAAGTCCTAAGTTTATCTACTCTAGAGAATAATTTCCGGCATTTTTTTTTTTTATCGTTAGTTGCCGGCATTTTGTTTGTTTTAAAACGTCCAGCTTTGTAGCAGGAGGGCTGGACGGATAATACGGAATACAGACAAAAAGACAGGAGAAATGCAGACAAAATACATAAAACACGAAAAGCAAATTTAAAACAATGTAACAAAACATTTAGGATTAGTTTAGAAAAAAAAAATAAACAAATAAAAATACTTAACGTTTTTGCACTAGAGATTCCGCCAGCGGTTTTTTTTATCAACTGTTAGCTAGCATATGGCTTACTAGAGTGACAGGAGATTTCTATTTCCGGATGACTTGATCGAGTGCCTATCTATAGAATAAAAGTCGTAACGTTTCTATGTGTACACAATATCTAATTTACATTTTTTTTTGTTAAGAAAAAAAAAAAAAAAAAAATTCTAGCTTTTTTTTTATAAAGTCCTAAGTTTATCTACTCTAGAGAATAATTTCCGGCATTTTTTTTTTTTTATCGTTAGTTGCCGGCATTTTGTTTGTTTTAAAACGTTCAGCTTTGTAGCAGGAGCGCTGGACGGATAATACGGAATACAGACAAAAAGACAGGAGAAATGCAGACAAAATACATAAAACACGAAAAGCAAATTTAAAACAATGTAACAAAACATTTAGGATTAGTTTAGAAAAAAATAAATAAATAAATAAAAATACTTAACGTTTTTGCACTAGAGATTCCGCCAGCGGTTTTATTTATCAACTGTTAGCTAGCATATGGCTTACTAGAGTGACAGGAGATTTCTATTTCCGGATGACTTGATCGAGTGCCTATCTATAGAATAAAAGTCGTAACGTTTCTATGTGTAAACAATATCTAATTTACATTTTTTTTTTGTTAAAAAAAAAAATAAAATAAAATAAATTCTTGCTTTTTTTTTTATAAAGTCCTAAGTTTATCTACTCTAGAGAATAATTTCCGGCATTTTTTTTTTTTTATCGTTAGTTGCCGGCATTTTGTTTGTTTTAAAACGTTCAGCTTTGTAGCAGGAGGGCTGGACGGATAATACGGAATACAGACAAAAAGACAGGAGAAATGCAGACAAAATACATAAAACACGAAAAGCAAATTTAAAACAATGTAACAAAACATTTAGGATTAGTTTAGAAAAAAATAAATAAATAAATAAAAATACTTAACGTTTTTGCACTAGAGATTCCTTCAGCGGTTTTTTTTATCAACTGTTAGCTAGCATATGGCTTACTAGAGTGACAGGAGATTTCTATTTCCGGATGACTTGATCGAGTGCCTATCTATAGAATAAAAGTCGTAACGTTTCTATGTGTAAACAATATCTAATTTACATTTTTTTTTGTTAAGAAAAAAAAAAAAAAAAAAAAAAATTCTAGCTTTTTTTTTTATAAAGTCCTAAGTTTATCTACTCTAGAGAATAATTTCCGGCATTTTTTTTTATCGTTAGTTGCCGGCATTTTGTTTGTTTTAAAACGTCCAGCTTTGTAGCAGGAGGGCTGGACGGATAATACGGAATACAGACAAAAAGACAGGAGAAATGCAGACAAAATACATAAAACACGAAAAGCAAATTTAAAACAATGTAACAAAACATTTAGGATTAGTTTAGAAAAAAATAAATAAATAAATAAAAATACTTAACGTTTTTGCACTAGAGATTCCTTCAGCGGTTTTTTTTATCAACTGTTAGCTAGCATATGGCTTACTAGAGTGACAGGAGATTTCTATTTCCGGATGACTTGATCGAGTGCCTATCTATAGAATAAAAGTCGTAACGTTTCTATGTGTAAACAATATCTAATTTACATTTTTTTTTGTTAAGAAAAAAAAAAAAAAAAAAAAAAATTCTAGCTTTTTTTTTTATAAAGTCCTAAGTTTATCTACTCTAGAGAATAATTTCCGGCATTTTTTTTTATCGTTAGTTGCCGGCATTTTGTTTGTTTTAAAACGTCCAGCTTTGTAGCAGGAGGGCTGGACGGATAATACGGAATACAGACAAAAAGACAGGAGAAATGCAGACAAAATACATAAAACACGAAAAGCAAATTTAAAACAATGTAACAAAACATTTAGGATTAGTTTAGAAAAAAATAAATAAATAAATAAAAATACTTAACGTTTTTGCACTAGAGATTCCGCCAGCGGTTTTTTTTATCAACTGTTAGCTAGCATATGGCTTACTAGAGTGACAGGAGATTTCTATTTCCGGATGACTTGATCGAGTGCCTATCTATAGAATAAAAGTCGTAACGTTTCTATGTGTAAACAATATCTAATTTACATTTTTTTTTTGTTAAAAAAAAAAATAAAATAAAATAAATTCTTGCTTTTTTTTTTATAAAGTCCTAAGTTTATCTACTCTAGAGAATAATTTCCGGCATTTTTTTTTTTTTTATCGTTAGTTGCCGGCATTTTGTTTGTTTTAAAACGTTCAGCTTTGTAGCAGGAGGGCTGGACGGATAATACGGAATACAGACAAAAAGACAGGAGAAATGCAGACAAAATACATAAAACACGAAAAGCAAATTTAAAACAATGTAACAAAACATTTAGGATTAGTTTAGAAAAAAATAAATAAATAAATAAAAATACTTAACGTTTTTGCACTAGAGATTCCTTCAGCGGTTTTTTTTATCAACTGTTAGCTAGCATATGGCTTACTAGAGTGACAGGAGATTTCTATTTCCGGATGACTTGATCGAGTGCCTATCTATAGAATAAAAGTCGTAACGTTTCTATGTGTAAACAATATCTAATTTACATTTTTTTTTGTTAAGAAAAAAAAAAAAAAAAAAATTCTAGCTTTTTTTTTTATAAAGTCCTAAGTTTATCTACTCTAGAGAATAATTTCCGGCATTTTTTTTTTATCGTTAGTTGCCGGCATTTTGTTTGTTTTAAAACGTCCAGCTTTGTAGCAGGAGGGCTGGACGGATAATACGGAATACAGACAAAAAGACAGGAGAAATGCAGACAAAATACATAAAACACGAAAAGCAAATTTAAAACAATGTAACAAAACATTTAGGATTAGTTTAGAAAAAAAAAAATAAACAAATAAAAATACTTAACGTTTTTGCACTAGAGATTCCGCCAGCGGTTTTTTTTATCAACTGTTAGCTAGCATATGGCTTACTAGAGTGACAGGAGATTTCTATTTCCGGATGACTTGATCGAGTGCCTATCTATAGAATAAAAGTCGTAACGTTTCTATGTGTAAACAATATCTAATTTACATTTTTTTTGTTAAGAAAAAAAAAAAAAAAAAAAATTCTAGCTTTTTTTTTTATAAAGTCCTAAGTTTATCTACTCTAGAGAATAATTTCCGGCATTTTTTTTTTTTTTATCGTTAGTTGCCGGCATTTTGTTTGTTTTAAAACGTCCAGCTTTGTAGCAGGAGGGCTGGACGGATAATACGGAATACAGACAAAAAGACAGGAGAAATGCAGACAAAATACATAAAACACGAAAAGCAAATTTAAAACAATGTAACAAAACATTTAGGATTAGTTTAGAAAAAAATAAATAAATAAATAAAAATACTTAACGTTTTTGCACTAGAGATTCCGCCAGCGGTATTTTTTATCAACTGTTAGCTAGCATATGGCTTACTAGAGTGACAGGAGATTTCTATTTCCGGATGACTTGATCGAGTGCCTATCTATAGAATAAAAGTCGTAACGTTTCTATGTGTAAACAATATCTAATTTACATTTTTTTTGTTAAGAAAAAAAAAAAAAAAAAAAAATTCTAGCTTTTTTTTTTATAAAGTCCTAAGTTTATCTACTCTAGAGAATAATTTCCGGCATTTTTTTTTTTTTTATCGTTAGTTGCCGGCATTTTGTTTGTTTTAAAACGTCCAGCTTTGTAGCAGGAGGGCTGGACGGATAATACGGAATACAGACAAAAAGACAGGAGAAATGCAGACAAAATACATAAAACACGAAAAGCAAATTTAAAACAATGTAACAAAACATTTAGGATTAGTTTAGAAAAAAAAAATAAATAAATAAAAATACTTAACGTTTTTGCACTAGAGATTCCGCCAGCGGTATTTTTTATCAACTGTTAGCTAGCAAATGGCTTACTAGAGTGACAGGAGATTTCTATTTCCGGATGACTTGATCGAGTGCCTATCTATAGAATAAAAGTCGTAACGTTTCTATGTGTAAACAATATCTAATTTACATTTTTTTTGTTAAGAAAAAAAAAAAAAAAAAAAATTCTAGCTTTTTTTTTTATAAAGTCCTAAGTTTATCTACTCTAGAGAATAATTTCCGGCATTTTTTTTTTTTATCGTTAGTTGCCGGCATTTTGTTTGTTTTAAAACGTCCAGCTTTGTAGCAGGAGGGCTGGACGGATAATACGGAATACAGACAAAAAGACAGGAGAAATGCAGACAAAATACATAAAACACGAAAAGCAAATTTAAAACAATGTAACAAAACATTTAGGATTAGTTTAGAAAAAAAAAATAAACAAATAAAAATACTTAACGTTTTTGCACTAGAGATTCCGCCAGCGGTTTTTTTTATCAACTGTTAGCTAGCATATGGCTTACTAGAGTGACAGGAGATTTCTATTTCCGGATGACTTGATCGAGTGCCTATCTATAGAATAAAAGTCGTAACGTTTCTATGTGTACACAATATCTAATTTACATTTTTTTTTGTTAAGAAAAAAAAAAAAAAAAAAATTCTAGCTTTTTTTTTATAAAGTCCTAAGTTTATCTACTCTAGAGAATAATTTCCGGCATTTTTTTTTTTTTATCGTTAGTTGCCGGCATTTTGTTTGTTTTAAAACGTTCAGCTTTGTAGCAGGAGCGCTGGACGGATAATACGGAATACAGACAAAAAGACAGGAGAAATGCAGACAAAATACATAAAACACGAAAAGCAAATTTAAAACAATGTAACAAAACATTTAGGATTAGTTTAGAAAAAAATAAATAAATAAATAAAAATACTTAACGTTTTTGCACTAGAGATTCCGCCAGCGGTTTTATTTATCAACTGTTAGCTAGCATATGGCTTACTAGAGTGACAGGAGATTTCTATTTCCGGATGACTTGATCGAGTGCCTATCTATAGAATAAAAGTCGTAACGTTTCTATGTGTAAACAATATCTAATTTACATTTTTTTTTGTTAAAAAAAAAAATAAAATAAAATAAATTCTTGCTTTTTTTTTTATAAAGTCCTAAGTTTATCTACTCTAGAGAATAATTTCCGGCATTTTTTTTTTTTTATCGTTAGTTGCCGGCATTTTGTTTGTTTTAAAACGTTCAGCTTTGTAGCAGGAGGGCTGGACGGATAATACGGAATACAGACAAAAAGACAGGAGAAATGCAGACAAAATACATAAAACACGAAAAGCAAATTTAAAACAATGTAACAAAACATTTAGGATTAGTTTAGAAAAAAATAAATAAATAAATAAAAATACTTAACGTTTTTGCACTAGAGATTCCTTCAGCGGTTTTTTTTATCAACTGTTAGCTAGCATATGGCTTACTAGAGTGACAGGAGATTTCTATTTCCGGATGACTTGATCGAGTGCCTATCTATAGAATAAAAGTCGTAACGTTTCTATGTGTAAACAATATCTAATTTACATTTTTTTTTGTTAAGAAAAAAAAAAAAAAAAAAAAAAATTCTAGCTTTTTTTTTTATAAAGTCCTAAGTTTATCTACTCTAGAGAATAATTTCCGGCATTTTTTTTTATCGTTAGTTGCCGGCATTTTGTTTGTTTTAAAACGTCCAGCTTTGTAGCAGGAGGGCTGGACGGATAATACGGAATACAGACAAAAAGACAGGAGAAATGCAGACAAAATACATAAAACACGAAAAGCAAATTTAAAACAATGTAACAAAACATTTAGGATTAGTTTAGAAAAAAATAAATAAATAAATAAAAATACTTAACGTTTTTGCACTAGAGATTCCGCCAGCGGTTTTTTTTATCAACTGTTAGCTAGCATATGGCTTACTAGAGTGACAGGAGATTTCTATTTCCGGATGACTTGATCGAGTGCCTATCTATAGAATAAAAGTCGTAACGTTTCTATGTGTAAACAATATCTAATTTACATTTTTTTTTTTGTTAAAAAAAAAAAATAAAAAAAAAAAATTCTAGCTTTTTTTTTTTATAAAGTCCTAAGTTTATCTACTCTAGAGAATAATTTCCGGCATTTTTTTTTTTTTATCGTTAGTTGCCGGCATTTTGTTTGTTTTAAAACGTTCAGCTTTGTAGCAGGAGGGCTGGACGGATAATACGGAATACAGACAAAAAGACAGGAGAAATGCAGACAAAATACATAAAACACGAAAAGCAAATTTAAAACAATGTAACAAAACATTTAGGATTAGTTTAGAAAAAAAAATAAATAAATAAAAATACTTAACGTTTTTGCACTAGAGATTCCGCCAGCGGTTTTTTTATCAACTGTTAGCTAGCATATGGCTTACTAGAGTGACAGGAGATTTCTATTTCCGGATGACTTGATCGAGTGCCTATCTATAGAATAAAAGTCGTAACGTTTCTATGTGTAAACAATATCTAATTTACATTTTTTTTGTTAAGAAAAAAAAAAAAAAAAATTCTAGCTTTTTTTTTTATAAAGTCCTAAGTTTATCTACTCTAGAGAATAATTTCCGGCATTTTTTTTTTTTTTTATCGTTAGTTGCCGGCATTTTGTTTGTTTTAAAACGTCCAGCTTTGTAGCAGGAGGGCTGGACGGATAATACGGAATACAGACAAAAAGACAGGAGAAATGCAGACAAAATACATAAAACACGAAAAGCAAATTTAAAACAATGTAACAAAACATTTAGGATTAGTTTAGAAAAAAAAATAAATAAATAAAAATACTTAACGTTTTTGCACTAGAGATTCCGCCAGCGGTATTTTTTATCAACTGTTAGCTAGCATATGGCTTACTAGAGTGACAGGAGATTTCTATTTCCGGATGACTTGATCGAGTGCCTATCTATAGAATAAAAGTCGTAACGTTTCTATGTGTAAACAATATCTAATTTACATTTTTTTTGTTAAGAAAAAAAAAAAAAAAAAAAATTCTAGCTTTTTTTTTTATAAAGTCCTAAGTTTATCTACTCTAGAGAATAAGTTCCGGCATTTTTTTTTTTTTTATCGTTAGTTGCCGGCATTTTGTTTGTTTTAAAACGTCCAGCTTTGTAGCAGGAGGGCTGGACGGATAATACGGAATACAGACAAAAAGACAGGAGAAATCAGACAAAATACATAAAACACGAAAAGCAAATTTAAAACAATGTAACAAAACATTTAGGATTAGTTTAGAAAAAAAAAATAAACAAATAAAAATACTTAACGTTTTTGCACTAGAGATTCCGCCAGCGGTTTTTTTATCAACTGTTAGCTAGCATATGGCTTACTAGAGTGACAGGAGATTTCTATTTCCGGATGACTTGATCGAGTGCCTATCTATAGAATAAAAGTCGTAACGTTTCTATGTGTAAACAATATCTAATTTACATTTTTTTTTGTTAAGAAAAAAAAAAAAAAAAAAATTCTAGCTTTTTTTTTATAAAGTCCTAAGTTTATCTACTCTAGAGAATAATTTCCGGCATTTTTTTTTTTTATCGTTAGTTGCCGGCATTTTGTTTGTTTTAAAACGTTCAGCTTTGTAGCAGGAGCGCTGGACGGATAATACGGAATACAGACAAAAAGACAGGAGAAATGCAGACAAAATACATAAAACACGAAAAGCAAATTTAAAACAATGTAACAAAACATTTAGGATTAGTTTAGAAAAAAATAAATAAATAAATAAAAATACTTAACGTTTTTGCACTAGAGATTCCGCCAGCGGTTTTATTTATCAACTGTTAGCTAGCATATGGCTTACTAGAGTGACAGGAGATTTCTATTTCCGGATGACTTGATCGAGTGCCTATCTATAGAATAAAAGTCGTAACGTTTCTATGTGTAAACAATATCTAATTTACATTTTTTTTTGTTAAAAAAAAAAATAAAATAAAATAAATTCTTGCTTTTTTTTTTATAAAGTCCTAAGTTTATCTACTCTAGAGAATAATTTCCGGCATTTTTTTTTTTTTATCGTTAGTTGCCGGCATTTTGTTTGTTTTAAAACGTTCAGCTTTGTAGCAGGAGGGCTGGACGGATAATACGGAATACAGACAAAAAGACAGGAGAAATGCAGACAAAATACATAAAACACGAAAAGCAAATTTAAAACAATGTAACAAAACATTTAGGATTAGTTTAGAAAAAAATAAATAAATAAATAAAAATACTTAACGTTTTTTCACTAGAGATTCCGCCAGCGGTTTTTTTTATCAACTGTTAGCTAGCATATGGCTTACTAGAGTGACAGGAGATTTCTATTTCCGGATGACTTGATCGAGTGCCTATCTATAGAATAAAAGTCGTAACGTTTCTATGTGTAAACAATATCTAATTTACATTTTTTTTTTGTTAAAAAAAAAAATAAAATAAAATAAATTCTTGCTTTTTTTTTTATAAAGTCCTAAGTTTATCTACTCTAGAGAATAATTTCCGGCATTTTTTTTTTTTTTATCGTTAGTTGCCGGCATTTTGTTTGTTTTAAAACGTTCAGCTTTGTAGCAGGAGGGCTGGACGGATAATACGGAATACAGACAAAAAGACAGGAGAAATGCAGACAAAATACATAAAACACGAAAAGCAAATTTAAAACAATGTAACAAAACATTTAGGATTAGTTTAGAAAAAAAAAATAAATAAATAAAAATACTTAACGTTTTTGCACTAGAGATTCCGCCAGCGGTATTTTTTATCAACTGTTAGCTAGCATATGGCTTACTAGAGTGACAGGAGATTTCTATTTCCGGATGACTTGATCGAGTGCCTATCTATAGAATAAAAGTCGTAACGTTTCTATGTGTAAACAATATCTAATTTACATTTTTTTTGTTAAGAAAAAAAAAAAAAAAAAAAATTCTAGCTTTTTTTTTATAAAGTCCTAAGTTTATCTACTCTAGAGAATAATTTCAGGCATTTTTTTTTTTTATCGTTAGTTGCCGGCATTTTGTTTGTTTTAAAACGTTCAGCTTTGTAGCAGGAGGGCTGGACGGATAATACGGAATACAGACAAAAAGACAGGAGAAATGCAGACAAAATACATAAAACACGAAAAGCAAATTTAAAACAATGTAACAAAACATTTAGGATTAGTTTAGAAAAAAAAAATAAACAAATAAAAATACTTAACGTTTTTGCACTAGAGATTCCGCCAGCGGTTTTTTTTATCAACTGTTAGCTAGCATATGGCTTACTAGAGTGACAGGAGATTTCTATTTCCGGATGACTTGATCGAGTGCCTATCTATAGAATAAAAGTCGTAACGTTTCTATGTGTAAACAATATCTAATTTACATTTTTTTTGTTAAGAAAAAAAAAAAAAAAAAAAAAATTCTAGCTTTTTTTTTTTTATAAAGTCCTAAGTTTATCTACTCTAGAGAATAATTTCCGGCATTTTTTTTTTTTTATCGTTAGTTGCCGGCATTTTGTTTGTTTTAAAACGTCCAGCTTTGTAGCAGGAGGGCTGGACGGATAATACGGAATACAGACAAAAAGACAGGAGAAATGCAGACAAAATACATAAAACACGAAAAGCAAATTTAAAACAATGTAACAAAACATTTAGGATTAGTTTAGAAAAAAAAAATAAATAAATAAAAATACTTAACGTTTTTGCACTAGAGATTCCGCCAGCGGTATTTTTTATCAACTGTTAGCTAGCAAATGGCTTACTAGAGTGACAGGAGATTTCTATTTCCGGATGACTTGATCGAGTGCCTATCTATAGAATAAAAGTCGTAACGTTTCTATGTGTAAACAATATCTAATTTACATTTTTTTTGTTAAGAAAAAAAAAAAAAAAAAAATTCTAGCTTTTTTTTTTATAAAGTCCTAAGTTTATCTACTCTAGAGAATAATTTCCGGCATTTTTTTTTTATCGTTAGTTGCCGGCATTTTGTTTGTTTTAAAACGTCCAGCTTTGTAGCAGGAGGGCTGGACGGATAATACGGAATACAGACAAAAAGACAGGAGAAATGCAGACAAAATACATAAAACACGAAAAGCAAATTTAAAACAATGTAACAAAACATTTAGGATTAGTTTAGAAAAAAAAAATAAACAAATAAAAATACTTAACGTTTTTGCACTAGAGATTCCGCCAGCGGTTTTTTTATCAACTGTTAGCTAGCATATGGCTTACTAGAGTGACAGGAGATTTCTATTTCCGGATGACTTGATCGAGTGCCTATCTATAGAATAAAAGTCGTAACGTTTCTATGTGTACACAATATCTAATTTACATTTTTTTTTGTTAAGAAAAAAAAAAAAAAAAAAATTCTAGCTTTTTTTTTATAAAGTCCTAAGTTTATCTACTCTAGAGAATAATTTCCGGCATTTTTTTTTTTTATCGTTAGTTGCCGGCATTTTGTTTGTTTTAAAACGTTCAGCTTTGTAGCAGGAGCGCTGGACGGATAATACGGAATACAGACAAAAAGACAGGAGAAATGCAGACAAAATACATAAAACACGAAAAGCAAATTTAAAACAATGTAACAAAACATTTAGGATTAGTTTAGAAAAAAATAAATAAATAAATAAAAATACTTAACGTTTTTGCACTAGAGATTCCGCCAGCGGTTTTATTTATCAACTGTTAGCTAGCATATGGCTTACTAGAGTGACAGGAGATTTCTATTTCCGGATGACTTGATCGAGTGCCTATCTATAGAATAAAAGTCGTAACGTTTCTATGTGTAAACAATATCTAATTTACATTTTTTTTTTGTTAAAAAAAAAAATAAAATAAAATAAATTCTTGCTTTTTTTTTTATAAAGTCCTAAGTTTATCTACTCTAGAGAATAATTTCCGGCATTTTTTTTTTTTTATCGTTAGTTGCCGGCATTTTGTTTGTTTTAAAACGTTCAGCTTTGTAGCAGGAGGGCTGGACGGATAATACGGAATACAGACAAAAAGACAGGAGAAATGCAGACAAAATACATAAAACACGAAAAGCAAATTTAAAACAATGTAACAAAACATTTAGGATTAGTTTAGAAAAAAATAAATAAATAAATAAAAATACTTAACGTTTTTGCACTAGAGATTCCTTCAGCGGTTTTTTTTATCAACTGTTAGCTAGCATATGGCTTACTAGAGTGACAGGAGATTTCTATTTCCGGATGACTTGATCGAGTGCCTATCTATAGAATAAAAGTCGTAACGTTTCTATGTGTAAACAATATCTAATTTACATTTTTTTTTGTTAAGAAAAAAAAAAAAAAAAAAAAAATTCTAGCTTTTTTTTTTATAAAGTCCTAAGTTTATCTACTCTAGAGAATAATTTCCGGCATTTTTTTTTATCGTTAGTTGCCGGCATTTTGTTTGTTTTAAAACGTCCAGCTTTGTAGCAGGAGGGCTGGACGGATAATACGGAATACAGACAAAAAGACAGGAGAAATGCAGACAAAATACATAAAACACGAAAAGCAAATTTAAAACAATGTAACAAAACATTTAGGATTAGTTTAGAAAAAAATAAATAAATAAATAAAAATACTTAACGTTTTTGCACTAGAGATTCCGCCAGCGGTTTTTTTTATCAACTGTTAGCTAGCATATGGCTTACTAGAGTGACAGGAGATTTCTATTTCCGGATGACTTGATCGAGTGCCTATCTATAGAATAAAAGTCGTAACGTTTCTATGTGTAAACAATATCTAATTTACATTTTTTTTTGTTAAAAAAAAAAAAAAAAAAATTCTAGCTTTTTTTTATAAAGTCCTAAGTTTATCTACTCTAGAGAATAATTTCCGGCATTTTTTTTTTTTTTTATCGTTAGTTGCCGGCATTTTGTTTGTTTTAAAACGTCCAGCTTTGTAGCAGGAGGGCTGGACGGATAATACGGAATACAGACAAAAAGACAGGAGAAATGCAGACAAAATACATAAAACACGAAAAGCAAATTTAAAACAATGTAACAAAACATTTAGGATTAGTTTAGAAAAAAATAAATAAATAAATAAAAATACTTAACGTTTTTGCACTAGAGATTCCGCCAGCGGTTTTTTTTATCAACTGTTAGCTAGCATATGGCTTACTAGAGTGACAGGAGATTTCTATTTCCGGATGACTTGATCGAGTGCCTATCTATAGAATAAAAGTCGTAACGTTTCTATGTGTAAACAATATCTAATTTACATTTTTTTTTTGTTAAAAAAAAAAATAAAATAAAATAAATTCTTGCTTTTTTTTTTATAAAGTCCTAAGTTTATCTACTCTAGAGAATAATTTCCGGCATTTTTTTTTTTTTATCGTTAGTTGCCGGCATTTTGTTTGTTTTAAAACGTTCAGCTTTGTAGCAGGAGGGCTGGACGGATAATACGGAATACAGACAAAAAGACAGGAGAAATGCAGACAAAATACATAAAACACGAAAAGCAAATTTAAAACAATGTAACAAAACATTTAGGATTAGTTTAGAAAAAAATAAATAAATAAATAAAAATACTTAACGTTTTTGCACTAGAGATTCCGCCAGCGGTTTTTTTTATCAACTGTTAGCTAGCATATGGCTTACTAGAGTGACAGGAGATTTCTATTTCCGGATGACTTGATCGAGTGCCTATCTATAGAATAAAAGTCGTAACGTTTCTATGTGTAAACAATATCTAATTTACATTTTTTTTTTGTTAAAAAAAAAAATAAAATAAAATAAATTCTTGCTTTTTTTTTTTATAAAGTCCTAAGTTTATCTACTCTAGAGAATAATTTCCGGCATTTTTTTTTTTTTTTATCGTTAGTTGCCGGCATTTTGTTTGTTTTAAAACGTTCAGCTTTGTAGCAGGAGGGCTGGACGGATAATACGGAATACAGACAAAAAGACAGGAGAAATGCAGACAAAATACATAAAACACGAAAAGCAAATTTAAAACAATGTAACAAAACATTTAGGATTAGTTTAGAAAAAAATAAATAAATAAATAAAAATACTTAACGTTTTTGCACTAGAGATTCCGCCAGCGGTTTTTTTTATCAACTGTTAGCTAGCATATGGCTTACTAGAGTGACAGGAGATTTCTATTTCCGGATGACTTGATCGAGTGCCTATCTATAGAATAAAAGTCGTAACGTTTCTATGTGTAAACAATATCTAATTTACATTTTTTTTTGTTAAGAAAAAAAAAAAAAAAAAAAAAATTCTAGCTTTTTTTTTTATAAAGTCCTAAGTTTATCTACTCTAGAGAATAATTTCCGGCATTTTTTTTTTTTTATCGTTAGTTGCCGGCATTTTGTTTGTTTTAAAACGTCCAGCTTTGTAGCAGGAGGGCTGGACGGATAATACGGAATACAGACAAAAAGACAGGAGAAATGCAGACAAAATACATAAAACACGAAAAGCAAATTTAAAACAATGTAACAAAACATTTAGGATTAGTTTAGAAAAAAATAAATAAATAAATAAAAATACTTAACGTTTTTGCACTAGAGATTCCGCCAGCGGTTTTTTTTATCAACTGTTAGCTAGCATATGGCTTACTAGAGTGACAGGAGATTTCTATTTCCGGATGACTTGATCGAGTGCCTATCTATAGAATAAAAGTCGTAACGTTTCTATGTGTAAACAATATCTAATTTACATTTTTTTTTGTTAAGAAAAAAAAAAAAAAATTCTAGCTTTTTTTTATAAAGTCCTAAGTTTATCTACTCTAGAGAATAATTTCCGGCATTTTTTTTTTTTATCGTTAGTTGCCGGCATTTTGTTTGTTTTAAAACGTCCAGCTTTGTAGCAGGAGGGCTGGACGGATAATACGGAATACAGACAAAAAGACAGGAGAAATGCAGACAAAATACATAAAACACGAAAAGCAAATTTAAAACAATGTAACAAAACATTTAGGATTAGTTTAGAAAAAAATAAATAAATAAATAAAAATACTTAACGTTTTTGCACTAGAGATTCCGCCAGCGGTTTTTTTTATCAACTGTTAGCTAGCATATGGCTTACTAGAGTGACAGGAGATTTCTATTTCCGGATGACTTGATCGAGTGCCTATCTATAGAATAAAAGTCGTAACGTTTCTATGTGTAAACAATATCTAATTTACATTTTTTTTTTGTTAAAAAAAAAAATAAAATAAAATAAATTCTTGCTTTTTTTTTTTATAAAGTCCTAAGTTTATCTACTCTAGAGAATAATTTCCGGCATTTTTTTTTTTTTTATCGTTAGTTGCCGGCATTTTGTTTGTTTTAAAACGTTCAGCTTTGTAGCAGGAGGGCTGGACGGATAATACGGAATACAGACAAAAAGACAGGAGAAATGCAGACAAAATACATAAAACACGAAAAGCAAATTTAAAACAATGTAACAAAACATTTAGGATTAGTTTAGAAAAAAATAAATAAATAAATAAAAATACTTAACGTTTTTGCACTAGAGATTCCGCCAGCGGTTTTTTTTATCAACTGTTAGCTAGCATATGTCTTACTAGAGTGACAGGAGATTTCTATTTCCGGATGACTTGATCGAGTGCCTATCTATAGAATAAAAGTCGTAACGTTTCTATGTGTAAACAATATCTAATTTACATTTTTTTTTTGTTAAGAAAAAAAAAAAAATTCTAGCTTTTTTTATAAAGTCCTAAGTTTATCTACTCTAGAGAATAATTTCCGGCATTTTTTTTTTTTTATCGTTAGTTGCCGGCATTTTGTTTGTTTTAAAACGTCCAGCTTTGTAGCAGGAGAGCTGGACGGATAATACGGAATACAGACAAAAAGACAGGAGAAATGCAGACAAAATACATAAAACACGAAAAGCAAATTTAAAACAATGTAACAAAACATTTAGGATTAGTTTAGAAAAAAATAAATAAATAAATAAAAATACTTAACGTTTTTGCACTAGAGATTCCGCCAGCGGTTTTTTTTATCAACTGTTAGCTAGCATATGGCTTACTAGAGTGACAGGAGATTTCTATTTCCGGATGACTTGATCGAGTGCCTATCTATAGAATAAAAGTCGTAACGTTTCTATGTGTAAACAATATCTAATTTACATTTTTTTTTGTTAAGAAAAAAAAAAAAAAAAAATTCTAGCTTTTTTTTATAAAGTCCTAAGTTTATCTACTCTAGAGAATAATTTCCGGCATTTTTTTTTTTTTTATCGTTAGTTGCCGGCATTTTGTTTGTTTTAAAACGTCCAGCTTTGTAGCAGGAGGGCTGGACGGATAATACGGAATACAGACAAAAAGACAGGAGAAATGCAGACAAAATACATAAAACACGAAAAGCAAATTTAAAACAATGTAACAAAACATTTAGGATTAGTTTAGAAAAAAATAAATAAATAAATAAAAATACTTAACGTTTTTGCACTAGAGATTCCGCCAGCGGTTTTTTTTATCAACTGTTAGCTAGCATATGGCTTACTAGAGTGACAGGAGATTTCTATTTCCGGATGACTTGATCGAGTGCCTATCTATAGAATAAAAGTCGTAACGTTTCTATGTGTAAACAATATCTAATTTACATTTTTTTTTTGTTAAAAAAAAAAATAAAATAAAATAAATTCTTGCTTTTTTTTTTATAAAGTCCTAAGTTTATCTACTCTAGAGAATAATTTCCGGCATTTTTTTTTTTTTTATCGTTAGTTGCCGGCATTTTGTTTGTTTTAAAACGTTCAGCTTTGTAGCAGGAGGGCTGGACGGATAATACGGAATACAGACAAAAAGACAGGAGAAATGCAGACAAAATACATAAAACACGAAAAGCAAATTTAAAACAATGTAACAAAACATTTAGGATTAGTTTAGAAAAAAATAAATAAATAAATAAAAATACTTAACGTTTTTGCACTAGAGATTCCGCCAGCGGTTTTTTTTATCAACTGTTAGCTAGCATATGGCTTACTAGAGTGACAGGAGATTTCTATTTCCGGATGACTTGATCGAGTGCCTATCTATAGAATAAAAGTCGTAACGTTTCTATGTGTAAACAATATCTAATTTACATTTTTTTTGTTAAGAAAAAAAAAAAAAAAAAAAAATTCTAGCTTTTTTTTTTATAAAGTCCTAAGTTTATCTACTCTAGAGAATAATTTCCAGCATTTTTTTTTTTTTTATCGTTAGTTGCCGGCATTTTGTTTGTTTTAAAACGTCCAGCTTTGTAGCAGGAGGGCTGGACGGATAATACGGAATACAGACAAAAAGACAGGAGAAATGCAGACAAAATACATAAAACACGAAAAGCAAATTTAAAACAATGTAACAAAACATTTAGGATTAGTTTAGAAAAAAAAAATAAATAGATAAAAATACTTAACGTTTTTGCACTAGAGATTCCGCCAGCGGTATTTTTTATCAACTGTTAGCTAGCATATGGCTTACTAGAGTGACAGGAGATTTCTATTTCCGGATGACTTGATCGAGTGCCTATCTATAGAATAAAAGTCGTAACGTTTCTATGTGTAAACAATATCTAATTTACAATTTTTTTTGTTAAGAAAAAAAAAAAAAAAAAAAAATTCTAGCTTTTTTTTTATAAAGTCCTAAGTTTATCTACTCTAGAGAATAATTTCCGGCATTTTTTTTTTTATCGTTAGTTGCCGGCATTTTGTTTGTTTTAAAACGTTCAGCTTTGTAGCAGGAGCGCTGGACGGATAATACGGAATACAGACAAAAAGACAGGAGAAATGCAGACAAAATACATAAAACACGAAAAGCAAATTTAAAACAATGTAACAAAACATTTAGGATTAGTTTAGAAAAAAATAAATAAATAAATAAAAATACTTAACGTTTTTGCACTAGAGATTCCGCCAGCGGTTTTATTTATCAACTGTTAGCTAGCATATGGCTTACTAGAGTGACAGGAGATTTCTATTTCCGGATGACTTGATCGAGTGCCTATCTATAGAATAAAAGTCGTAACGTTTCTATGTGTAAACAATATCTAATTTACATTTTTTTTTTGTTAAAAAAAAAAATAAAATAAAATAAATTCTTGCTTTTTTTTTTTATAAAGTCCTAAGTTTATCTACTCTAGAGAATAATTTCCGGCATTTTTTTTTTTTTTATCGTTAGTTGCCGGCATTTTGTTTGTTTTAAAACGTTCAGCTTTGTAGCAGGAGGGCTGGACGGATAATACGGAATACAGACAAAAAGACAGGAGAAATGCAGACAAAATACATAAAACACGAAAAGCAAATTTAAAACAATGTAACAAAACATTTAGGATTAGTTTAGAAAAAAAAAAATAAATAAATAAAAATACTTAACGTTTTTGCACTAGAGATTCCGCCAGCGGTTTTTTTTATCAACTGTTAGCTAGCATATGGCTTACTAGAGTGACAGGAGATTTCTATTTCCGGATGACTTGATCGAGTGCCTATCTATAGAATAAAAGTCGTAACGTTTCTATGTGTAAACAATATCTAATTTACATTTTTTTTTTGTTAAAAAAAAAAATAAAATAAAATAAATTCTTGCTTTTTTTTTTATAAAGTCCTAAGTTTATCTACTCTAGAGAATAATTTCCGGCATTTTTTTTTTTTTATCGTTAGTTGCCGGCATTTTGTTTGTTTTAAAACGTTCAGCTTTGTAGCAGGAGGGCTGGACGGATAATACGGAATACAGACAAAAAGACAGGAGAAATGCAGACAAAATACATAAAACACGAAAAGCAAATTTAAAACAATGTAACAAAACATTTAGGATTAGTTTAGAAAAAAATAAATAAATAAATAAAAATACTTAACGTTTTTGCACTAGAGATTCCGCCAGCGGTTTTTTTTATCAACTGTTAGCTAGCATATGGCTTACTAGAGTGACAGGAGATTTCTATTTCCGGATGACTTGATCGAGTGCCTATCTATAGAATAAAAGTCGTAACGTTTCTATGTGTAAACAATATCTAATTTACATTTTTTTTTGTTAAGAAAAAAAAAAAAAAAAAAAAAAAATTCTAGCTTTTTTTTTTATAAAGTCCTAAGTTTATCTACTCTAGAGAATAATTTCCGGCATTTTTTTTTTTTTATCGTTAGTTGCCGGCATTTTGTTTGTTTTAAAACGTCCAGCTTTGTAGCAGGAGGGCTGGACGGATAATACGGAATACAGACAAAAAGACAGGAGAAATGCAGACAAAATACATAAAACACGAAAAGCAAATTTAAAACAATGTAACAAAACATTTAGGATTAGTTTAGAAAAAAATAAATAAATAAATAAAAATACTTAACGTTTTTGCACTAGAGATTCCGCCAGCGGTTTTTTTTATCAACTGTTAGCTAGCATATGGCTTACTAGAGTGACAGGAGATTTCTATTTCCGGATGACTTGATCGAGTGCCTATCTATAGAATAAAAGTCGTAACGTTTCTATGTGTAAACAATATCTAATTTACATTTTTTTTTGTTAAGAAAAAAAAAAAAAAAATTCTAGCTTTTTTTTATAAAGTCCTAAGTTTATCTACTCTAGAGAATAATTTCCGGCATTTTTTTTTTTTTATCGTTAGTTGCCGGCATTTTGTTTGTTTTAAAACGTCCAGCTTTGTAGCAGGAGGGCTGGACGGATAATACGGAATACAGACAAAAAGACAGGAGAAATGCAGACAAAATACATAAAACACGAAAAGCAAATTTAAAACAATGTAACAAAACATTTAGGATTAGTTTAGAAAAAAATAAATAAATAAATAAAAATACTTAACGTTTTTGCACTAGAGATTCCGCCAGCGGTTTTTTTTATCAACTGTTAGCTAGCATATGGCTTACTAGAGTGACAGGAGATTTCTATTTCCGGATGACTTGATCGAGTGCCTATCTATAGAATAAAAGTCGTAACGTTTCTATGTGTAAACAATATCTAATTTACATTTTTTTTTTGTTAAAAAAAAAAATAAAATAAAATAAATTCTTGCTTTTTTTTTTTATAAAGTCCTAAGTTTATCTACTCTAGAGAATAATTTCCGGCATTTTTTTTTTTTTTATCGTTAATTGCCGGCATTTTGTTTGTTTTAAAACGTTCAGCTTTGTAGCAGGAGGGCTGGACGGATAATACGGAATACAGACAAAAAGACAGGAGAAATGCAGACAAAATACATAAAACACGAAAAGCAAATTTAAAACAATGTAACAAAACATTTAGGATTAGTTTAGAAAAAAATAAATAAATAAATAAAAATACTTAACGTTTTTGCACTAGAGATTCCGCCAGCGGTTTTTTTTATCAACTGTTAGCTAGCATATGGCTTACTAGAGTGACAGGAGATTTCTATTTCCGGATGACTTGATCGAGTGCCTATCTATAGAATAAAAGTCGTAACGTTTCTATGTGTAAACAATATCTAATTTACATTTTTTTTGTTAAGAAAAAAAAAAAAAAAAAAATTCTAGCTTTTTTTTTTATAAAGTCCTAAGTTTATCTACTCTAGAGAATAATTTCCGGCATTTTTTTTTTATCGTTAGTTGCCGGCATTTTGTTTGTTTTAAAACGTCCAGCTTTGTAGCAGGAGGGCTGGACGGATAATACGGAATACAGACAAAAAGACAGGAGAAATGCAGACAAAATACATAAAACACGAAAAGCAAATTTAAAACAATGTAACAAAACATTTAGGATTAGTTTAGAAAAAAAAAATAAACAAATAAAAATACTTAACGTTTTTGCACTAGAGATTCCGCCAGCGGTTTTTTTTATCAACTGTTAGCTAGCATATGGCTTACTAGAGTGACAGGAGATTTCTATTTCCGGATGACTTGATCGAGTGCCTATCTATAGAATAAAAGTCGTAACGTTTCTATGTGTAAACAATATCTAATTTACATTTTTTTTTGTTAAGAAAAAAAAAAAAAAAAAAAAAATTCTAGCTTTTTTTTTTATAAAGTCCTAAGTTTATCTACTCTAGAGAATAATTTCCGGCATTTTTTTTTTTTTTATCGTTAGTTGCCGGCATTTTGTTTGTTTTAAAACGTTCAGCTTTGTAGCAGGATGGCTGGACGGATAATACGGAATACAGACAAAAAGACAGGAGAAATGCAGACAAAATACATAAAACACGAAAAGCAAATTTAAAACAATGTAACAAAACATTTAGGATTAGTTTAGAAAAAAAAAATAAACAAATAAAAATACTTAACGTTTTTGCACTAGAGATTCCGCCAGCGGTTTTTTTTATCAACTGTTAGCTAGCATATGGCTTACTAGAGTGACAGGAGATTTCTATTTCCGGATGACTTGATCGAGTGCCTATCTATAGAATAAAAGTCGTAACGTTTCTATGTGTAAACAATATCTAATTTACATTTTTTTTTTGTTAAAAAAAAAAATAAAATAAAATAAATTCTTGCTTTTTTTTTTTATAAAGTCCTAAGTTTATCTACTCTAGAGAATAATATCCGGCATTTTTTTTTTATCGTTAGTTGCCGGCATTTTGTTTGTTTTAAAACGTTCAGCTTTGTAGCAGGAGGGCTGGACGGATAATACGGAATACAGACAAAAAGACAGGAGAAATGCAGACAAAATACATAAAACACGAAAAGCAAATTTAAAACAATGTAACAAAACATTTAGGATTAGTTTAGAAAAAAATAAATAAATAAATAAAAATACTTAACGTTTTTGCACTAGAGATTCCGCCAGCGGTTTTTTTTATCAACTGTTAGCTAGCATATGGCTTACTAGAGTGACAGGAGATTTCTATTTCCGGATGACTTGATCGAGTGCCTATCTATAGAATAAAAGTCGTAACGTTTCTATGTGTAAACAATATCTAATTTACATTTTTTTTTGTTAAGAAAAAAAAAAAAAAAAAAATTCTAGCTTTTTTTTTTATAAAGTCCTAAGTTTATCTACTCTAGAGAATAATTTCCGGTATTTTTTTTTTATCGTTAGTTGCCGGCATTTTGTTTGTTTTAAAACGTCCAGCTTTGTAGCAGGAGGGCTGGACGGATAATACGGAATACAGACAAAAAGACAGGAGAAATGCAGACAAAATACATAAAACACGAAAAGCAAATTTAAAACAATGTAACAAAACATTTAGGATTAGTTTAGAAAAAAAAAAATAAACAAATAAAAATACTTAACGTTTTTGCACTAGAGATTCCGCCAGCGGTTTTTTTATCAACTGTTAGCTAGCATATGGCTTACTAGAGTGACAGGAGATTTCTATTTCCGGATGACTTGATCGAGTGCCTATCTATAGAATAAAAGTCGTAACGTTTCTATGTGTAAACAATATCTAATTTACATTTTTTTTGTTAAGAAAAAAAAAAAAAAAAAAAATTCTAGCTTTTTTTTTTATAAAGTCCTAAGTTTATCTACTCTAGAGAATAATTTCCGGCATTTTTTTTTTTTTTTTATCGTTAGTTGCCGGCATTTTGTTTGTTTTAAAACGTCCAGCTTTGTAGCAGGAGGGCTGGACGGATAATACGGAATACAGACAAAAAGACAGGAGAAATGCAGACAAAATACATAAAACACGAAAAGCAAATTTAAAACAATGTAACAAAACATTTAGGATTAGTTTAGAAAAAAATAAATAAATAAATAAAAATACTTAACGTTTTTGCACTAGAGATTCCGCCAGCGGTATTTTTTATCAACTGTTAGCTAGCATATGGCTTACTAGAGTGACAGGAGATTTCTATTTCCGGATGACTTGATCGAGTGCCTATCTATAGAATAAAAGTCGTAACGTTTCTATGTGTAAACAATATCTAATTTACATTTTTTTTGTTAAGAAAAAAAAAAAAAAAAAAAAAATTCTAGCTTTTTTTTTATAAAGTCCTAAGTTTATCTACTCTAGAGAATAATTTCCGGCATTTTTTTTTTTTATCGTTAGTTGCCGGCATTTTGTTTGTTTTAAAACGTTCAGCTTTGTAGCAGGAGGGCTGGACGGATAATACGGAATACAGACAAAAAGACAGGAGAAATGCAGACAAAATACATAAAACACGAAAAGCAAATTTAAAACAATGTAACAAAACATTTAGGATTAGTTTAGAAAAAAAAATAAACAAATAAAAATACTTAACGTTTTTGCACTAGAGATTCCGCCAGCGGTTTTTTTTATCAACTGTTAGCTAGCATATGGCTTACTAGAGTGACAGGAGATTTCTATTTCCGGATGACTTGATCGAGTGCCTATCTATAGAATAAAAGTCGTAACGTTTCTATGTGTAAACAATATCTAATTTACATTTTTTTTGTTAAGAAAAAAAAAAAAAAAAAAAAATTCTAGCTTTTTTTTTTATAAAGTCCTAAGTTTATCTACTCTAGAGAATAATTTCCGGCATTTTTTTTTTTTTTATCGTTAGTTGCCGGCATTTTGTTTGTTTTAAAACGTCCAGCTTTGTAGCAGGAGGGCTGGACGGATAATACGGAATACAGACAAAAAGACAGGAGAAATGCAGACAAAATACATAAAACACGAAAAGCAAATTTAAAACAATGTAACAAAACATTTAGGATTAGTTTAGAAAAAAAAAATAAATAAATAAAAATACTTAACGTTTTTGCACTAGAGATTCCGCCAGCGGTATTTTTTATCAACTGTTAGCTAGCAAATGGCTTACTAGAGTGACAGGAGATTTCTATTTCCGGATGACTTGATCGAGTGCCTATCTATAGAATAAAAGTCGTAACGTTTCTATGTGTAAACAATATCTAATTTACATTTTTTTTGTTAAGAAAAAAAAAAAAAAAAAAAATTCTAGCTTTTTTTTTTATAAAGTCCTAAGTTTATCTACTCTAGAGAATAATTTCCGGCATTTTTTTTTTTTATCGTTAGTTGCCGGCATTTTGTTTGTTTTAAAACGTCCAGCTTTGTAGCAGGAGGGCTGGACGGATAATACGGAATACAGACAAAAAGACAGGAGAAATGCAGACAAAATACATAAAACACGAAAAGCAAATTTAAAACAATGTAACAAAACATTTAGGATTAGTTTAGAAAAAAAAAATAAACAAATAAAAATACTTAACGTTTTTGCACTAGAGATTCCGCCAGCGGTTTTTTTTATCAACTGTTAGCTAGCATATGGCTTACTAGAGTGACAGGAGATTTCTATTTCCGGATGACTTGATCGAGTGCCTATCTATAGAATAAAAGTCGTAACGTTTCTATGTGTACACAATATCTAATTTACATTTTTTTTTGTTAAGAAAAAAAAAAAAAAAAAATTCTAGCTTTTTTTTTATAAAGTCCTAAGTTTATCTACTCTAGAGAATAATTTCCGGCATTTTTTTTTTATCGTTAGTTGCCGGCATTTTGTTTGTTTTAAAACGTTCAGCTTTGTAGCAGGAGCGCTGGACGGATAATACGGAATACAGACAAAAAGACAGGAGAAATGCAGACAAAATACATAAAACACGAAAAGCAAATTTAAAACAATGTAACAAAACATTTAGGATTAGTTTAGAAAAAAATAAATAAATAAATAAAAATACTTAACGTTTTTGCACTAGAGATTCCGCCAGCGGTTTTATTTATCAACTGTTAGCTAGCATATGGCTTACTAGAGTGACAGGAGATTTCTATTTCCGGATGACTTGATCGAGTGCCTATCTATAGAATAAAAGTCGTAACGTTTCTATGTGTAAACAATATCTAATTTACATTTTTTTTTTGTTAAAAAAAAAAATAAAATAAAATAAATTCTTGCTTTTTTTTTTATAAAGTCCTAAGTTTATCTACTCTAGAGAATAATTTCCGGCATTTTTTTTTTTTTATCGTTAGTTGCCGGCATTTTGTTTGTTTTAAAACGTTCAGCTTTGTAGCAGGAGGGCTGGACGGATAATACGGAATACAGACAAAAAGACAGGAGAAATGCAGACAAAATACATAAAACACGAAAAGCAAATTTAAAACAATGTAACAAAACATTTAGGATTAGTTTAGAAAAAAATAAATAAATAAATAAAAATACTTAACGTTTTTGCACTAGAGATTCCTTCAGCGGTTTTTTTTATCAACTGTTAGCTAGCATATGGCTTACTAGAGTGACAGGAGATTTCTATTTCCGGATGACTTGATCGAGTGCCTATCTATAGAATAAAAGTCGTAACGTTTCTATGTGTAAACAATATCTAATTTACATTTTTTTTTGTTAAGAAAAAAAAAAAAAAAAAAAAAAATTCTAGCTTTTTTTTTTATAAAGTCCTAAGTTTATCTACTCTAGAGAATAATTTCCGGCATTTTTTTTTATCGTTAGTTGCCGGCATTTTGTTTGTTTTAAAACGTCCAGCTTTGTAGCAGGAGGGCTGGACGGATAATACGGAATACAGACAAAAAGACAGGAGAAATGCAGACAAAATACATAAAACACGAAAAGCAAATTTAAAACAATGTAACAAAACATTTAGGATTAGTTTAGAAAAAAATAAATAAATAAATAAAAATACTTAACGTTTTTGCACTAGAGATTCCGCCAGCGGTTTTTTTTATCAACTGTTAGCTAGCATATGGCTTACTAGAGTGACAGGAGATTTCTATTTCCGGATGACTTGATCGAGTGCCTATCTATAGAATAAAAGTCGTAACGTTTCTATGTGTAAACAATATCTAATTTACATTTTTTTTTTTGTTAAAAAAAAAAAAAAAAAAAAAAAATTCTAGCTTTTTTTTTTTATAAAGTCCTAAGTTTATCTACTCTAGAGAATAATTTCCGGCATTTTTTTTTTTTTATCGTTAGTTGCCGGCATTTTGTTTGTTTTAAAACGTTCAGCTTTGTAGCAGGAGGGCTGGACGGATAATACGGAATACAGACAAAAAGACAGGAGAAATGCAGACAAAATACATAAAACACGAAAAGCAAATTTAAAACAATGTAACAAAACATTTAGGATTAGTTTAGAAAAAAAAATAAATAAATAAAAATACTTAACGTTTTTGCACTAGAGATTCCGCCAGCGGTTTTTTTTATCAACTGTTAGCTAGCATATGGCTTACTAGAGTGACAGGAGATTTCTATTTCCGGATGACTTGATCGAGTGCCTATCTATAGAATAAAAGTCGTAACGTTTCTATGTGTAAACAATATCTAATTTACATTTTTTTTGTTAAGAAAAAAAAAAAAAAAAAAAAATTCTAGCTTTTTTTTTTATAAAGTCCTAAGTTTATCTACTCTAGAGAATAAGTTCCGGCATTTTTTTTTTTTTATCGTTAGTTGCCGGCATTTTGTTTGTTTTAAAACGTCCAGCTTTGTAGCAGGAGGGCTGGACGGATAATACGGAATACAGACAAAAAGACAGGAGAAATCAGACAAAATACATAAAACACGAAAAGCAAATTTAAAACAATGTAACAAAACATTTAGGATTAGTTTAGAAAAAAAAAATAAACAAATAAAAATACTTAACGTTTTTGCACTAGAGATTCCGCCAGCGGTTTTTTTATCAACTGTTAGCTAGCATATGGCTTACTAGAGTGACAGGAGATTTCTATTTCCGGATGACTTGATCGAGTGCCTATCTATAGAATAAAAGTCGTAACGTTTCTATGTGTAAACAATATCTAATTTACATTTTTTTTTGTTAAGAAAAAAAAAAAAAAAAAAATTCTAGCTTTTTTTTTATAAAGTCCTAAGTTTATCTACTCTAGAGAATAATTTCCGGCATTTTTTTTTTTTATCGTTAGTTGCCGGCATTTTGTTTGTTTTAAAACGTTCAGCTTTGTAGCAGGAGCGCTGGACGGATAATACGGAATACAGACAAAAAGACAGGAGAAATGCAGACAAAATACATAAAACACGAAAAGCAAATTTAAAACAATGTAACAAAACATTTAGGATTAGTTTAGAAAAAAATAAATAAATAAATAAAAATACTTAACGTTTTTGCACTAGAGATTCCGCCAGCGGTTTTATTTATCAACTGTTAGCTAGCATATGGCTTACTAGAGTGACAGGAGATTTCTATTTCCGGATGACTTGATCGAGTGCCTATCTATAGAATAAAAGTCGTAACGTTTCTATGTGTAAACAATATCTAATTTACATTTTTTTTTGTTAAAAAAAAAAATAAAATAAAATAAATTCTTGCTTTTTTTTTTTATAAAGTCCTAAGTTTATCTACTCTAGAGAATAATTTCCGGCATTTTTTTTTTTTTATCGTTAGTTGCCGGCATTTTGTTTGTTTTAAAACGTTCAGCTTTGTAGCAGGAGGGCTGGACGGATAATACGGAATACAGACAAAAAGACAGGAGAAATGCAGACAAAATACATAAAACACGAAAAGCAAATTTAAAACAATGTAACAAAACATTTAGGATTAGTTTAGAAAAAAATAAATAAATAAATAAAAATACTTAACGTTTTTTCACTAGAGATTCCGCCAGCGGTTTTTTTTATCAACTGTTAGCTAGCATATGGCTTACTAGAGTGACAGGAGATTTCTATTTCCGGATGACTTGATCGAGTGCCTATCTATAGAATAAAAGTCGTAACGTTTCTATGTGTAAACAATATCTAATTTACATTTTTTTTTTTGTTAAAAAAAAAAATAAAATAAAATAAATTCTTGCTTTTTTTTTTTATAAAGTCCTAAGTTTATCTACTCTAGAGAATAATTTCCGGCATTTTTTTTTTTTTTTATCGTTAGTTGCCGGCATTTTGTTTGTTTTAAAACGTTCAGCTTTGTAGCAGGAGGGCTGGACGGATAATACGGAATACAGACAAAAAGACAGGAGAAATGCAGACAAAATACATAAAACACGAAAAGCAAATTTAAAACAATGTAACAAAACATTTAGGATTAGTTTAGAAAAAAAAAATAAATAAATAAAAATACTTAACGTTTTTGCACTAGAGATTCCGCCAGCGGTATTTTTTATCAACTGTTAGCTAGCATATGGCTTACTAGAGTGACAGGAGATTTCTATTTCCGGATGACTTGATCGAGTGCCTATCTATAGAATAAAAGTCGTAACGTTTCTATGTGTAAACAATATCTAATTTACATTTTTTTTGTTAAGAAAAAAAAAAAAAAAAAAAAATTCTAGCTTTTTTTTTATAAAGTCCTAAGTTTATC
>NC_136482.1:2077017-2394517 GCF_053919585.1 Euprymna scolopes | reverse complement strand
TCCGCCAGCGGTATTTTTTATCAACTGTTAGCTAGCATATGGCTTACTAGAGTGACAGGAGATTTCTATTTCCGGATGACTTGATCGAGTGCCTATCTATAGAATAAAAGTCGTAACGTTTCTATGTGTAAACAATATCTAATTTACATTTTTTTTGTTAAGAAAAAAAAAAAAAAAAAAAAAATTCTAGCTTTTTTTTTTATAAAGTCCTAAGTTTATCTACTCTAGAGAATAAGTTCCGGCATTTTTTTTTTTTTTTATCGTTAGTTGCCGGCATTTTGTTTGTTTTAAAACGTCCAGCTTTGTAGCAGGAGGGCTGGACGGATAATACGGAATACAGACAAAAAGACAGGAGAAATCAGACAAAATACATAAAACACGAAAAGCAAATTTAAAACAATGTAACAAAACATTTAGGATTAGTTTAGAAAAAAAAAATAAACAAATAAAAATACTTAACGTTTTTGCACTAGAGATTCCGCCAGCGGTTTTTTTATCAACTGTTAGCTAGCATATGGCTTACTAGAGTGACAGGAGATTTCAATTTCCGGATCACTTGATCGAGTGCCTATCTATAGAATAAAAGTCGTAACGTTTCTATGTGTAAACAATATCTAATTTACATTTTTTTTTGTTAAGAAAAAAAAAAAAAAAAAAAAAATTTTAGCTTTTTTTTTATAAAGTCCTAAGTTTATCTACTCTAGAGAATAATTTCCGGCATTTTTTTTTTTATCGTTAGTTGCCGGCATTTTGTTTGTTTTAAAACGTTCAGCTTTGTAGCAGGAGCGCTGGACGGATAATACGGAATACAGACAAAAAGACAGGAGAAATGCAGACAAAATACATAAAACACGAAAAGCAAATTTAAAACAATGTAACAAAACATTTAGGATTAGTTTAGAAAAAAATAAATAAATAAATAAAAATACTTAACGTTTTTGCACTAGAGATTCCGCCAGCGGTTTTATTTATCAACTGTTAGCTAGCATATGGCTTACTAGAGTGACAGGAGATTTCTATTTCCGGATGACTTGATCGAGTGCCTATCTATAGAATAAAAGTCGTAACGTTTCTATGTGTAAACAATATCTAATTTACATTTTTTTTTTGTTAAAAAAAAAAATAAAATAAAATAAATTCTTGCTTTTTTTTTTTATAAAGTCCTAAGTTTATCTACTCTAGAGAATAATTTCCGGCATTTTTTTTTTTTATCGTTAGTTGCCGGCATTTTGTTTGTTTTAAAACGTTCAGCTTTGTAGCAGGAGGGCTGGACGGATAATACGGAATACAGACAAAAAGACAGGAGAAATGCAGACAAAATACATAAAACACGAAAAGCAAATTTAAAACAATGTAACAAAACATTTAGGATTAGTTTAGAAAAAAATAAATAAATAAATAAAAATACTTAACGTTTTTTCACTAGAGATTCCGCCAGCGGTTTTTTTTATCAACTGTTAGCTAGCATATGGCTTACTAGAGTGACAGGAGATTTCTATTTCCGGATGACTTGATCGAGTGCCTATCTATAGAATAAAAGTCGTAACGTTTCTATGTGTAAACAATATCTAATTTACATTTTTTTTTTGTTAAAAAAAAAAATAAAATAAAATAAATTCTTGCTTTTTTTTTTTATAAAGTCCTAAGTTTATCTACTCTAGAGAATAATTTCCGGCATTTTTTTTTTTTTATCGTTAGTTGCCGGCATTTTGTTTGTTTTAAAACGTTCAGCTTTGTAGCAGGAGGGCTGGACGGATAATACGGAATACAGACAAAAAGACAGGAGAAATGCAGACAAAATACATAAAACACGAAAAGCAAATTTAAAACAATGTAACAAAACATTTAGGATTAGTTTAGAAAAAAATAAATAAATAAATAAAAATACTTAACGTTTTTGCACTAGAGATTCCGCCAGCGGTTTTTTTTATCAACTGTTAGCTAGCATATGGCTTACTAGAGTGACAGGAGATTTCTATTTCCGGATGACTTGATCGAGTGCCTATCTATAGAATAAAAGTCGTAACGTTTCTATGTGTAAACAATATCTAATTTACATTTTTTTTTGTTAAGAAAAAAAAAAAAAAAAAAAAAATTCTAGCTTTTTTTTTTATAAAGTCCTAAGTTTATCTACTCTAGAGAATAATTTCCGGCATTTTTTTTTTTTATCGTTAGTTGCCGGCATTTTGTTTGTTTTAAAACGTTCAGCTTTGTAGCAGGAGGGCTGGACGGATAATACGGAATACAGACAAAAAGACAGGAGAAATGCAGACAAAATACATAAAACACGAAAAGCAAATTTAAAACAATGTAACAAAACATTTAGGATTAGTTTAGAAAAAAATAAATAAATAAATAAAAATACTTAACGTTTTTGCACTAGAGATTCCGCCAGCGGTTTTATTTATCAACTGTTAGCTAGCATATGGCTTACTAGAGTGACAGGAGATTTCTATTTCCGGATGACTTGATCGAGTGCCTATCTATAGAATAAAAGTCGTAACGTTTCTATGTGTAAACAATATCTAATTTACATTTTTTTTTGTTAAGAAAAAAAAAAAAAAAAAAAAAAAATTCTAGCTTTTTTTTTTTATAAAGTCCTAAGTTTATCTACTCTAGAGAATAATTTCCGGCATTTTTTTTTTTTTTATCGTTAGTTGCCGGCATTTTGTTTGTTTTAAAACGTTCAGCTTTGTAGCAGGAGGGCTGGACGGATAATACGGAATACAGACAAAAAGACAGGAGAAATGCAGACAAAATACATAAAACACGAAAAGCAAATTTAAAACAATGTAACAAAACATTTAGGATTAGTTTAGAAAAAAAAAATAAATAAATAAAAATACTTAACGTTTTTGCACTAGAGATTCCGCCAGCGGTTTTTTTTATCAACTGTTAGCTAGCATATGGCTTACTAGAGTGACAGGAGATTTCTATTTCCGGATGACTTGATCGAGTGCCTATCTATAGAATAAAAGTCGTAACGTTTCTATGTGTAAACAATATCTAATTTACATTTTTGTTTTTGTTAAAAAAAAAAAAAAAAAAAAAATTCTAGCTTTTTTTTTAATAAAGTCCTAAGTTTATCTACTCTAGAGAATAATTTCCGTCATTTTTTTTTTTTATCGTTAGTTGCCGGCATTTTGTTTGTTTTAAAACGTTCGGCTTTGTAGCAGGAGGGCTGGACGGATAATACGGAATACAGACAAAAAGACAGGAGAAATGCAGACAAAATACATAAAACACGAAAAGCAAATTTAAAACAATGTAACAAAACATTTAGGATTAGTTTAGAAAAAAAAAATAAATAAATAAAAATACTTAACGTTTTTGCACTAGAGATTCCGCCAGCGGTTTTTTTTATCAACTGTTAGCTAGCATATGGCTTACTAGAGTGACAGGAGATTTCTATTTCCGGATGACTTGATCGAGTGCCTATCTATAGAATAAAAGTCGTAACGTTTCTATGTGTAAACAATATCTAATTTACATTTTTTTTGTTAAGAAAAAAAAAAAAAAAAAAATTCTAGCTTTTTTTTTTATAAAGTCCTAAGTTTATCTACTCTAGAGAATAATTTCCGGCATTTTTTTTTTTTTTATCGTTAGTTGCCGGCATTTTGTTTGTTTTAAAACGTCCAGCTTTGTAGCAGGAGGGCTGGACGGATAATACGGAATACAGACAAAAAGACAGGAGAAATGCAGACAAAATACATAAAACACGAAAAGCAAATTTAAAACAATGTAACAAAACATTTAGGATTAGTTTAGAAAAAAAAAATAAATAAATAAAAATACTTAACGTTTTTGCACTAGAGATTCCGCCAGCGGTATTTTTTATCAACTGTTAGCTAGCATATGGCTTACTAGAGTGACAGGAGATTTCTATTTCCGGATGACTTGATCGAGTGCCTATCTATAGAATAAAAGTCGTAACGTTTCTATGTGTAAACAATATCTAATTTACATTTTTTTTGTTAAGAAAAAAAAAAAAAAAAAAAAAATTCTAGCTTTTTTTTTTATAAAGTCCTAAGTTTATCTACTCTAGAGAATAATTTCCGGCATTTTTTTTTTTTATCGTTAGTTGCCGGCATTTTGTTTGTTTTAAAACGTCCAGCTTTGTAGCAGGAGGGCTGGACGGATAATACGGAATACAGACAAAAAGACAGGAGAAATGCAGACAAAATACATAAAACACGAAAAGCAAATTTAAAACAATGTAACAAAACATTTAGGATTAGTTTAGAAAAAAAAAATAAACAAATAAAAATACTTAACGTTTTTGCACTAGAGATTCCGCCAGCGGTTTTTTTATCAACTGTTAGCTAGCATATGGCTTACTAGAGTGACAGGAGATTTCTATTTCCGGATGACTTGATCGAGTGCCTATCTATAGAATAAAAGTCGTAACGTTTCTATGTGTAAACAATATCTAATTTACATTTTTTTTTGTTAAGAAAAAAAAAAAAAAAAAAAATTCTAGCTTTTTTTTTATAAAGTCCTAAGTTTATCTACTCTAGAGAATAATTTCCGGCATTTTTTTTTTTTATCGTTAGTTGCCGGCATTTTGTTTGTTTTAAAACGTTCAGCTTTGTAGCAGGAGCGCTGGACGGATAATACGGAATACAGACAAAAAGACAGGAGAAATGCAGACAAAATACATAAAAAACGAAAAGCAAATTTAAAACAATGTAACAAAACATTTAGGATTAGTTTAGAAAAAAATAAATAAATAAATAAAAATACTTAACGTTTTTGCACTAGAGATTCCGCCAGCGGTTTTATTTATCAACTGTTAGCTAGCATATGGCTTACTAGAGTGACAGGAGATTTCTATTTCCGGATGACTTGATCGAGTGCCTATCTATAGAATAAAAGTCGTAACGTTTCTATGTGTAAACAATATCTAATTTACATTTTTTTTTTTGTTAAAAAAAAAAAAAAAATTCTAGCTTTTTTTTTTATAAAGTCCTAAGTTTATCTACTCTAGAGAATAATTTCCGGCATTTTTTTTTTTTTATCGTTAGTTGCCGGCATTTTGTTTGTTTTAAAACGTCCAGCTTTGTAGCAGGAGGGCTGGACGGATAATACGGAATACAGACAAAAAGACAGGAGAAATGCAGACAAAATACATAAAACACGAAAAGCAAATTTAAAACAATGTAACAAAACATTTAGGATTAGTTTAGAAAAAAAAAATAAACAAATAAAAATACTTAACGTTTTTGCACTAGAGATTCCGCCAGCGGTTTTTTTTATCAACTGTTAGCTAGCATATGGCTTACTAGAGTGACAGGAGATTTCTATTTCCGGATGACTTGATCGAGTGCCTATCTATAGAATAAAAGTCGTAACGTTTCTATGTGTAAACAATATCTAATTTACATTTTTTTTTGTTAAGAAAAAAAAAAAAAAATTCTAGCTTTTTTTTTTATAAAGTCCTAAGTTTATCTACTCTAGAGAATAATTTCCGGCATTTTTTTTTTTTTATCGTTAGTTGCCGGCATTTTGTTTGTTTTAAAACGTCCAGCTTTGTAGCAGGAGGGCTGGACGGATAATACGGAATACAGACAAAAAGACAGGAGAAATGCAGACAAAATACATAAAACACGAAAAGCAAATTTAAAACAATGTAACAAAACATTTAGGATTAGTTTAGAAAAAAATAAATAAATAAATAAAAATACTTAACGTTTTTGCACTAGAGATTCCGCCAGCGGTTTTTTTTATCAACTGTTAGCTAGCATATGGCTTACTAGAGTGACAGGAGATTTCTATTTCCGGATGACTTGATCGAGTGCCTATCTATAGAATAAAAGTCGTAACGTTTCTATGTGTAAACAATATCTAATTTACATTTTTTTTTTGTTAAAAAAAAAAAAAAAAAAAAAATTCTAGCTTTTTTTTTTATAAAGTCCTAAGTTTATCTACTCTAGAGAATAATTTCCGGCATTTTTTTTTTTATCGTTAGTTCCCGGCATTTTGTTTGTTTTAAAACGTTCAGCTTTGTAGTAGGAGGGCTGGACGGATAATACGGAATACAGACAAAAAGACAGGAGAAATGCAGACAAAATACATAAAACACGAAAAGCAAATTTAAAACAATGTAACAAAACATTTAGGATTAGTTTAGAAAAAAATAAATAAATAAATAAAAATACTTAACGTTTTTGCACTAGAGATTCGCCAGCGGTTTTTTTTATCAACTGTTAGCTAGCATATGGCTTACTAGAGTGACAGGAGATTTCTATTTCCGGATGACTTGATCGAGTGCCTATCTATAGAATAAAAGTCGTAACGTTTCTATGTGTAAACAATATCTAATTTACATTTTTTTTGTTAAGAAAAAAAAAAAAAAAAAAAAAAATTCTAGCTTTTTTTTTTATAAAGTCCTAAGTTTATCTACTCTAGAGAATAATTTCCGGCATTTTTTTTTTTTTTTTATCGTTAGTTGCCGGCATTTTTTTGTTTTAAAACGTCCAGCTTTGTAGCAGGAGGGCTGGACGGATAATACGGAATACAGACAAAAAGACAGGAGAAATGCAGACAAAATACATAAAACACGAAAAGCAAATTTAAAACAATGTAACAAAACATTTAGGATTAGTTTAGAAAAAAATAAATAAATAAATAAAAATACTTAACGTTTTTGCACTAGAGATTCCGCCAGCGGTTTTTTTTATCAACTGTTAGCTAGCATATGGCTTACTAGAGTGACAGGAGATTTCTATTTCCGGATGACTTGATCGAGTGCCTATCTATAGAATAAAAGTCGTAACGTTTCTATGTGTAAACAATATCTAATTTACATTTTTTTTGTTAAGAAAAAAAAAAAAAAAAAAAATTCTAGCTTTTTTTTTTATAAAGTCCTAAGTTTATCTACTCTAGAGAATAATTTCCGGCATTTTTTTTTTATCGTTAGTTGCCGGCATTTTGTTTATTTTAAAACGTTCAGCTTTGTAGCAGGAGGGCTGGACGGATAATACGGAATACAGACAAAAAGACAGGAGAAATGCAGACAAAATACATAAAACACGAAAAGCAAATTTAAAACAATGTAACAAAACATTTAGGATTAGTTTAGAAAAAAAAATAAATAAATAAAAATACTTAACGTTTTTGCACTAGAGATTCCGCCAGCGGTTTTTTTTATCAACTGTTAGCTAGCATATGGCTTACTAGAGTGACAGGAGATTTCTATTTCCGGATGACTTGATCGAGTGCCTATCTATAGAATAAAAGTCGTAACGTTTCTATGTGTAAACAATATCTAATTTACATTTTTTTTTGACCTTTCACTCGCAGTTGGTCAACAACAATTTTACATTTTTTTTTTTACCTTTCACTCGCAGTTGGTCAACAACAACAAATCATTTGGAAAATTGCTTTATGTGAGAATCAGGGACATTAAGTAATAAATTTTATCTTAAATATTGGTCGCCATAGGCCTTTCGAGGAGTCGTCTCAACCTGCAGGTGTGTGGTTTTGGCACGGTTATATCAGGTACGTAGAATTTCTGTAAAAGAAAATGCATTTAAGGGTTAATTGGCTACTCTTGCAGTATTTGATCCAAATCTTCGGGATTTTCCGTCAATCATTGCTCGGGATTGGCCGGCAATCACCGAATTAAATTGAGCGAAGTAACAGACGCAGACGAATTTCAAAACAAGCAAACCTAAAAAAAACAAAAATTAAAATGCAATAAATAAAAAATAACTAAAACCTACCGTAAATTTACTGAGTATATATTGTTTCAAGAAAAGTGGCATCCTGTGTTGTTTATTGAATTTTATTCGACACAAGTTTTCTTTTCAGGAAATTGAATGTTTTTTACTGTAAATTTTTAGTAGTTTTTATTTTTTTAAAATTGAAATAAACTTTGTTTTTTTTTTTAATTAATTGCAATAAACGTTTTTCTTTTTTTGTCGACAGAAGTTGTTTATTTATGAGAAAAGATGGATGATTTTCATGAAAACTGCAAACAGGTGGAAATACAGAATTTTTGTTGTTAACAAATGTTTTGTGTGCACATAAATTCAATTAGAAATGTACGTAGAAGATCCTGGTTTGTTCTGCGTTCTTTCTTGTTCTGCTGTTCTGCTTCCTTCCACATCTTCTCACAATTTTTTTAAGAGTGTACAATGTTTGGTTTTAGGCTTCCAAATCCTAATACGAAAATATCTACTGAGCCAGTAACTTTCTCTTTCCTTTTCCAAACAATAACCAACATACTTTTATTTTTTGAAAATATTTATTGTAAGACTTCTTCTTGATGAATAAATTGAAGGAAATAAAATACCAGTGCAACATTTGAAAAAATATTTGTTTTGAAGAGTATGACTTTGTTCTATTTCGGAACGAAAAAATCGTTGAAATATTTGAAATTATACTTGTTGTGAAAAAGATGACTTTGTTCTATTCAGAACAAAAAGTCGTTGGAAATTCAAAAACGTTATAGTGTTGTAAACAGATTTTTTATGTCATATTGCCGTTTATATATTTTATAAAGATATGATGCAATTTATATTGGTTTTTTTAATAAATATGGCCGTTATAATTGAAATGTGGTTGTGTAACTGAAAAGAAATTAATGTATTTTAGTTATGTAATTTATTGACTGATTATATGTCTCAATTATTATATGTGGTGTTTTCTATGGTGTGATAGAGTCAAGCTGTGTCTAAAATTGTTATACCGGCCTTCCTTGAACAGATGAATTTATACCGATTAGCACTATAAATAGCCCTAGTAATTCCAACACCGGTGAGAGAGATCTACTGCACTTCAACTGCTAGCCGAGTATCCAGCAGATATACACGCTTTCCTATCTTTGTACATTATTGTTAATACACGTGTTCCTTTACTGAACCTTGACTTGATTGTTCTTGTTTTCACTGTTGTTCCACGACATAACAAAAATAAAATGATATTCTTTTAATACAGGGTGACCCAAAAAAAACGGGCCTCAACTCTAATTAGGGCCCGTTTCCTAGTGTTTTGTTCGAATGAAATAAAACTTTGGTCATAACTAGTTATTATATTCAAAACATCACATCAAAACACTAGGGTATTTGGCCTTTTTTTCTCCATTCTACAGCATATGTTCTAGGTGGGCTCCATTTAACTTTTGTTTTTTGGGGGGTCACCCTGTATGAGTTTACTTATTAATGGCGATAAATTATAGAAACCTCCACGTTGTTTCAATGTGTTTGGATTTGCGATCAACCACGCTGATTCAAGAAGTTCCCGTCGTAGTTTATTTGAAATAAATTTAACTATTTTTACTAGAATATAAAGATAGAAGGGTATATGAAAAACATCTAAACGCCATGAACTTTGGGACCTGCTCAGTATCATGAGATGTTTTGGTCTAAATAAGTGACTAAACAATTGGAATATGTGGAGTGATGGGTAAATATCTGGCATCTGACCAGCTGTCTCATCCTCAGCTTAAACAAACTGATTAGTAATATTAGGTTTATATCTAAAACAATTTCAGAAAAATATGCTTAATCGTCTGTCAGTATTTTTTAGCGTGCAAATTTACCAAGTTGCACGCATGCAATCTAGATAAAGCTTTTAATGCCTTTTAACGCTTTTAAAACCAAACTTCACACTGTTTTCATCAATCCTGCTCAGGTCCTTATTTTCCCCTTGTTGAAATTAATGACTTTATTTCGATTGTTGATTTAAATAAGAAGGACTAAAATGCTGGTCAATAAATCTGCAAAACAAACACTATTATATTAACGTTTAATCCTCACATTTCATGAACGATTTTCTGACATTCGCTGTTCTATTTGTCGGAATCTATTTAGCACTTATTTTTTTTATCGTTAACTTGTATTTTGAGCTACTTACATCAAGTGGCTCCAAGTCTTGTCTGGAGTTATTGTCATAAGCAAGCATAGAAGAATGAACCACAAAATATACTACAGGAAACATTTCATTACAAAATATTTGACTCATTACCAACGCACATCCACATCAAGAGACCCGTTTTAATGTCTGAAACAGAATTCTGAAAATAATACCATCGATTTCACATCCTGTGTTTTATTTTGTACTTTGAAAGATTGTTGCACGATTCGGCATAAGTTTATCAAATAGGGTAAATCAGGTCAGACCCTGAACCCCGGAAATGATTTTCTACATACTAAACGGAAGTACTGTCTAAATGTTGTTCATTTAGTCTACCATCATGTTCGTCATCTTGTCTTCATAAAAAAACAAATTCAACAGTATAACTGGTTACATAGAGGATGCATTGTAAGAAAGTTGACGGCGACCCAATGTCTGCGTTTGCGCTCTTTTGGATCTCCGTTCATGGTGAAACCTTCTATGTGTTTTTTATATATTCTCAATGGGTACAAATTCGCACAGCAATGAAAAGGATAAAGAAATAAAAGCGTTTGGTTTCGTTCAACATTACGCATATATAAAAGGCACTGTGTGCCTGTGTGTGTGCGCGTTCCCAATGGACAAAAAGTTGAATCATTTTTTAATTTCACATGATCAATTTACGTGATATATAGTAAGTTATAAAATGTGTATGGCGATTAAGCTACACTGAATATTCCGCGTTTCATCCACTCTAGTAAATGCCTTTGAAGTAAATATTTAAAGTTTACGCATAAATCTATACTTTCGTATATTAATTTTATGTGAGTAAATTAAGTAGTTATATATATATGTAAATTAAGTAGTTATATATATATGTAAATTAAGTAGTTATATATATATATGTGTGTGTGTGTGTGTGTGTTTGTGTGTGTATGTGTGTGTGTTTATGCACCGTTAACGACTTCTGCTCGTTCGAACACTCTAGATTGCCTAATGCATTCGCTCGAATTTTGCGTTTAACAGTTCTTAATTCCCTTTATTCCCGTGGCGATTGTTAGCTGGCCCTGAGGTAAAGGCTTTACAAATGGAACAAAAACTGACTTCGTGGTTGGATTCTAATTTAATGGTTGACAGGAGTTCTCATCCCGTACACTGATGATTGTCTAAATATGAAACACTAATGTCTGTAGGTATAAAAATAGTCATATATATATATATATATATATATATATATATATATATATATATATACTAGCATTTCAGCTCGGCGTTGCCCGGGTGTTTGGATGTGTATGTTGAGCAAAAAAAAAGTAGTAGTAGGAAGGCAGGCTCGAACCCGTTACGCAAAGGAGGAAAAGAACGGGGTAAAACCTAACGTTTATTCTGTCACGACCACCAGCAAACCAGAAGCGGCATTTTTTAAAAGTAAGGCTAGACAATCTAAAGGAGAGGATAACTTTTAAAAATATCGGCGAAAAAAGTGACCCCCCCTGTAGAAAAGGGCCTAGTTGAAGGGGAGATATTATTGTTTTTAGCCATTTTTTCGATATTTGTCGTATGAAAGGTCGAACTTTAAAACGATACTGATCTTGGTAAAATCAGTCGCCTCTATTGAAAGTTTAAGTTAGATATGCAAACAGACATACATACATACATTTATATATTGGTAACTAAAGATTTTCGACCCAAACCGATGAAAAAGCTTGCCCTATCTCTGGATACCCTTTATGTAAAATTTCAAATATTTAGACCAGAAATTGTCTGAGTAATTTGGAAGAGACCGCAGAGGTCAATTTTTTTTCAACTTTGACCCCTATTATGATCCCTTAAAATTTATTGTTTTGGGCTCAAATCAAGTTATTAAGTTAGATCCATGTCCAAGGAACCAATATCTAAAATTTCAAGTGCGTAGACCCAAATTTGTCGGAGGAGTTTCGTAGAGTTCTCAAAGGTCAAATCGTTGAACTTTGACCCCTTAATTGCAAAATTTCTGTCCGAAAATCGATCACATCGATTTTCCCAAATCTCAGTACCCTGTATATCAAATTTCGAGTCTGTAGACTAAAAATTGACAGAGTTATTGCGTAGGGAAATGTACACAGATACACAGATACACAGGCACGTTCACTTTTTATATATATATATATATATATATATATATATATATATATATATATATATATACTGTGGGGACAATAAATGTTCAATACATGCTAAATATTTATTATATCAACCCGTTTTAAGCATAATATATATTGCAAACAATTAAATTATACGACTACTAAATTGCATAAGTTTTTATTTCAGTCATGACTTGCGAAAAGCATTGTGTTTTTATTACGTTAGATACTTTTTTTTTAATTTTATCGTATTAGTAGATTTATCTCAACTCCACGTGTTAATCGCGTCACTAACCGCTATACATTTTTTTATTGGAATCTTCGGCTGAGATGAGTCGATCACAGTGAACGATATTTATATACAATAAAAAAGTGTGGTAGTTTTGTCATGTATGTTGCTATTCACGTAAATCACAGATGACACTTTGAGAACAAATGTCACTACACAATTTCGAATCTCACGTACATCTATATAGAATTTTTTAACACTTTAAAAACTTGCCGTAACATGCAACATAAATAATTATAGAAATACTTTTGTAAATAAGATTACCTTTTTAGATAATCCGCAAAAGTTGGCGTAAATAGTATTTGAAATTCGTTCAAAGCGAATTATTTTTGCTTAAAAACAATACATAAATACATTGTATCGTACTTACTTGCTCTCTCTCTCTCTCTCTCTCTCTCTCTCTCACTCACACACACACACACACACACACAAACACACACACACAAACACACACACACGCTCTAATGCTACTCTAAGTAACTGGTCCTATAATACCATTTGTAGTTATTATGAAGGTGTAACGATAGAAATTAATGTAGAGATGTGTATATACTAGTAGAATATATAAATGCTTATTAATTCTACAACCACCTGCTGGTTTTTCAGTTTGTTGTATCAATTCTGATGAGATTTCATTATCATTTTTCTTATCCATCAAACAGAAGTCAATGGCTGCAACAACAGCTTAAACCAATTATTTTCTTTTAACTTGCGCGCTATCTTGTAAGTTTAACTACAGAATTGTATTTTTCGAACACTCTTTACAGTTAGAATTAGGATTGTTTCATGTATTTTCATCGATTTGAAATGGTATTTTTGTTGGTCTGTCAGGTTTGTTTGAAATAGCATTTTCGTTGGTCTATCAGGTTTAAGTTTTAAACAGCATTTTGTTGTATAACTTTGAAACACAATTTTAGTTGGTCTGTCGGTCTTAAATTTAAAATATCTCCATCGATGTACGCATAGATCGAATGGGCGCATTTTAACAAAGTTCTTGCTTCAAAAATGATTCGAACCGACTGATTTTCTTATAAGAAAAGCCGATTGATACAAGTATTAATGATTATAATACGATTATACCAATGTATATTGCCCCCATGACAGCTCATATAAAATAAACTTGAGTATTCCTCAATGGACGCATTCAGTGCTCGTCCAAATATACGCGGAAATGTGAATAATGATCGCCTGTTTTAATGTTTGCGCCTTTGTCTTTTCTCAACGCCGACTTTATGAATACGCGCTTATTTGAAGCACGAGTATATGTGTAAGTTTATTTATATAAAGTATTACTTGTTTGTAAGCGGTTGTTAAATTCTGCATTGTATATATTATAGAAGGAAATGGGTGAGGGTGCATAAATTAAGATACATTTGCTTAGATCTGGTTTTGTAGTGCGATATGTTAGGCCAGCAGCATCGAGACAAAGTTTAAATGTCACTTTCATGAATTTCTCTACGGTTTTGTCAAATCAGCCGCCTTCATCGCCCAAGCTAGTGTTTATGAAATAAGCACTTTACATAACATACAGAAAAAAAAAAAAAACAGATGACCAAGAAAGAGGCGAAATTTTTTTTTCTGCAGACCCAAAGCCACCAGAGTCTAGGACATTGTTCAAGTAGTTTGCCCCCCCTATTGTGTTGTTATAAGAGGTCCATTCTTGTATTTTTTGCTTTTTTATCTTTTGAGAAAATGTTATTTTATTGTAATCGTCTGAGGCGTCTTTATCGGGAATACCGATAGCGCTGCTCAGACATTTTAACAAGTCAGAGAGCTCTTCTTTTTTAGTCCCATTTTACCGATATTGTGTGCATCTTCCTGCTATGCAAGGGACATAAACGGGGCGAAATCTACGAATATCTCTCTCTCTCTCTCTCTCTCTCTCTCTCTCTCTCTCTCTCTCTCTCTCTCTCTCTCTCTCTCTCTCTCTCTCTCTCTCTCTGTAGATCCTTACTCTCTTCCCTGTTATCCGTTTATTTCTTACCGTCTCTTTAGCTACGAAATCGACTACAGAATCAAGTATTGAATAATTTTCCCAACATCCTTTTTCGCACAAAAAGGACTGAAATAATTTCTTTCTATTCTATTGCTCTATTCAAAAAAACTAATCTATTCCATTAATTATCCTAGAATTGTTTACGAGGTTCTATATCTTTCAACAAGCCAGCATTGCATTCCGATTACCCGCGAGTTATCTTTGGCCTTGATAGTTGGTGACTTTTCAATAAAGAAAAATGGGTTATTAATAGAAATTATTAAACAAAAAAAAACGGATAAGTTAATTTCTGGGTAATAGTTTATTATTATATAAATTTGGCCCCTGTTTTTATGATCATGGCTTGTTGCAATAAGTTTCATGTTTGTCGACAGTCCATACATTGCAGTTTTAAGCAAGGTCGCAAGAAATTCATAACTAATCGTGGTTTTACCGCCAGCGACCAATCAGAATTCATTTAAATTCCTTCTGGTTGTTTTTCGCGACCAGATATAATTAATGAGCCAGATCTAAAATTTCACGGGTGGGTTATAAGTTGGCCGACCATAAGTGGTGGGCATTATCATCCTAGATTTCTTTTGTTTACCGGCTATCATATTTAACGAGCATGACCCTAGCTAAGCATTGTGCAGAAAAGAAGCAATTGCTGCAGCAAATCTGTGAGATGTGTATTGTAGCTTCGTTTAACTTGGTTTTGCAAATTATGTACGTATTTATACAACGTGTTTGTAAAACTGACAACTTAACTCCGGGATTACGTTCTATATGTGTTTTTTTGTTGTTGTTTTTTTGTTAAATGCCATTGAAATAAATACGTTCTTTGTGTAAACATCTAATGCGTATAATGTACGTGGGAATGCATCGAGGTGATGTAGATAAAAACGATTTCTATTAACGAATCATAGGCAAAATAAACTTGATCCTAGTGTGTGCACATGCACTAAGTAAAGCATGAAAACATTACACGAATTAAATATAAGTAAGGATCAATAGAGAGATCTGGATTTTATATTTATAGCCAACATGAGAGATAGTGTTGATATGCGACAAATATTGGTCATTATTTCATGTTATGTGATGGAAGAAGTAGACAAAGGAAGATTATTCAAAATTATATATTTAGATGCACACAGAGACCCTTTTTACGGAAATCGCTGCAGACAAGGCATGAAGCAACATCAGCATGGCAAAGACATGAAATGTCTATTGATTTTAGTCTTAAAAAGGTCAAAGTTATAGGTAAGAGGAAAACAGTCAGTACGAACAGAGTTCCATAAATCTGTAAGAAGCTGAATTACAATGGTTTACCTAAAAAACGAATTGATTGACTCAATTAGATGCGTTTCTGCGCTTTATGAAGAAGCCTCAAATGAGGAAGGGATTCACCAGCGCAAATACAGCAACAGTTCTCAGTAGTGATAGAGAATAGTGTCAATTGTGAGATTGTAGTGATACTAAGAATAGATTTTATGCGAAGCAGTAAGAGCAATGGGTCTAATGTATGAACTCCAATATTTGATCAGAAAGTCCAAGAAATTTACAAAAGCCGGCAACATCCACGAGAATTTCAGAAAGAAAAGATATACACCTAGGATTGAAACGCACATATAGAACATAATTCCCAAGTTGTGGCAACTGAAAAATGATGCTTTATTGAAGAGATTTTCACTTTAAACAAACACTTCTGGAAATAATCTGTTTACCTTAAGAGATTTCTTAAAGCAAATGTTTTCACAAAATGGAGACATAAAATTTAGTCCGTTTTATTGCGATAAACGACCGTTTATATTTCTTTAACGCCCATTGCAAAAGCAAAACGTTGCTGACATTTCATCCAATCTGTACGCCATTCTAGTGTTATATGATGACGGCTGCACTCTTTACTGTGATGCTGTTTCTCATTTCCTTCGGATCCGTTGAAATATGTAGTTAATTTAGAAGTTGATCTAAGATCAGCTTTGGATTGGGATAGAAAATGGCTTGTCTCATTTAATTCTGTTAATAGCTCGTGTCTTTCAATCGTAGGCGTGTCCCTTTTTTCATTAAATTATCATGGGATGGCAATGCTCCTGAGAATAAATCAACTCTTTGTCCTAGATTTTTCATCAAATTTAGGAGGGGGGATTCATACATCAGATTCAAAACTCTTTCTGCTTCTCGTTGGTTCTATTTATTTCTTTAAATACCTTCCAACACCTAAAAGAAGTCTCTATCTCTACAAATCTATTATCAGATTATGTATGAAGTAGTGTTTTCATATTTCGCTTGGTGATTCTTTGTCCCATTTGAGGGTTCTTGATAACTTATAGAAACGTGACTGTAATTTCATTTGACCCCCGCCCTTTCTCCTTCCTTGCAATCTTTCTCACGAACGTTTACTGTCTCATAAATTCTATTCTAGCATGTATTTTTTTTACATGTACAAATGTACAAATGTATTCTTCAGAATTGTATGATTTGTCCCCTGCTTCTTTTGTTCCAGCTCGTTTGACTCGTTAATCTAGTGATCTCCATCAATTCACTGTTTTAATAATATTTTGGATAAAAGTAATAGGATGGATAAATTGTTATTTATTTTATAAAGGAATTGGAAATCTCCGGCAAATATAAAAGTTATAGCTTTTCCACTTTGTCAAAAACATCATTCAAAAATGTGGTGAATACTTTGAAACTAGTTATAAGGCTGTCAAAATTAAATGTTAATGTGTTTATTATCCATGTATTCATCTATGTATATACCCTATTGTCACTGATGGTGTAGTGGCTTAGTATGATCAGACTAATCTATAATACGAAAGAGAGACAGAGCATAAATACAAGTTCTTTTGGCCTTCCGTAATTAAAAAAGTTACATTTTGTGTGAATAAAAATACTCAGAGGCATTTTATAAAGTGTTCTCCTAAAAAAAACAGTTCACAAAATGAAGACATATTCTCCTTTGTGAATACGATGAATTATAGCTAACTTGTTTATCAAGATAAGGCAGTTTATTTATTCGCTAAAATTTTCACTCCTTCGACAAAAAAATGTCGCCGATATCAGATTCAACATGGCGTCCCCGAATATGTTTAGTTAAGATTTCCGCTTGACGAAGAAAAACATTCTCTTAAAACTATTCGATGTGAAAGTATCGGCTGTGATACGGTGTTTCTTGCTTTTTGGAAGTGGTGAAAACTTTTATTCATTCATGCACTACGAGTAGGGGCACCTAGCGTTGACCAGGCATTATATTTATCAATTAAAACTAGCAGTGAATAACATCGGGATGAACTTTGGAGCATATTAATCATAATCTTCCGTATTTATTTAAATAACTATAGGTGGTATCCCTATGAAATGCCACCCACCCCTACGATCTTAAATAGAATCCACAGTCATTTCTACAATCCAACCATATTTGGAACAAATAAATCTCAACGTGTGCCTAACTCATCCACCATATTTAAGTCACGGATACTTAACAGTATATATATATATATATATATATATATATATATATATATATATATATATATATATATATATATATATATATATGCATGGACTTGGAGTCTATATTCGAAACACCCTCCCCCTAACTAGAGAAATAAAACTAGAATCAGAGGGCCAGGCCTTTATGTGCTTCAGACTAAATATGCAACACAATATTAGCTACTTATATTTTCTCTACCGCTCTCCCTCAAACCAAGACTGTACCCTAATAAACAAAGTCTCAGACAGCATAGATATAGCACTCTCCCTCGATACTAGCGCACAAATACATGTATTTGGTGACTTCAATGTCCACCACAGTAACTGGCTAGGATTCTCAAATCACACAGACGTAGCTGGTAGCGCCACATATAGCTTCTCTATATCTCATTCCCTATCTCAGATGGTTACATTTCCGACACGTTTCCCAGACCAGCACGATCAACATGCCTCACTTCTAGATCTCTTTCTGACAACAGTTCCCAATGACTGTACAACAAATGCCCATAGCCCACTCGGGAATGCTGATCACGCTGTGATAATGGTAGAAATCAGCCTAAATTCTCGCCCTAAAACTGAAGACCCACTACTCAAAACAACGAGGTATTACAAAAAGGCTGATTGGGAAGCCATCAGGGAGCTCATCAGAGATGCCCCATGGCAAAATATCTTTACTCTTCCAGCGGAACAGTGTGCAAATGAGACAACTGAATGGTTCAAAACTGCTATTGAAGCACATGTTCCCGCACGGAAATACTATAGCAAGCCCCACTCCCCCCAATGGTTTACTTCTGCTTGTGCAGCTGCCATTTGTCAAAGGCAGCATGCGTTCCGCAGATTCAACCGACATAAGTCCAGCTCAAATAAACAGAAGTTTATAGAAGCTAGAAATAATTGTAAGAGAGTGATAGACACAGCTAAGTCAGATTACTCTGAAACCACCAGAAAGCGCATCGAAGCACAGAAATTAGGAACCCGGGATTTTTGGAAAATCTACAACAGCGTAGTTAATAATGGACAGTCAATTATTCCCCCACTAACAAACAATCATGAGGTTGCTTGCACGGCAACTGACAAGGCTAATCTGCTTGCCAGTCGGTTTGCCTCAAACTCCACACTGAACTCGGTACACCACTCACTCCCTGATTTTCCTCTGCGAACAGACGCCACACTTGACGACTTGAAAATCACCCCTTCTCAGGTACATGCTATTATAAAAAACCTAGACACCTCTAAAGCATGTGGACCAGATCTCATCCCGGCTGTGCTATTAAAAAAATGCTCTGCCGAGGTTGCTCCAGTTCTGTCCAAACTTTACAATAAATGCCTTAACGAATCTTGTTTTCCCGACTGCTGGAAAACCGCCTCTGTGGTACCAGTCTTCAAGAATTCTGGTGAAAGAACTGACCCACTAAATTATCGCCCCATTAGCCTCCTCCCGCTTTTCGCCAAAATATTTGAGTCCTTAGTTAATAAAGCCCTAGTCCAGCACCTAACAGCTGCTAAACTCTTGACTGACAAACAATATGGATTCAGGCAAGCCCGTTCAACAGCAGATATCTTAACTGTAGTTTCTGAACGTATATACCGTTCATTGGATAAAACAGGGGAGGGTAGAGCGGTGGCCCTTGATATATCTAAGGCTTTTGACAGGGTATGGCACGATGGTCTTCTAAGGAAAATTAGATCATATGGAATCACTGGAAGAATTCATAACGTAATTAAATCCTTCTTAAGTAATAGAAAAATCAAAGTTGTCCTCGACGGACGTACATCCAAACAATATGACATAAATGCGGGAGTGCCTCAGGGGTCTATCCTTGGACCTCTATTGTTCCTGATATTCATAAACGACCTCCCTGATAATATTGTTTCGGAGATGGGTATATTTGCCGATGACACCACTCTCTATAACAGATATGAGGGGAAAACAAATGAACACATATCCAAGAAAATGGCAGAAACACTAGAGGATGACCTCCAATCCGTAGTGGAATGGGGACAAAAATGGTTGGTCTCATTCAATGCTGCTAAGACTAAGCTTGTTTCCTTCAATAACTACAAGAAACCTTCTCTACCACCAATAGCAATGGCCAAGAACACATTGCCTGAAAGTACTTCTTTTAAACTCCTCGGCCTAACGTTTACAGGGAATATGAACTGGAATAGATACATTGAGAGCATTGCCAAGGCTGCTGCAAGGAAGGTTGGCTCCCTCTACCGTGCTAGAAAACTACTTACGCCTGCCAGTATCCTATACCTCTATAAGGCAACCATTCGCCCATGTATGGAGTACTGTTGTCACATCTGGGCTGGTGCATCTGCTGCTTGTCTCTCGCTCCTGGACAGGGTTCAAAAAAGAGTCGCAAACCTGATAGGTCCTGAACTGTCATCTGGGCTTCAACCTCTGTCCCATCGACGAGATGTTGCATCCCTCTGCCTGTTCTACAAATACTTTAATGGTGAATGCTCTGACGAACTGCAAACACTTGTACCTCCCCGACGTAACTACCCCCGACAAACCCGACAAGCTACTAAGTCTCATCCCTTTACAGTGGTGATCCCTAGGTGCAAGAAAGCCTTTTACTCCAGTAGTTTCTTCCCCAGAACTGCGGGTCTTTGGAACTCCCTTCCGGGATTCTGCTTTCCCAACTGCAATGATATGCAGAAGTTCAAGTGTAATGTTAACAAACATCTTTCTACTCTTCTCCCTTCATAATGACCCCGCTAATTAATTCCCTAATAGTAGCCCCCTGCTTCAAAGTGGCACTGTGCCTTGTTTGGGGTGAAAATTGAATAAAAAAAAAAAAATAAAAAAATATATATGCCAAAACTTAAGACAACAAAATATAAAATAAGAAAATCATATGGTGTATTTCCTTATTTGTTACAATTGTTTCGTAACCATTTAAGGCCGTAAATGATGATGTTCTCTCTGATTCTCTCTCCTCTGATCTTGAGCGCATGGTACAGTGGGGAAAGAGGTGGCTGATTACCTTTAATTCACCTAAGCCCAAGCTCCTATCTCTACATCATAAACGCTCTGATCCCCATCTGGCATCAATTGTGATGGATGGCTCTCGTCTAAAGGAGGCCCCAGGCTTTGATAAGCTCCTAGGTTTGACCTTTACACCTGATCTTAAATGGAACACATACATCAAGTCTGTGGCCAAGGTCGCTGGGAAAATGGTGGTATCCTTCTACCGCCCCAGAAGATATCTTACTAATGATGCAATTCTCTATCTATATAAGAGCCAAGTACGCCCAAAGATGGAGTACTGCTGCCACATCTGGGCGGGGGCTGCTAAAAACAGCCTATCGTGCCTTGACAGAGTACAAAATAGACTCCGTGGCTTGGTGGGGGATGCCCTTTTCTCTAACCTGCAACCTCTTTCCCACAGAAGAGACGTAGCGAGCCTGTCATTGTTCTATCGTTATTTCCATGGCAGGTGCTCGTCTGAGTTCCATTCTCTGGTCCCCCCTCGCCAATCTTTTTCAAAAAATTTTCCCCACTCCCTATCTGTGCCTAAATCAAAACGTAGATACCATGAACACAGCTTCTTTCTTAGAACTGCACGCCTGTGGAACTCTGTTCCCCTTGCCTGTTTCCCTTCCGACTTCAACCTGGATGTCTTCAAGTCCAACACAAACAAATTCCTGATGAACCGACCCCCCCAAGTAATGACACCTTAACAATTCTCTAATACTATTGCTACACTATCCCTTTGATTACTGTACACACAATAACCCTTATCCCTGAGTGGCCATTGGGCCTTGATAAGTAGTGAACTCCATGTAAAAAAAAATTGGACAAATTTAAACATTATATTATTTTAAAATAGTCCAAAAAACTACTCTTCAGACACCAAAATACATTTGCCAGTTATAGATATATGAATATATTCATAATTCCTATTTTAAAGGAACAAGCAGTTTAGATTCCCCTCGTTCATTCTCATTTTATTTGATCATTTATTTATTTTTTCTTCGAATCGAGTAACTCTCCCACTTTCGTATTCCTTATTTTTAGGTAATATTTCCTCCATTTTCTATTTTTATATTAATTTAATCTTTTAATGTTTTGTTTTTTCTATATTTATTATCATCTTTACTTATCTGAATTATTTATTTATTAATTTACTCTTCAGCTCCTTAACTACACTTCTCCGATTTTTGCCTCTATTTATATGTCCAGCTATTAATTTCTCAATTTGCCTTAGTTTCGTATAAAGTTTTATTTACATGTTATGATATATTTTTCCTTTTACCTGCTATTTAAAAATCCAACTATAAATTGAATTATAAAATATAATTAAATTATAAAATTATAAAAGGTTTATTTAAATAATTTAGTGAATATTTATCTTCACCTCATACTGGTTGTGTAATTAATAAAAATGTTTAATCTATAATTTTCAGCCCTATCTTTACATAAATATGATATCATGGTTTTTTTTAATTTTTGCCATTCCCGTATTCATTCAGTATATCGAGAGTGTGTAGGACATAACTCGATTTTCCCCACATTTATCGATTCATAATTTTATCGAAATTCCTTTATATATCTAAGTCACTAGTTTGATTCATACTAGCAGGCCACCTGGCGTTGCCCGGTTGTAAAATAGGTATAAATATTGTAATTTAATCCATGCAGAAACTGAGATATACGCATGTTTTTTTAAGAAGTTCACTTCTTGTAACTAAAAAATACCAAAGCCCAAAGTCAGTGACTCAAGAACGATAACCATTAGGCTAACTTGATACACATTTTAAAAGGTATTTTCAACCCTACTTATTCTTAACATAAGCAATTTGTCTTGTGAACGATTCACGCATGCGCATTCGTAAAACAATTGACAAACAGATAAACATTTGATCACATCCACGTAGCATTTTTTCAAATTTGACCTCTTAGTTTTTGCAGATGAAAATCGATTAAAAAGTTTTCCACACGTCTGAATACCCTATATACCAAATTTGCAGTATGTAGATAAAACATTCGTTGAGCATATAGGTTGAAAAGTGTCTTCACACACAAACATTCTCACTTATATATATATATATATATATATATATATATATATATATATATATATATATATATATATATATAAATCATGAAGGGAAGACTTAAATTCATGATTAAAAACGTTTAAAAAATAAAGTTAATGGGGTGAAACGGAGAAAAAAATGGGGAGTCAGCTGACCGGTTTCGCCCTCACTTTATCTGTATATAGGGGTTTATTTTGGGAAAAAGTATGGAAAAGCGATTGAAATACAGCAACGTTATATTCCTCGAAGATCCTAGAGACTACTCACACTCAAGCCTTAGAGGCATTCGTTCTGCTTACAGAATAATGAGTGAGCACGACTCATGATTGAAAAAGAATTCGTGCTAACGTTTGTTGCACAAGTAAGGTTTTTTTATAAGGTTTTCAGTAATTGAAGACCCGCATGTAATGGCAATTACGTCTGTTGTTTGGTATGTCCCATTTCTGCTTTTGGTAGATACTTGTTGTTGGACTCTTCCATCCTATCTTAATGTTGTTCGACCCACATAGTTAGCTCTGCAACTACATTCAAAATTGTAAATTACATTATTATTATTATTATTATTATTATTATTATTATTATTATTATTATTATTATTATTATTGGGGAATAGAACATCTTTTCGAGAGGGTGGCATTAACGTTCTCATATTTTCCATACATAACGTAACGCAACGTAAGCTATGAAAATATATATGGCAATTAAGCTACACAGAATATTCCGCGTTTAATTCTCGTGAGAATTCGTCAGGCTTATGCCTGGCAAATCATAAAAACTGAGATATATATATATATATATATATATATATATATATAGAGAGAGAGAGAGAGAGAAAGAGAGAGAGAGAGAGAGGGAGAGCATTTTTATTGCTGTTTATTTGTAAACACTCAACACCTACAATCTGTCTAACTATTCGCTTATGGCGAGGCCAGTCGATAGTAACACTGAAACATGTATAATGTCAACAGATACATAGTACCCTTGCAATTATGTCCTAGATAGTAGGCCCCTACATTAAAGTGACACCATGCCTTGATTGGAATGAATAGGAAAAAAAAACGATTACTTTTTCACCAAACAATTTACGATTTACATACATCCATCTTTTATTATAAAAATAAAAAAATGTTGGCACTAGAAAAATACGTTCACTATTTTTCAGGAAAAAATACTGTACTTAAATGTAACAAATTACGCTTAATAATAAAACATTCATGTTTTCTTATTAAATCAAATGAAATAACACAGAAAATCTTAAGTAATGAACCATGTAAACAAGTGATTAAATAAAGTGATTTGTCCTTTCCATACTTATCGAACATATTTTCCACTTGGTCGGGCGTAACTGCATAACTGCCGGGTATTCTTACAATACAGTAACCACCGTAGTTTAAACTGTTCCAACATACAGATTAAACAACCAATACAACAGAAACGAACGCACGGTTTCCATTATTTATTTTTGAATTTGGGATCGTCTTTACAGCCATTACAAGATCCTATTTTCTTTTTTCTTTTTGTTTTCATTTGTTTTCAAACGTGTTTTTATTGTATTTTTATTATTTTTATTATTTACTATTGCTGTGGATAATTCGTTTGTTGACAGGCAAATCATAAAAACTATTTACTTTTATATAAAACAAATTATTACACGCAAAGGCTGCAAATTTTTATTATTTTTGCATCAGTTTTATTTGACTAGATTTACACAAGTTTTATAATATTTTTGTCTGTCCAATAATTTACGCCGCTAGACTACAAGATCACCTATTATTACATTGCCTACGGATAAACTTATATATTTATATATATTTGTTTAATTGTTTACTATATTTGTTTTGTGTGTGTGTGTACTTCTCTTTTCAGGACTCATTATCGACTCTGCTCAGATATTAAACTTTTTTAAGTAATTTTTTGCCTTAGCTTCACCTCCACAATTTCCTTTAAAATAGCGACCTTTATATGTTTTAGACTATGCTGAATAACTCTTTTAACTTTGGCGGAGACAAGTAGTTGTTGGGTTATAAATTCACACGCGCGATAAACAAACTTCCGCTTGACACTGCCACCCGACAATTTATATTATGGTTTATAGTTTTTGCGGGTCAATATACATGTTAAATTTGGGGCAAATACTTTGGAAATCCCCCTCATTTCGAAAAGCCGTGCTTACCATTGGGGGTGTCTATTCCATACGACGTTCTTAACAAGAGGAGGTTTTGTGTGTCTATTCCGAAAGCCGTTTTTAATATTAGAACGTTGGGATTAGCTATCACAACAACCGTATTTTTATGAGGGAGGGCATACTTCCACCGGCCTACGCCTGTTAACGGATCCTACTAGTATATATATATATATATATATATATATATATATATATATATATATATATATATATATATATATATATTGGGGTGTAAATAATGACTTTTCCATCTCATAGATAATTTCTTGAAAAAAAAGAAAGATTCAGTATTCTCATCATCCTTGTCTTCATCATTACATCCCGCCGATTTTTTCTTCCGAATAAATTACTAAAGTGAGAGAAGACGCTTTAAAACCGGAAATACGTTCACGCCATGCTTAAATATTTTTTAGCTATGCAATTTCAAAAATGCAACACCTTTTACTTAAATCGCGTCTTTTTCTCATGTTGTCGGCATTTATAGCGAGACAAGACCGGAAAATCTAAAGATGTTATTTTGTTTGCCTTTCATCGTTCGCTTGAAATCATACCTTTTCATCCAAACCTAAGTATTTCACCATAAAAAACCTAAGTAGGTAACAAACATCAGCTAACGGCTGTGTGTGTGCTCGTAGATATATGTGTATACGCACGTGTGTGTGTGTGTTTGTGCGTATGTGTGTGTGCGTGTGTGTGCAAGTGTGCAAGCGTGTTTCTGTATGTTTGTATGTGTTTGTGTATGTGTGTGCGTGTGTACGTGCAGAAAAATATTCACATTTTCAATTTTTTCGGATTTTTTTAGATGCCGCTTAATGATATTACTGTGAATTAGAATTCATTATTTCTCACGCAATGGCCATATTAAAAATATCTGTTTACTATTATATAAAAGCAACATTTCCAGTGTGTGAGAGTTGCTTTCCTAACGACACCAAAATGGCTGCGCCAATTTAGAAAAATTTTCACATGGATGTACTTGATATGTCTGTGAATGTTTTTACGTCATTTTTGTATCGGGATTCTTCTGAATAATATCAAAAATCGATAATCTAAACAATCCAATTGAAGAATTAAAGTTCAATTTTGACAAAAGTTAACATTTTCCTACAGCCTAACATCACAAGTAAAAACGCCAAGCCTATAAAACTCACCTGTTCATTCTTTTATAAGTCAAAATGAATGTCTCATTTTTAAAGCCCAGCTGTGCGTTTAAATTAATTCAAGTATGAAAAAAATTATATAAAAATAATTTCATAAAATCAACAGAAGGTTTTTTGATAAGACGAGAGCTGTATTTCATTATACAGATGATTTAAACACCCAACAGTTTAATGTAGACTACAAGGTATTGCGCCAATTAATGTAGGAAGGCATGTGAAGATTCCTCCCAGTACACCGCGAACAAACAATCCATCAATATGACGGAATAATAGGCGATTGCACCGACTTTCATAGCAATAAAGTACGGGTCAGTGCAACATTTGTTAATCCCCAGTAAATCCCGGAAAACGTCGACCCTTCCCGCTTATATATATATATATATATATATATATATATATATATATATATATATATATAACTACTTCATTTACTCACATAAAATTAATATACGAAAGTATAGATTTATGTTTAAACTTTAAGTATTTACTTCAAAAGGGCTCAATACGTAGGTAGAGCTAGTTAGTAATTTATAAAATATATATGGCGATTAAGCTACACTAAATATTCGGCGTTTCATCCACTCTAGGATTCGTCAGGCTTATGCCTAGAGTGGATGAAACGCCGAATATTCAGTGTAGCTTAATCGCCCTATATATTTTATAAATTACTATACATACATACACACACACACATATATATATATATATATATATATATATATATATATATATATATATATATATATATATATATATACTAGCAAAAGTACCCATCGTTGACTGGCTTCAAAAACAGCCTACAGAAAATGGACTCTTATTTAAGAAAGTATGATAGGTTATGAAAAGGAAGGGTTGTAAAGAGAGAGCTTCGAATTTGGGGGTATCAAAACCAAAGCAAAATATGATGAAAGTAAAAATAAAATAGATAAACCCCATAATTTATTATACCATACCTGTTCACACTGAAACACTTATCACAATATTCTGTGAATATATATTAAAAAAGCTTGTTAAACTTTGTGACATATTTCCATTCTATGGAGGTCAGGTGCGAACGCCTCCCCCCCATAATTTTATTATACCATATTTCTTCAAACTGAAATATAATTATCAAAGTATACTTACGCAGATAGATATGAAAAGTCTTTATTAAAGTATGTGCCTATTTCTATTCTATGGATGCCAGGCGCGAACGCAGACCCCACAATTTTATTATACCATCCCTATTTAAGTTAAAACATACTTATCAAAGTATTATTATGTACATCTATATCAAAAACACTTGTAAACGTTTTTTTTTAATTCTTAAGTTTTTAATTTCCATACTTTGTGGACCAGACGCGTACGCAGACCCCACAATTTTCATGAATCATCATTGTGGCAGATCAAACATACCCATTCCTGTGTCTCGATACATTTTCTATTATTTTATGTGATCAGTTTTCTATAATAGTCAACCATATAGGAACCTATTCGTAACCAGACACACACACAAACGTTAAGCTTTATATATATATATATATATATATATATATATATATATATATATATATATATATATATATATATATATATATAAGTAGGAATGGCTGACGTTCTCCATATATGTCAATGCAATTTGATTGGGTGGATTTTGTCTGACGGGTTGAGGATACTGGTTTGACACTTACTGGTTGCTGTTGTATAATACCAGTATGGTTGTAGTGCCATGTTGTGCATGGAAAGGAACCCTGCACCTATACCCAGTGCACTTTCCCGAGGCCACAATCTTGTAGATGAAGAATCATCTGACGGTCTACTTGTGTTGCGTGTTTGACATTCTGCACAACCACTTTGTCAAGCATATTTAACCTTTAAACTAAAATTTTTAAATAAAATAAAATGGCAGTTCAATCAAAAATTATGATCGAACTAGGCGTAAACTCAAACAAAACTAATTTTTCTCCTCTCTTGAGGCCTGCATTCACGAATATCCACGGGTTTAGACTTAATTTTAATGATGTTAAATCATTTCTCCTAGCAAACCGGTATCTTGACGCTAATTGAAACTAACCTACACTTCTCCATCCCTTATAACCTGTAAAACATGCCTGGTTATCTACCACTTTGCTGTAAGGACTCAACATATGCACGGACCTGTTTTCTATATTCGAAACACCCTCCCTTTAAAGAATCAAAACTAGAATCAGAGGACAAGGCTTTTTGTGCTGTAGATTTAACCTGCAACATAATGTTAGCTACTTAAATTTTCTCTAACCCGCTCCCTCGACCCAGGACTGTAATCTAATGAACCAAGTCTCTGACAGCATAGAGGCAGCACTCTCCCTTGATACTAGATGAAAGTACATGTATTTAGTGACTTTAATGTCCACCACAGTAATTGGCTGGGTTTCTTACTTGCACAGACGCAACTGATAGTACAACACATAGTTTCTCTATATCTCATTCCCTGTCACAGACGGTTACGTTTCCGACAGGTTTCCCAGACCAACAAGTTCAATACGCCACACTTCTAGATAAATTTCTAACCACAGTTCCCGATGATTGTATAACGCATGTCCATAGCCGACAATGGACAATGGCTGATCATGCTGTGATAATGGTTAAAATCCCCCTGAATTCTCGACCCAAAGCTTAAGAGCCATTATTCAAAACGACAACGTATTATAAAAGGCTGACTGAGATGCTATCAGGGATCTCATCAGGGTGCTCCATGGGGAAATATCTTTCCTCTTCCTGCAGAACAGTGCGCAAATGAGACCACAGAATGGTTCAAAGCGACAATTGAAGCTTATATTCCGATGCAGAATTTCTATAGAAACCCCCACTTTCTCCAATGATGTACTTCTACTTGTGTAGCCGCCATTGCTCAAAGGCAGCAAGTATACCGCAGATTTATCCAGTAAAAACAGATAAAAGATTATAGAAGCCAGAAAAAATAGCGACAGCTAAGAGAGAATACACCGAAACCACAAGAAAACGCATCGAAGCGCAGAAATTAGGAACTCGTGATTTCTGGAAAATCTACAATAATGTAGTAACTAATGGGCAATCAACAATTCCCCACTATCTAACAATTATGAGGATGTTTGCATGGAAACTGAAAAAGCTAACATGGCTTCTAGCTGTTAGTTTAATTGGTTTATCTACTAAGAATTCGTTATAAATTTTAAATTTACAAAATCTAATTCAAAATTTTACTCATACTATCTTGTATATTGAGTTTTTTATATGGTTAGGATTATCTTATACGTATTGATATTAAATATTATATGGTCTTTAAGTTTATAATATACGATTTGTAATATGAAAGTATGTCTTAATTTTTCTTGAAGTATATATATATATATATATATATATATATATATATATATATATATATGTAGATAGGTTTTGTCTGATGGAGCCAATGACGATGTGTTTTTTTAATGTTGGTATCTTTCTTCTGTTGTGTTATCTTGTAAATTGAGCTTTTTATGAAGTTAGGATTATCTTATACGTATTGATATTAAATATTATATGGACTTTAAGTTTATAGTATTATACGATTTGTAATTTGAAAGTGTTTCTTAATTTTTTTTAAGTATATATATATATATATATATATATATAAATATATATATATATATATATATATATATATATATATATATATATATATACGTAGAATAATGTCCTCTTTATGTCTGGTGGAGCCAATAAGTAATGACGATGTGTCTTTTAATGTTGGTATCTTTCTTCTGTTGTGTTATCTTGTATGCGTATTTTTGTATAAATATTTCTTAGTAAGGTATGTACACAACACACAGACACACACACACAAATATATATATATATATATATATATATATATATATATATATATATATATATATATATATATATATACACTGTGTGTGTATTACGTTTAATCATCTGGGTCATTGTTTACGCACTGTTAACGACGCGAAAACAACGTATAAACGGGTCATCTGGTATTTATCGCCGCGGGAGATTTCGTAGCAAATCAATAGTTAACAGCTAGAAAGAACAATAAAACTCTCTATCTCTCTCTCTCTCTCTCTCTCTCTCTCTCTCTCTCTCTCTCTCTCTCTCTCTTTCTTTCTCTCTCTACCTTTTTCATATATTTTCTAGAAGAGATGCATCACTGATTTTATGTATATCGGAGTCTTCGTTAGCTGTTTCTGTATTAAAGCGTATCAACCGTTTTTCGGCCCTTTTAGTGATGTATTGCAAATGTAAAACTATTTATATAATGGTTTCGCTTGTCTGTTTTACGGTAGACCAGCCTTTTCTGTGTGCATTTAATTATACAAACTTTACTTGTCGAAATTAATCATTTGGTGTTGTTTGTTATCAGCAGAGAAAGCCGTCGTTGCTCGTGAATGAATGAGAATCAAAGACTATTCCACACTTTTAACACGAAATCGATAAAATCATTCATTTTTCAAACAAATCGATTGATTTCCTGCTCACCTCGAGAATCCACCGCGGTGCAACGGAAAGTTTCACATGATTTAAAGTTTAAAATTCCAAGGTCAAGTATCATGATTTTATTGTGCTCTAATTTACAACATTTATTCCGTGCGCAACACTGTGTCATAAAAAGCCTAATGTTGTTTTATACGCATGGCTCTTCTGCATGTGCGGTGATAAAACTGCATTTGTCATGTTAGGCTGTATAAGAGGTTTAACTTTAATTAAAATCGGATTGTTTTTTTTTGTTTTGTTTTTATTTTATTTAATCGATTTTTTTTCGATTATTGATTTTCGTTTCTTATTGGGAGCATCTCGATATGAAATCAATCTAAGAACACTTTCAGACACATGAAGTACATTTGTGTCAATTTTTATTTTAATCAACTCTGTTGTTTCGGGATTCAATAGGGAATGAACTTACACATATACAGACGCGCACACACACACACACAAACACACAGAGACACACACAGAGTGCTTTTTAAATATAACTACAAAATCATTAGCAGAAATACATTACCGTCAATCAGGTTTAGTTTGAGATTGGAGGCTTCTATGATAAGCCTACATCAACCTGTATTTTTTTATCTTACTTATTAATGTTCGAGCTAATATTCTGGATTGTTCCGATTGCTTCAAATTTGTCTTTGGTCCGGCTCGTTTGTGACGGTTTTGCAAATTCTCTTCTGACTTGTACTTCAATGGGGTTTTTGGTCTTCCAATAACATTTCAGAGCAAATTTTCTCTCTTCCAAACAAAGTTGATTTCTTGCCATACTGCCATTAATAAATTACGTCCACAACAAAAAAGAGCTATTTTTCGCTCGAAAAAAAAAAGAACATAACCATCCATTTCGCGTTACAAACGCAACAAATATATTTTCAAATATTGTATTGGTATTTCAATCAATCCTCCCGAGAAAGTCTTACTAAAGACGAAACGTTGATGAACATATAAATAATCTTATCTTTTTGTCCTTTTTTATCTTTTCACGCATACATACACATATATATCCATATTTATATATATATATATATATATATATATATAAATATATATGTGTGTGTGTGTTTAAATAGATAAATAGATGAATATGTAATGTAGATGTTAAGAAAAAGTGCACCTGCCGTTCGAAATATTTGCCACGTCTTATGTCTTTAAATTTGTAATCATTATTGAAGAAAAACAAACCGAACGATCGGTTTAGAATTTAATCGAAATCCTGTTTGTCCTGATTGACCTCTGATCAATAAACCTCATTTATATTCTCATTACCATTTAATTGGTTTGAATCGATAGTTTTGTCTAACGTGCAAAATGGCCGTCATTGTTTTTTGGGATTATAATTGCACTATTTTTGCTGAATGCACGTTTTCTCACATTTTGCCATTTTATGTTTTGACTAATTGTTACATATTACTTAGTAGAATTCCTTGGGGAATGCATTCTCGCTGCTCTACGAGAAGTTTGATCCGTCGGTCTGAATGTTTATCGCACTTTAGATTCAAAGAAGATTTTCAGAGCATATTAAATAGGCGCTTCTTAAATAGGAAAGTCTAAGCATGTCTGCAACAAAGGATGTTTGCACTAAAATGTCACTGTTCATTAAGTCCAAAGAGTTATTCGAGGACAACTAAGAGGGAATACACCGAATCCAGCAGAAAACGCATTGAAGCGCAGAAATTAGGAACTCGTGATTTTTGGAAAATCTACAAAAGTGTAGTAAATACTGGACAATCAACAATTCTCCCACTATCCAACAATCATGGAGTTGTTTGCACGGCAACCGAGAAAGCTAACCTGCGTGCCCGGCAGTTTGCCTCAAACTCTACTTTACTCTGAACCTAGCAACCTACTCCATCGCTAATTTCTTTTGCGGACAGAAACCACACTAAATAATTCCTTTTCATATTACACGACATCATAAAATACTTAGACACTTCAAAAGCATGTAGACCTGATCTGATCCCGGCTATACTATTACAAAAATGCTGCGCTGAGGTTGCTTTAATTCTCTCCAAACTTTTTAACAAATGCCTTAACGTATCTTGCTACCCGGACTGTTGGAAAACTGCTTCTGTGGTGCCAGCTTACAAGAACTCTGGCGATAAAATTTAGTCATTAAATTATCCCTCGGTGTGATTCCTCCCTCTTTTACTAAAATATTTGAGTCCATGATTAATCAAGCTCAAGTCAATCACCTTGCAGTTGCTAAACTTCTGTCCAACCATCAATATGGATTTAAGTAAGCCTGTTCTACTGCAAGTATCTTCACTGTAATCTCTGGACGTATATACTATGCACTAGATAAGGCAGGGGGGGGGCGGGCATTCACCCTGGATATATTTAATTTTTTTGACAGGTTATGGCACGATCATCTTCTCATGAAAATCAGATTCTATGGTATTACTAAACTAATACTTAACATGATTTCAATCTTTCTTAAATAAGAGAAGAATCAAGGTTGTCATCGATGGCCGTGTATCTAAACAATATGATATAAATGCGAGTTTACCTCAGAGGTCGATCATTGAACCTTTATTATTTTTAATATTCATAAATCACCTCCCTGATAAAATTGTCTTTGAGATTAGCATATTTTCTGACGACACCTCGCTCTATAACAAGCAGGAGGGGAAAGCGAGTGAACACATATGCAAGGCAATGGCGGAAACCCTAGAGAAAGCCCTCCAGTCTGAAGTGGAATGGGGCAAAAATGGATGGTGACGTTAAATGCTGCGATGACTGAGCTAGTTTCCTTCAATAATTAAAACAAACCTTCTCAATTACCAATATATATGGCTAAAGATACATTACCTAAAAGTACTTCGTTCCAACTCCTCGGCATAACGTTCACGGGGAACATGAGTTGGAACAGATAACCGAGAGCATTGCCAAGACTGATGTGTGGAAGGCGGGGTCTATCTACCGTGCTAGAACGTTACATATGCTTGAAAGTAATATGTACCTCTATAAAGGCCACCATTCATCCATGTATAGAGTATCGTTGTCACATTTTGGCTGGTGCATCTACCACTAGTCTCTCAGTCCTGGATAGCGTTCAAAAGAGAGTCGCCAACCTAATTGGTCGCAAACTGTCATCTAAGCTTCAACCTCTGTCCCATCAACGAAATGTTGCATCCCTCTGCCTGTTTTACAAGTATTTTAATGGTGGATGCTCTGATGAACTACAAGCCTTTGTACTGCCTCGACGTACATATTCCCAACAAATCCGAAAAGTAGCAAATCCCTACCCCTACACATTAAAGATCCCCAGATGTCAAAAAAACCTTCTACTCTAATAGTTTCTTCTTCAGAACCGCTAAACTTTTGAATGCCCTTTAAAAATAATAGTCTGTCACTCTTACGTAAATGCGATTGTCATATAAATATTCTGTGAATATATAACGGACGTCACTTTTTTCAAAATGTATTATTTCAAATTGTTACACTTAATTATAAGAAAGAAACATGTATGTTATTTATTTTTATTACTATTTATTTCGACGACAGAATTCTATTTCTGACATCTTAATTAAAGACCTTTTTTTTAATTAATAAAATTGTAATTTTTAGAAAACAGTACCATTTAATAATATAAACTCTCTGAAACAGGTCTGACTTGACAATAATGGTCTAAAATTATTTATCTAATTATTTTGATAGATATTAGTTTTAGATAACCCGATGCTAAAAGTTTAGGTAAGGTGTGTTCCAGTGAGTATGAAATCCGGCCAAGATCACATCTCCTACTGATGAGACAATCTCTCAAGTGTCCCTGGATACTAGTGCTGAGAAAGGGATCTATCTGAGTTATTGGCAATTATATACGTAGCATTCAGGTGTGCTCGCACACTGAATGCCGATAGAATAAAGACTGTTGAACATTTTTGACAGAAAGTCGGTGGAGATATGCGTAGTTTTATTCATAAAAAATGTGATTAGATTGCAGAAAGAATTGTGCATTTTATCAACGATTGTATGGGTGTCATTTTAGGGGGGGGGGGATAACACCATATAATAAACCCTGATGTCGAAATCGATATTTCCTTAAGGGCATCAAAACGGGTTCTCTTCGCGTGTCGTTTATCATAGAATTGATGGGGAGGAAAAAAGAGGCGGGAAAGAACAGAGAGAAAAATAGAAAAATAAAGAAGGAAAGTAAAAGAGAGAAAGGGAGAGAGAGAGAGAAATAGAAAGAGAAAAGGGGAAGAGCATAATCGAAACCGTTCATCTATTGTTTACAACTTTTTCTATAATCCGCTGTGTCTATTCTTATGTGTTTCACTCAATTATTTTCATTTCATGCTCAGGAAGAAAAGAAAAGTATGAATATACGTTTTAGAAGCCGTGCTAATTGCCTAAGTATTGCAAGAACAAATGTGTTCCACCTTTCTTTTGAATGAAAGCCCACCATTGACATATTTTATGACGAGCTCTAACGATTATACCTTCATGGCTTACTTGAGGTTCCGCTCTTTATAATGAATATGCTCACTCACAGACAGCTGTTTCGTAGTTTCACGACTCATCAGTGTTGTTAAACGTAAATTCCAAATATTCAAAACTTGTACAAAGTGTATTTAGTTCAGATTGTTTCGAATAGGAACTTTTTCTTTTTTTTAAAGGCCCGGAGGTCACTCGAGAATAAGGTCAAGAGGAGCATGTCGTAGTCATCATTAGTAGTGGGAATATGGTAAATTGGATTACTTAAGGAGATGGCTCATCAAGAATTGGAGACAACTATATTGTTGTCAGTTGAAAAGCAGGCAAACGTGCAATTCTAAAAAAGAAGCTTTGTTTATGGAATCTACGTATAGGTTTAGACAGAGATAAAGAATGAGGAAATTATTGATAGTGGTTTTAGCTAGATGAGTGTTTTTCGTGAAAGTCAGGATAGGGGGGATCATAGACTGGAGTTCAGACAAGCACTTGCCATGAAAATAACGGTAAAGCAGAGACAGGTTTGTAACGTCTTTTCTGTGGGAAAAGAGGTTGCAGGAAAGAGAAAAGGGCATCCCCTACTAGACTATGAAGTGTATTTTGAACTCTGTTACGGCAGAATAAGCTGCTTCTAGCAGCTTCTGCCCAGATGTGGCAACAGTACTTTATTCTTGACGTACTTGGCTCTTATACACGTAGGGAATTGCATTGGAGCGGTTAAAGGATCCCACCATTTTTCTAGCAGCCTTGGCAACGGATTTTATGTACGTCTTCCTTTTAAGATCAGAAGTAAAGGTCAGACCTAGAAGTTTGATAAAACATGGAGCCTCCCCAAGACGAAAATCATTCATTTCAATTGATGCCAGACGAGGATCAGAGCGTTGATGATGGAAAAATAGAAGCTTGATCTTATTTGCATTAAAATTAACCAGTCACCTCTTTATCCATTGCACCACGTGATCAAGATCAGAAAAGAGAGTACTTGATCGATTACTGCCTATGAAATTTTTCCATATATGATTTGGGAGATCAGGAAGAGAGTTGAGCCCAGGATGGACCCCTGAGGGACTCCAGTATTAATACTGTTAGCTGATTTCTGCCCATCAACAGCTACTCTTATGAATCTATCAGAGAGAAATGATTTAATAATTGAAAAACATTTCCAGCTATACCGCAGCTGTTTTCAAGTGCAAAGGTAGGGCTACGTGTTTATATGACATTGATAAGAACCCGGGGAGAGTTATCTTTTCATATAAAAATAAAATTATTTATTCTTTACAATTAAAAAAAGCATTTAACTTTGAAACTATTCTCGACCATCCGTCATAGACCGGCACAAAACTACTATGAGCGTTGAACAAGATTCAAGCTTCGAATGTATTAAACAATACAATTATAATTCAATTCTCCTCTTTTTAATGAAGAAAGAGAGAGAAAGGGAGTGAAAGAAAGAGAGAGAGAGAGATGAAAATATACCTAACACTTGAACATAGTTTAGTTTTTGTAGACCTCGATGATGAGTTTGGGTTTGAGTTGGGTTTGACCTTTTCGAATTCTGGGTCTTAGATCGTTTTGACACAATCGAGTTTTATAACAACTGTCAGTAAAACGTAGTTGATATATTTTGCTATTTTCGAAATCACATAGCAACTGCATGTCGCGCGCAGGCTTCTCCACAAGTACAGTTGTGCACAATGGTAATTAATGTAGAAGCCCCGTTCTCCCATTGTGGCACGTTTAAAACATGCAGACATATAAATGTAATACGAACAGACATCTCGTTGCTCAACACCCTGCTGAGAATGTTCCTCTAGACATGGTCCATAATTCACAGTGGCTCTTAACTTTTTAGTGGCAATTGTGTAAGCTACTAACGCCCAAAAGTATCCTGTACCTCTATAAGGCCACCATTCGCCCATGTATGGAGTACTGTTGTCATATTTAGGCTGGTGCATCTGCTACTAGTCTCTCGCTCCTAGACAAGGTTCAAAAGAGAGTCACCAATCTGATAGACCCAGAACTGTAATCTAAGCTTCAGCCTCTATCCCATCGACGAATGAATGCTCTGACGAACTGTAAGCACTTGTGCCCCCTTGACGTAAATACCTCCGACAAACCTGATAAGCAGCTAAATCCCACCCCTTCACAGTAGAGATTCCTAGATGTAAGAGAGACTTCTACTCCAGGAGTTTCTTCTCCAGAACCCTAGACTTTGGAATTCCCTTCCGGGTCTCTGCTTCCCCAACTGTACCGACATGCAGAAGTGCAAGTGTAACGTGAACCGACATTTTACTGCCAAACTCCTTACATAGTACCCCTGTATCTTATCTCCCTGATAGTAGCCCCCTACATCAAAGTGTCAACGTGCCTTGTTTGGGGTGAAAATGTAATAAAAAATGTTGTTTAAATTGAAAATGAGTCATAGAAAAAAAACATATATATTAAATAAAATACTTTAGATTATTATTTGTTGAACAATAATTCAGAACAAAGAAAATGTGAAAGAGAAGAAGAGGCGAATCGATTGCAAAATTTTTAATATTTAAAATCTTCGCACTACTATTCACATCTTGGGTTATATACACAACTTTTCGGTCGATGTAAATTCTGACCTTCTGCAGGCGTATCTTATCAACCTCGGGAGTCGACGGAATTTCGAATGGAACCTTTTATTTACTTTAGGGGGTAGCATGCTCTCGTTTGTGATTTTTAGTAACAGCAATGCACATCAAGATGAGATGAACAGTTAAAGAGAAATCGTCCACTGAAATATCAAGAGAGCTTGACATCAGCTCCAAGAAATCTGGTCTAGAAACCAAAGTTCATAGCTGCAATGCATAAAATAGCTGATTGCATAAAATATTGCAGTTATGATTATCACCCCCGAAAAACTTTTCACCTTTTCACTTTATATAAGCCCCTCCCACCCCAAACAACGTCTGCTTTGTTGACACGTTTTAACTTATTTCAAGCCTCATCCGTCACTTTTTTTTAATTCCACTGATTTTGTCCATGTCTCATATATATATATATATACTTCTTTTTTTCTTTCTATCTCCTCTTTCTTTATAAAATTAAATTTTTTACAATTATATTTTCCTCCCTCTGTATAATTCTCTTGTTTTTTGAATATCCACACATGTCTCCCCAAAATGTCAAATCTTCTTTCCTTCTCATTTACTGAAGAAACAGACAGGGAATTCCTCTCTCTACGGAAACAATTGTAATGAACTAAGTTGATATTTTGAGGTTGAAAATAAAAACATATTCAGCTCTACTAACGTACTGAGCACACTTTATATTCTATTTTTACCACTTACACCTCTGGACGTATAAAAGCGTAAGGTTGGGTTTATGATAGGGGCTATGAGTTTCGGTGTTAAGATTAAGTGTAACATCTAGAAAATTTGAAGTTTTTTTGTTCGTTTCGATAATTATAGAAAGGCCAAAGGTATTAAAGAAGTTATGTAATTTTTTAATTGTTTTTTTTGTACTCTCTTGGCTTAGCTGTTGTAGTAAAAAGGGCATCATCTCTATAAAGGCCCCCTTGGATATGTTTAAAGTGGTATGTAAGTCCATTCAGTAAGAAGAGTCCCACTAAATCGGTAACTGATGCAGAGTCAGAAGATCCATCAAGATGTCAAAATTATCAGGGGTGTCCTTTCTAGTCCAAAGCTTATTGTTAAATTGCATAAGGGACTTTCTCGCTAGGAGAATTAATTTTATTTCTAAATTAGTTAAGTCAGAATTTCTTTTAGCAAAGATTAGAGCCTTATTTAAAAGGATCGGAGAAATTGATTGATAATAATTTTGGATGTATACGGTTATGAAGTTAAGGAGGTGTTTATTTTTAAGGGAGATAAACCAATTAATTACGGAATCTGAATTTAGCCAAAGAGGGAAACTTACTTTTTCTTTAATAGAAGGGATGATTCTATCTAAGATATTTTTGCCTACAGCACCTAAGTCAGAGTTATATGTGCAGATAAATCTGATGGAGGGGTTGTCATAGAAATTAGGTTTATGATCCTTGAGGGTGAATCTAGGGGTACCCGGAGAAATTATTTCAGTGAAGTTATGAATATTCATAGAAGTTAGTAAAAGTTTAGCTTCAGTATTCATGGAATCTAAAGTCTTAGGAGGCGACTATTTTACATTTATTAAGTTCTTCATACAAAAGTCTTTTAGGATAGTCAAGTTTATAATAATTTTTTGTCTTATCAGCTGGGACGAATATATGTTAATTCTTTTTAACTTTTTCGGCAAAATTATTTATTTTTCGAGTAACCGGATTATAATGGTGTTTTGCTTCTTAAATTTAACTTTTTGGACAAAATTTAACATGGAATTCTCAAATTCCTCAAGGTAAGGGTTGTATTTGGAGTGAGCAGTGGTTTTTAATTCGTAAAATTTGGCAGCAATTCTTTCGATTTTCTTTTGTTCTCTATGAAAGTTGATAGGGAGTTCATTTGTTAAGATTTCTGGGTGAGGTTGGTCTTCAGAGGAAATAGGCGCGTTAAGTTTATTTTTAATGCTTAAGTCATGGTGATAAACCTTTCACCTTATATTGTTTAGGAATACGAGAAAAAATTTGTGGATATATTCTTGTTGGGTAGGAATAGGGATATTTTTGTCAGACAGAGGAATGTGTTCCCTTTCAAACATATCTGGAGAGAATAAAAAACTCAAACAAGCGGGAGCTTATAATAAATCAAAAATTATAATCAAATTTGGCAAAATGATCCAAGATGGTAAAACTAAAGTATATTATAAATATTAAAAAATAATTGTTTATAAATAATCTCAACCAGATATAAAAGCTCGATAAAACCAAATAGGAGATAGAGCTTATAATAAGAGCAAACAGTTAATAGAATATGTTAAAAAACACTTTGAAATGAGTTAAAAACATATTTAATCTGAAAAGGAAACACTTTATAATGGATAGTCCTTAATCCGCGGAGTTTCGAAGAAATACTTTCTTTCTGACCAGAGGGTAGGAATTAGCAAAATGAGGGATCGGATTTTGCATACAAAAGTATTTGATGAAACTGCAAGTAAGTCAAAGATCTTACTTGATAACAAAAAGTGAAGCAAAGGAATATGGTGAAGAAAAAGGTGATTACACGTGAATGGATAATCTGGTGAAAGGTAAATAATCCAATGACTGTAAAATCCAAAAATATAACTCCAAGAAACTTAATTGAATTTCCATTCCCACAAGTAAAATCCAAGGAAATCGGGTAATTGGAAGATGGTCCAAAATAATCCAAAAGGCCTAAATCCATGGAATAATTCACAAATTAGTACAAGGGAAAGGGTAAAAATCCAATGATATTAATAAAAGAAAAATAAGATATGCTTTTCACACGGCTGCCGAGACATAATGTAAATGAGAAAGAGCAGGAAAAAAATGTTTAGGAATATGTATATGTATATATATATATATATATATATATATATATATATATATATATATATAGAGAGAGAGAGAGAGAGAGAGAGAGAGAGAGAGATAGATAGATAGATAGATAGATAGATAGATAGATAGATAGATAGATAAGTTTCGTGGTTAAATTTTAAATTCTGAAAAAAAAAACATATAGAGACATATATTCGATTTAAGAATTTATTGCTTGACAAAAGGAATATATAGAAGGGGTTATTTTAATTTCCTTAATCCATGGATTTTCAACAATGGCTAGGATCACTTTGGAAGTATTACTTTAAGTAATATCTATCAGGATTTTTCATCTGAATTCTATCAGTGTCTTATCTCGCTTATTATATATATATATATATATATATATATATATATATATATATATATATATATATATATATTCCTAAACGTTTTATTTTTATTTCATGTTTTATCATGGTGTCTAATGTGAAGGAATCTTAGAAGTGAACATTTTAAAATATCTTTTGCATCCATGGTGTGAAAGAATTCATTTTTATTTCATGCAGACAAAATATTGACGTGCCTAGCGTGGAAGGAATTCATAAACCCACTACATACAAAAGAATGAACTTATATTGTGTATTTGTCTTTCTTAAAAACCAACCAAGTCTAATAACAATTTTAAAATCATAATAATACTAAAACCACATTAATAACCCTTGAAATTTTTACGGGACATCACTCTTGGTTTTTATGTAACGCTGAAAACCGATTTTTACTAGACATATGAACGCCTCAAAGAAATATGAACGCCTCGCTTGACAAGTTATTTGCTTTCTTTCTGTGTATATTTTTTTTACATATGGTTTACACTTTCTAGCAGATTGGATGAAAAATGTGTTTTGGTGATAACTTGATCCTTTTTTACAACAAATAACGTTTTCTTTTACAAAGCCGCAGATTTAGAGCGAATCCGGGTGGATATTATTCCATTTTGTGATGAAAAAATCAACGGCCACGGTACGCCTAGGGAGAATGCGATACGACTTTGAACATAAAAAAGTATCACATTTCGGGACGGACACCTGAAAGATATGAATGGAATTCGTTTGAAAAATTCATTTCTTCAACTGATTGTTTGCAAAACAACAAAATCTGATTTTGATTTATTATTTCATTATTTATTTTACCTTTGACCACACCAAACATGGCGTAGTGTCACTAAGAGTAAGGAGGTATTACGGTTATCAGATTTATAGGGTCTTCCTAAGTAAGGAGTTGTGAAGCAAGATATTTATTCACATCACATTTAAATTGCATGTTGGGAAAAATAAACATGGCCCTTGGTGGCTAGAGACTTTCGGCTACATGGCAGACAACATAAACTAAGAGATTGGTAAAATGAAAAGAACCATGAATTCATCTTATTTAACATAAATAAATACATTTTATTTAACTTGAAAAAGACGAATTTCGTCGTTTTTCCCCCCGTTTCATTGTCGCAGACACAACATGTGGGTCTGCGTTTTAAAATGTAACAACATCATTGAATAAGATTAGCAACTACGTTGCAAAAATATAGTAAATGTAAGGTAATAGAAAAAGATAGTAGAAAAAAACAAATGGGAGAGAAAATTAGATAAGACGGAACTACATAAAAATAGTAAGTGACAAAAATAAAAAAGTAGAAATAAACAGAAAAGGAAAAGTCCAAACTTTATAAAGCCCTTCAAGTAAACATTGTAGCGATAACATTCTGAAACAAAAATATTTCCAAATATGATGAGACGATAAGAATCCAGGGGTGAAATGATGGTAATAATTCAAATTAAGACCCCGGGATTAGAATATTCTTAAGAGAATTCCGTGTGTTGGCAAATCACTCGTTAAAACTGGATGTTCAAATATGAGTGAGTATAAGCACGTCTACCGAGAGAGTAGGCCAATGAACATGTCAGCGTGACGTCATTTCCTGATCAACTTGTAGGTATAGAAAGTTCCCGGTGTTCAACCACGTGGTTACGCTAACAGGCATAAAAATATTACGGTGTACCGAACGTCCATGTATGTTCTTCTAAAGAGAAAGAACAATTCTCCAATTGGATAATTATTATAATTGCACATTGGGATAATTTTAATCTAATAAAATATAGTAAGTGAACTTGTTATCGAAGAAAGTCGAATATTTCTTCTTTTTTTTTTTACTGCAAAACAAACAATTTTTATAATTTTTCAGTTCGTTCTTTTAATAATAAATAAAACTTTCACTGAGTATTTCCAAATATTTTTAAGTTAGCATTTTTCACGACAGTTTTTTTTACGATCGATTAATTTTCAATATTTTAGTCCCAGGCGTAATTTATTTCTTTGAAATATATTCAAAACTTCAGGTTTCTGTTTTTTATAGCATTGTAACTGTAAATAATTTACATGACTGAAACGGGAAACGAAATAGCAAATTTTTTATTCCCTCCTGAGATATACGAACAACACAGATTAATTAAAAATTCATTTACGAATCAGTTTTAATTAGTTTTGATATGAACTCGAAATAAAGAGTACATTGAATAAAAAATAAATATTTTCTTGATTATTTTATAAATAGATGTTGTTTGCACCGTGCCGAAATATTATTTAGAAAGCTACTTTTAACGGGGGGGGGCTTTCTAACTATTCTGCACTTTCACCTAAAAATTTAATGAAAAAAGGGGGGTCGTTTTACTATACACATAGATTCGAAAAAGTTATCAAAAACAAATATATAACAAATAAATTTTATCAAAGGCAATATAAATTACTTTTTTATCCAATTGGATAAGTTTTTGGTGTTTTTATTTACTGTAAAATTTTATTCAGTTCGAAAATCGATATATTTGAAAAAGACAAATGGCGGCGTGCTCGCTGCTGAATACGTTAAGTGTGGGAAAATAAGTTAAAACTAAAAACTATACAAAATACTGTTAGAAACGCAGTATATTTACCGTGACAGGCTGACATATATTGAGTATGTTTCTAATAATATTTTGTAATACAATCTCGTAGATGTTTACTATATTTTTCTTGGTATTTAACCAATGTTCACATTATGGTATGATTTTCTTTTAGTAGTTATATGTACTTCATTTCCATATTCATGTATTCTGCACTGATACGAAGATGAAGACTAAAAATGAATGACGAAAATACGCTACACATTTTGATGAAAAACATGGGAAAAAATAAAAGAAGAACAGAAAACTAAAACTTTAAATATAATTTCTGTATTTAAAGTAATAGTTATTTAAATATTTCAACATATAATCTTGTGGAGAAAATTCAGCTTCCCAATAAAGGGCACTCTGGATAGGAACAAAAATAATCGCAGTCATGAAAGATTTCTCCTCCATCGACCGAGGACAGAAAAGATGAAGTGTAGCATCAAAACAGATACTACACTGTGATCTTGTTCCGAAGGCCAAGAAATTTTTGTGTTTAATATGTTTCCTTAATTTGTAATTCATTTTTATCATTATTAGACTGTTTATTGCTTTAAAATAACGTAATGTTACATAGATAATATTTCTATTATATATTAAATAAAGTTCAGTTTCATTATAAATTGAATTGGGTTCCTTTTATTTTCTTTTTAAACATGATTTAAATCTTTTTCAAAATGCTCTCATATAGTATCCGACAGTGATAGTTTGACAAATCTTACTCGGTGGTCGTGGTATAAGCATGCCTATTATTATATATACAGCAGAAAGCTGCTTATATTTAGCATAAACAGCTGAATATATTCTGAATAAAAAGCTGAATATATCCAGCATAAAAAGCTGAATATATTCAGCATAAAAAGCTGCAGATATTTAGCATAAAAAGCTGAATATATTCAGCATAAAAAGCTGCAGATATTTAGCATAAAAAGCTGAATATATTCAGCATAAAAACATGAACATATTCAGCATAAAAGGCTGCAGATATTTAGCATAAAAAGCTGAATATATTCTGAATAAAAAACTGAATATATCCAGCATAAAAAGCTGAATATATTCAGCATAAAAACATGAACATATTCAGCATAAAAAGCTGCAGATATTTAGTATAAAAAGCTGAATATATTCTGAATAAAAAACTGAATATATCCAGCATAAAAAGCTGAATATATTCAGCATAAAAAGTTGCAGATATTTAGCATAAAAAGCTGAATATATCCAGCATAAAAACATGAACATATTCAGCATAAAAAGCTGCAGATATTTAGCATAAAAAGCTGAATATATCCAGCATAAAAACATGAACATATTCAGCATAAAAAGCTGCAGATATTTAGTATAAAAAGCTGAATATATTCTGAATAAAAAACTGAATATATCCAGCATAAAAAGCTGAATATGTTCAGCATAAAAAGCTGCAGATATTTAGCATAAAAAGCTGAATATATTCAACATAAAAACATGAACATATTCAGCATAAAAAGCTGCAAATATTTAGCATAAATAGCTGAATATATTCAGCATAAAAAGCTGAATTAATTCAGCATGAAAGGCTGAATATATTCAGCATAAAAAGCTGAATATATTTAGCATGAAAAACTTAATATATTCAGCATAAAATGCTGATTATATTCAGCATGAATAGCTGATTATTTTCTATCATAAAAGCTGTTTATATTCAGCATAAAAAGCTGATGATATTCAGCATAATAAGCTGATAATGTTACGGAAAAATGCTTAATATATTCAGCATAAGAAGTTGAATATATTCAGCATAAAAAGCTGAATATATTCAGCATAAAAAGTTGAATACATTCACCATAAAAAGCTTAATATATTCAGCATAAAAAGTTGAATACATTCACCATAAAAAGCTTAATATATTCAGCAATAAACAGTTGAATATATTCAGTATAAAAAGCTTAATATATTCAGCATAAAAAGTTGAATATATTCACCATACAAAACATGAATCCATAAAATTCCGCTGAATTTAAACAATCTTAAAATGAAAAAAATGGGATTAAAATTAAAATAAAAAATATCCACAACTTGCAAAATATTTTCTTAGAGAAAACCAGTATCCAAAGTCATGTAAGGTGCACATGTTCATGTCCACTGCAGTACAAGCAGTAAGAAAATAAGCAGATATAAAAATGTGAACAATGGATACTTAATAACAATATATACTTAATAAAAATATATAATTAATAAAAATATATACTTAATAACAATATGTATTTAATAACAATATATACTTAATAACGATATATGCTTAATAACAATATACTTTACAATATATACTTAATAACAATATATAATTAATAACAATGTATAATTAATAAAAATATATACTTAACAATATATATTTAATAACAATATATACTTAATAAAAATATATAATTAATAACAATATATAATTCATAACGATATATAACTCATAACAATATATAATTAATAACAATATATAATTCATAACGATATATAACTCATAACAAAATATAATTCATAACAATATATAATTCATAACAATATATAACTCATAAAAATATATAACTCATAAAAATACATAATTAATAACAATATATAATTAATAACGATATATAACTCATAACAGAATATAATTGATAACAATATATAATTAATAACAATATATCATTCATAACAATATATAATTCATAACAATATATAACTCATAACAATATATAATTCATAACAATATATAACTCATAACAATATATAACTCATAACAATATATAACTCATAACAATATATAATTGATAACAGTATATAATTAATAGCAATATATAACTCATAACAATATATAATTAATAAAAATATATAATTAATAACAATATATACTTAATATCGATATATAGTATTGATAACAATATATAATTCATAACAATATATAACTCATAACAATATATAACTCATAACAATATATAATTAATAACAATATATAATTCATAACAATATATAATTCATAACAATATATAACTCATAACAATATATAATTAATAACAATATATAATTCATAACAATATATAATTCATAACCATATATAATTCATAACAATATATAATTAATAACAATATATAATTCATAACAATATATAACTCATAACAATATATAATTAATAACAATATATAATTCATAACCATATATAATTCATAACAATATATAACTCATAACAATATATAATTCATAACAGTATATAATTAATAACAATATATAATTCATAACAATATATAATTCATAACCATATATAATTCATAACAATATATAACTCATAACAATATATAATTAATAACAATATATAATTCATAACCATATATAATTCATAACAATATATAACTCATAACAATATATAATTCATAACAGTATATAATTAATAACAATATATAATTCATAACAATATATAATTCATAACCATATATAATTCATAACAATATATAACTCATAACAATATATAATTCATAACAATATATAATTAATAACAATATATAATTAATAACAATATATAATTCATAACAATATATAATTAATAAGTTAGATTAAGAAAAAGGAGGAAAAGTAATGGAAGGAAAAAGCGAAAAAATAACGAACAAAAGAAACTTCAAAATTTAAATTTTTAAAATGATGGAAAAAGAAAAGAAAGGACATATTTTTAAAAATTATTAAATATTAATGGAAAGAGCATCAAGATACAGATGTATTAATTAATTTGCCAGACAATACATAGTCATAAAGCCAGGCAAACATATATATATATATATATATATATATATTTTGTGTACAGAAAGTTGTTAGTTGAGACAGGTCATTGGTACCGTCGGTTTCAAGCCCGATAATAAGGCCCGTTTAAGGTATCCTTATCGAGCTCTCTTCAGCCAATATTCGTCTCTAATATTGGCTGAAGAGAGCTCGATAAGGATACCTTAAACGGGCCTTATTATCGGAGACGAATATTGGCTGAAGAGAGCTCGATAAGGATACCTTAAACGGGCCTTATTATCGGGCTTGAAACCGACGGTACCAATGACCTGTCTCAACTAACAACTTTCTGTACACAAAATATAAATACGCTCTTAAAATTTGGATTTTCCTTTTAATTGAGCACTCTGCTGGAATTCTTTTTCCAAAAAAACTAATCATATATATATATATATATATATATATATATATATATATATAGTCTTTGAAGTTTTTAACCTTTAAAACTATACAAAAAATATTTTTATCATTCGTTAGAAAACCATCTAGTCAGTAAGTTATTTAATCACCTGCAATCACTGCATCAACTGTCTCTCGAATACCACCAAATATATATATTTAAAGTTTGTTTTTGAAATGTCGTTATTTCAATGTATATATTTTCGTTCATCGAGTCTAGATTGTTATTTTAAAACCATTCACCGTTAATTTTGAGTTAACCTCAATGTGTCTATTTAATAGGGTCAGACCATATATAGTAGGAAATAAACGAAGGTTATAAAAAAGGAAAAGTGAGTCTTTGAATTTTCAACAAAACTTTTTTTGATTGAAAATATGGCGTCATCAAAAAGTATAAAAAAAATTTTTAATAAGATAATAAGAAAAATTGTAAAAAGGACAAAAATTAAAATTTTATGAAAAGTAAAAATAAACTAAAATAAATGAACAAAAACACAAAATAAAAATAGAAATAAAAATATTTAAAAAAGATGAGAAAATTGAAACAGAATTATCATACGTACTGCAGAAAGCACGCGCATATCAGCACATAATTAGGAATGTACATACACACATATATACATACATACACCCATACATACATATATATATATTATGTATTACATATATAATATAATATAATATATATATGTTTTAAACAATACACATTATATTATATATATATATATATATATATATATATATATATATATATTATTTTATTATATATATATATATATATATATATATATATATATATATATATATATATATATATATTATACACCGCATAATCGTTTGTACGGCGCCTAGCCTAGCCTTCGTTAAAACATGCATCTAGGGGAATAAAAACTCTGATGTAAAACCATTGCACCGACAAAGATAAGCGTTTCGCCACAATAAACAAATCGTCTGCGTGGATGTCTGAGTAACAACATACATACATACACACATATATATATATATATATATATATATATATATATATATATATATATATATATATAACTAATTCACTTACTCAAATAAAATTAATATACGAAAGTATACATTTATGCGTAAACTTTAAGTATTTACTTCACTACAGTGACTATGGGAAGAGATAGGCAGAATGGAATATTCTTTTGCTATATTATCCTCTGTTGAAAAGATATAAGTTAGAGGAAATGCGTTGGGAAAGTCGACGCTCTGATATTGGTGTAAGTTTTCGCATAGGTAAGAGTAACAAATAGAACTAATGGGCAATCGTATGTGGAAGAGATGCACTAGTGTAATTATGGCTAGTGGACCGATTTACACAATTTATTGAGGTTTGATAGGAACAAGATGATTGCTATGGTTTAACATTGTACTAGGTGGTTTTTTTAGGACTTTCTATAAAATTTGTATTTGAGAAAGGAGGAGAATATTAAATTTATATATAATCAATAAAACTCATATATATAATCAATAAAACTGAGTGTAATATCAGCATAAGATTTATTACAAAATTCTTCCCAAAATAGTTTTTCTTCTTTTTAAATTTCTACTCAAATTAATTGTTTTTGGACTTCGTTTTAAAATTCTACTCAAAATAGTTGCTCTAAATATTGTTATAGGGCTTCGTTTTGTATTGAATGCTCGGACGGACAGATAGATACAGCATAATAACTAAAGTATAGATTTTAGAATACTTATTTTTCTTTTTATTGAAAATCACCATGTTTATGTATGAGACTCTTCAAGAGCCGTTCTTACCATTTCCTCATTCGAGTGTTCTGACAAAATGTACAGTTCTTTAATTTTGCCATTTAACCAGTCACGTACTTCGTGACATTAACTGAGTCACTGATTTCACAAAGTAAACACAATAAAATTTTGAATATATATATATATATATATATATATATATATATATATTCAAAACTTTATATATGTGTCTGTGTGTGTGCGTGTGTCTGTGAGTGTCTGTGTTTTCTTGCTTTTAATTGTGTTTATCAGTGAAGAAACGTATACATTATCACTCGCGTGTGGAACCGAATCATTTCCCAAAATGTTCCGATATATACTAATGGCGTAATATTTTGTTCACGCAATAATCTAAAACATAAAATTATCAAATCGGATTTCTAAGTCAGACCTAAGTAGTATTTAATCTCTGAAATGGGATAAAAACACTTGGTGAAAATTCAGATTCCCCCGATTTTATAAACTTTTGACAATATATAATACACATAAATTTATCAACATCCCCTAAATTTCAGTTTCTTTTGTGTGCTTTAAGAGATTTTAGTTGTATGAAATGACACCGAAATTTAAAACATCCGATTTGCATTTAATTTGATCCATAGTTATTAGAAATAAATCAATGTGATCCTATAGTTATTAGAAATAAATCAATTTGATCCATAATTATTAGAAATTCATCAATTTGATCTATAGTTATTAGAAATGAATCAATTTGATCAATAGTAATTAGAAATAAATTAATTTGATCCATAATTATGAGAAATAAATCAATTTGATCCATAGTTATTGGAAATAAATCAATTTGATCCATAGTTATTAGAAATAAATCAATTTGATCCATAACTATTAGAAATAAATCAATTTGATCCATAGTTATTAGAAATAAATCAATTTGATCCATAGTTATTAGAAATAAATTAATTTGGTCCATAATTATTAGAAATAAATCAATTTGATCAATAGTTATTAGAAATAAATCAATTTGATCCATAATTATTAGAAATAAATCAATTTGATCCATAGTTATTAGAAATAAATTAATTTGATCCATAGTTATTAGAAATAAATCAATTTGATCCATAGTTATTAGAAATAAATCAATTTGATCCATAACTATTAGAAATAAATCAATTTGATCCATAATTATTAGAAATCAATCAATTTGATCCATAATTATTAGAAATAAATCAATTTGATCTATAGTTATTAGAAATAAATCAATTCGATCCATAGTTATTAGAAATAAATCAATTTGATCCATAATTATTGGAAATAACTCAATTTGATCCATAATTATTGGAAATAAATCAATTTGATCCATAATTATTAGAAATAAATTAATTTGATCCATAATTATTGGAAATAAATCAATTTGATCCATAGTTATTAGAAATGAATCAATTTGATCCATAATTATCAGAAATAAATCAATTTGATCCATAGTTATTAGAAATAAATCAATTTGATCCATAATTATTAGAAATAAATTAAGACGCCATGAATTTCTTTTTCTTCTTAAAACTAATTTAAGCTTTAAAAAGTGTAGTAACTTGGGTTTACTTTAGCTTCCCTTATTTTGCTCTTTTAGTCCTCACATTCTGTGAGTGTTTTTCTGACAAAGGGGAGATAATTGATGTTTTCAGACTCGGGAATCTATTGCTTTAACACGCATCGTTGGATAATTTTTGACCAGCGTTGTATCTTTAGCTCTTTATATCAAGTGACTTCATGCCTTGTCTGGATCTGTTTCTATAAAATAGATCTTAAATTGTAGACAAGTTTATAGAAACAGTATCTAAAGATTTCATACTCGCCATATCTCAATTTTAATCACAAAACGTAATTTTATCGGTGCAATTTTTATTCTTCAAAAATATAAATGGATAAAAAACCATTATAATCTGAACCATGTAATCCTTTAAACCTGCTATTACTTTTAAAAAGTTATCTCGAAATAGTCTATTAAATTACTAAGCTGATGGATTCCGATATCAAATACTAAAGGAGTGTGCTGTCTATTATATACACCGTTGGTTTGTAACGTGCTAGTTTCAATTGCTATGGCAAAGGAGTATCTTTTTATACTAAGACGAGTAAGCATGACCTACTAACAAATATAATTTTTCCTGACAAGCAAAGAGTCTGACTTGTTTTCGTATTTTAAGACCATTCATTCATTTTACTATTTTATTCTCTTCGACAAATAAAAGAGATGAGGAGCATTTAGAATGTGAGTTATGTAAGTGAGAAAGAGAAAGAGAGAGGGAGAAAAGAGAGAGAGAAAAGAGAAAGAGAGGGAGGGAAAGAGAAAGAAAGAGAGCGAGAAAAGAGAGAGAGAGAGATAAATAAGAGACAACTTTAATATACGACTTCATATTATACTTATCTGGGATTTCTGCGGGACAAGCATATTTTGTGGGACTGAAAAAAAAATTCATGTGATACTTTTTACTTCCGCTAATTCGCCGAGGTCATTCTGCTTACCACTGATCCGTCAATAATTCTCTTCATGCTGGGTGTGCGCTTTCTTTAAGCTGTTGTGAAATCGGTAGATTACGATGCTAATGTAAGACTAAAAACACATCGTGATATCTATGGTAGAAGATAATTTTAAAAAAAAACAGTTTTACATGCACGCGGTATTTTCACTCCAGATTTTAAGAAATGTGCTGCATTATTCACTACAAAAATATACCATTTTTATGATCTTATATCAACTGTCTGAATATTAAATCTGAAATCCTCACAGAGCATCATAAAAATGAAATATCTATTGTCAAAATGGTTACTTTAATATTGATATCCTATTCCAACTTTTAAAATAAACGCATCACATATATTTCGAAAATATTATTGGCGAACATTAAAAATGTTCCTGCAGTCATATAGTATACATATGTGTGTACGTGTGTGCTTCATTTTACTTTAACCAAAGTCTCAGAAGTAAAGGGGTCCCTTTTGCTGCTAATATTGATTTCTATATGAGATACATAGATATTAGCATGTTCCATTAAATGTTCCTTTACTTTTCAAATGTTGAATTAGTAAAAAACAAAAAGTGATCAATATTAATTTCCATTGACTAAATGATCAGTTAACTAAATTATAATAAATCTTCTTGCAGTTTAATCGAATTCCAGAACAAGATTTCATCTCATCTCGTAGAGTATCACGTTCAGTTCGGTTACTTTAAGTCACATGACGTTGAGAATGTGCACCATTCCTCGTATAGGCCAGTGCAGTGTAACCATACTTAGTGGACCTTATTTGGGCTATAAATACTATGTTATTTTGATTATGTAGTCAGAGTTTACTTGTACTGAAAAGTATTCTCATTCCAAATTGTCCTTTTAAACTCCGTGGCCTAACGTTCACAGGAAACAGGAGTTGGAACAATTACATTGAGAGCATTACCAGGACCGCTGCGAAATAGGTAGGTTCTCTCTACCGTGCTAGAAAGCTATTAACGCCCGAAGGTATACTGTACCTCTATAAGGCCACCATTCGCCCATGTATGGAGTATTGTTGTCATATTTGGGCTGGTGCATCTGCTACTAGTCTCTCACTCCTAGGGAAGGTTCAAAAGAGAGTCGCCACCTGATAGGTCCTGAACTGTCATCTAAGCTTCAGCCTCTGTCCCATCGACGAAATGTAGTATCCGTCTGCCTGTTCTACAAGTACTTTAATTGTGAATGCTCTGACGAACTGCAAGCACTTGTATCCCTTCGACGTAAATACCCCCGACAAACCCGACAAGCAGCAAAGTCACACTCCTTCACAGTTGTTTCTTCCCCAGAACTGCTAGACTTTGGAATTCTCTTCCGAGTTCCTGCTTACCCAACTATACTGACATGCAGAAGCTCAAGTGTAACGTGAACCGACATCTTGCTGCCCAACTCTCCACATAGTACTCCTTTAGCTTTTGTCCCTGATAGTAGACAATCAAGGGCAATGTCTAGTAGACATTCAAGTTTTACATGTTAAAGGAAATGCGATATATAGCGATGTGTTTGCGTACATTTTCACAGGTGATGACCGTCATACAGACTACAATTCAGCGAAAGTAGTTCACTGTATTTAATTGTAAGGACGTAAATTTAGACTTTGGTTCCTTCCTCCTTCATTGTCTGCTAATACGCGCGTGCATTTATTAATTTGTGATGTCATCTTTTTCTGATGTCATCTTTTTCTGATGTCATCTTTTTCTGATGTCAAAACTAATTTATCCGGTGTCTTCCAACACTGTTTAATCAAACTTCTTTCATTCATGATGTCATGTGCATTTAGACAAACAACCAAACAAAATTTAGAGACCAATAGAGTTTTTATAAAATATTGAAAAGATGAAATGATTTTTTTAAAAGTCGATTGTTTTTCTTTGTTTTATTTTCAATAGATAATTACAGCTGACTCGATAAATGATCAGCCACAATCTGTGTTTTTAGGGTGTTTATCTTTATTTGCAAAGGTTTAGTGTCAATAATCTTTACCTGGAAAACTTTAGTCACTTATATTTAATTTTACCCCGAACTGGATTACATGTTTCTTTTCTAAAACCGCCCGGATAATTCCTATGATAGCAAGGTCTTTATAAAAACAAAATAAAAATGGCTGATTTTGAACTCGGTTAAGTCGATGTTATTATTCGCTATTGCACCCCGTGTGCGTTCAACTACATAAACTGAACGCACCGCCATTGACCCGGTGCCTAATTCAAAGAAGCAATATTATAGTCTCTATTATTACTGAATAATAATTTAGACATTGAATAAATTCAAAGGATATTGCAAAGCCATTTAACGTATCGTTTACGCTTGAGGCAACAATGTCGCCTATTGTTCATATTTTATAATTTAACTAATTTTAGGGAAATAATCCTCTATTACCGTTGTAAGGGCTTAAATGACATACATAAGACTCGAAACATAATGTACTCAACCCAATCCTAAGGGCTAATAGCGAGAAATAGAATTTAGGCTCTATTAAATCGACCCATTTCGGATGATGGTTAGAGAGTTCACTAATGTCGAGGATTCAATCCTCACACGAATTACACCAAAGACTAAAACAAATGTTCTTGGTATTAAAAGTTAGTGAAGTAATCCTGGAGAAAAACAAAACGCGTTTTCTCTATATTTTGGTGAAGTGGCTAATGAAAAGGGAGCGTTTGCGTCAACTTCAACTACTGTCGACTGCTTAACTTTTTACTAGATGAAGTATGTTTATTTGTGTGTTTGCTTTAAGACACTTATCGTAGATACTTTAATAAGACAAAATACATGTTGACATATGCCTTAGTTCCAGGGCTGACTAAATTTGGAAATAAAAACAAATTCAAATATTGATTTTTTGGGATAAAAGCTATCGATTATAAAAATACGCAGAATAACTTTATTTTATTATATAGAAGTTTACGATCTTGTTTTCTGTTTAACTAACTGTTCATGAATTCATTGAGTTTTGGAGATATATATATATATATATATATATATATATATATATATATATATATATATATATATATATCCTGCATAAGCCGGAGGAATTCTAGAGTGGATGAAACGCCGAATATTCAGTGTAGCTTAATCGCCATATATATTTTATAAATTACTATATATATATATATATATATATATATATATATATATATACCATGTATGCAAAATCGAGACTTCAAGACAAGGTGTTGATGGTAACAAAAAGTGTATTTCATTTTACGTTACAATTGTTTCGATGTCTAGTTCGACAATTTCAAGCATTATATAGTTTGAAAATGTTCAAAAACCAGCATTTCTTCAGACTTTATGAATAAACACACTTTAGGCAATGTAGCATTTTTTGAATAGAAAAAAAAAAGGCGGGGGGATCCCTAACGGGAAAAGCAGTGTGTGTGTGTGTGTGTGTGTGTGTGTGTGTGTGTGTGTGTGTGTGTGTGTGTGTGTGTGTGTGTGTGTGTGTGTGATGGACCGTCGCGTCGATGTCGTCGTGTGAGTTTTTGCCACAACAATTGTTCTTCAGAAATCCAAACAGATGATTGTTTTATAGTGGTGAAGGCTTTTTAGCCATTGTCGATAGAGATGAATGCCACAAGACAGCGTATACAGTAAACCGCAGGTTTTTACATCAGAGTAATCTTCTCTTAGATTCCTGTCTTAACGAAGACTGGGTGTGCATCTCTCTCAGTAAATTAATGCGTCCCCAGATACCAACCTAGAAATTTCTACGACTCGGCGTGGGACATACGGCACCTAGCTTTCCTAAATGGTCGCCCATCTGGTACTGGCCAGGCTCAATGTTACTTAACTGCGGTGATCTGACGAGAACCGCTGTGACAACGTGTGTCGTATATTATTATAATAATAATAATAATAATAATAATAATAATAATAATAATACATATATATATGCATATATATGTATCTATGTATATATATATATATTTATATATATACATGAATATATATATATATATATACATTAATATATATATATACATACATACATAAAAGCATTATTAATTGAAATAAAAAGACATTAAACAATTACTCATCAACAATCATTTTCCTAATTACATTGTTGATGAACAGATAAATGATGAAAAATACAACAATCCCTTGAAAACCCTAATAATAATATTAGCCAACACTGCAATGCAAACCCAATTAATATATTTTATCAAAATCAAATGACACCAAACTTCAAAATCGAAGAAATCGCAATTAAAAATGTCATACGTAGATACTTGACGACTTTTGACAGCAATTCTGAAATTAAATTTATTATCTACTACAAGAAGTTTAGAATGGTTAGAAACAACTCCTCACCGGCTATAAAAATGTTGGAACAAACCAATGTACTGTATAAATTCAAATGCTCTATGGGAGAATGTAACTCCGAAAATAATACATGCATTGGGCATACGACGACGACGTTGTCCCGGCGTATAACCATGCATCTAAATGATACTAGTGCTATATATAAACATTTGATCTCCAATCTTAGAAAGGTCCTCGTTGACAACATAAAAATTATACAACAGGAAAATAATATTAAAAAATAAAAAAAGTTTTGAAGCGTCATATATTAGAACTCTTCAACTCGCTATAAATAATATCGCATTCGAGAAAAGCTGTAACGTTCTAAAATGTCTTGCGTAGTTTGTATTGTTCGGACGTTGTTAACGGTGTTCACGAACTTGCTGTTTTTAATACTCGAATTTAATCGACTTTTCATCGACTCCATATATTTTAACTTGTCGTATATTTTAGTTTTCACTTTTAATTCTCATTTGAAAGTTGTTTTACAGCCCATTCAATCTCCGACATGGATGGACTATCACAAACGCCTCGATGATTGGCCTCTGATGAATATCATCAATCACTTCTCGATCCACTGTCGATTCTCTGTTTAAAATATTTGAAAAGTGTAAAGCCCAGCGCTTAGTAATTTCTTTCTTATCAGTGAAGAGAATGCCATCCGACGAGAATATTGGAGATGCCTCCCTTAAAATGGGACCAAACATTTCCTTAAGGTTTTGGTAGAATGATTTAAAATCACACCTTTCCGCCACATCTTGTAAGGCCCTAGCTTCTGCTCCCACCAGTTTTGTTTCATTTTCTGGAGCCGAGATTGTGCCAACCGTTTGGCCATTCTGAAAGCCTTATGTTTCACTGAATAATTTTTGTCATCAATCCATACTTGATGGGTTTGATGCATGTTATTGAGCAGAGGGATCATTTTCATCAAACAATCTTGGTTTTTCCCTTAGAATATATCCTAAGGCAGTCATACCTTGCAGTTTTAAACTCTCTCCAAGATGCCTCAATGTCATTCCCACATACAACGGAGGACAGCTTTTCATCAGTAGCCTTTTGAAATGAGTGCATTATCTCCTTGATGGAAGAATTGCGTTGGTTTCGAACAGGGCGCTTGGTTTTCATCCTGCGGGAGCAGATCAATTTATGGTCTGATCAACATTCACCGATGCTGCAAGAGCGCGTAACATTTATATCTTGTCTATCAGAACGACGTACAATGAAATAATCAATGAGATAATAATGATTAGACCGGGGAATTTTCCAACTGGCTTTCTTGCAATTAGGCAGCTGAAACACTGTATTAGTGAGCAAAAGAGCAAAAGATCGAATTCACTGCAAAGAGACAATAAGAGAACACCATTTGAGTTGACTTTCCCAATTCCATGTGAACCAATGACGTTTCTCCAAAATTGTGTATCATTACCCACACGAGCATTGAAGTCACCCAAGACAGCTTATCCTGTATACAGACCTTGTTAATCTGGTTAATCTGTTCACGTAAAGAGGAGTAAAACCTCTCTTTCAGCTCATCAGATGAATTAAGTGTAGGTGCATAGCAACTCAAAAATGTGGCATATTTTCTTTTCCAACTGCAACGTGCAAGGACATAAGTCTGTCATTTATACCAATAGGCAGGGACTCAAGATTTTTGCCAATATCATTCCTGGTGGTAAAACCAACCCCTGATTCATATTTCTCAGAACTTGGTTTTCCAATCCAATAAAAAGTGTATCCGCCTTCAACTTCCTCTAGCTGTCCTGTATCAGCAAACCTAGTTTCAGAAAGAGTTGCAACTAAAATTCTATGATGCCTTAACACATATACTATGATAGCTGTTTTTCGTTCAGGGTTCTTTTTGTTATCCTGGAGTGTTCTTACATTCCAAATCGCAATGCATATATTTTTTCCATGTATTTTGTTTCTATTCTTGATTTGGGTGCAAATGTTGGATGTCCAGACATCTGCACCTGATGACAGGGACATGAGCAAGTAAACAATTTTTAGGTCACCTTTTATAGATCCCTCCCCATGAAGAGGAAAGCAGTGCCATCCTATAAAGGACTGCTTTATTATGAAAGTAAGACACGAGTCACACAATTACTTGCGGGTGTTGCGAAAAACGGCCATCTACCTTTCACCACCTATGTGTAATGTTAATGCTAGGAACTACCAGTGACATCCTTCACCTGTTCCCGTCACAATCCCATCATCGCCACAGGGTTTTATTAATTCATTATTAGTTAAAAAAAAAAAGCACATATCGATGTACCAAACCTTAGGCTTTAATGAGTGAAAATGGTTCACTGCACAACCGGCACTTTGATTTGTTTTAAGTGGTCATTGCTTGTGCTGAACAAAGCACACTCTCCCCATCGGATTAACATGGTCTGTACAGGTGCACACTGTGCCACACGTCAGATGATAAAACGATCGAAGGATTTTCTTGTAAGATTGTTCCATCTCCTAGATCAGTTGGGAGCCAACACTAAATTGTCTGATCCACCTTGGTAAGCTTTCTGTGCAGCTGGGCACCATATCAGCTATTTCTTGGTCCTTGACTTTAACTGTTAGTTCAGTCTAGTGGACACATTACTTAGCGGTGCTGCACCAACACCGTCCCCTCACAAGGTTTGGCATTCCTTCTGAGACCAGTACCCTGGGTATAGCTCTTAGAGCTAGCAAGTGAGAGATTTAGAAGATGAGTGAGGACCAGTGATTTCTGCCCACCCTATTGGGTGCAGCAGCCAGAGATTCAAAGGTACTACCTCTACCCAGAGCCCTCTATACCCTATATATATATATATATATATATATATATATATATATATATATATATATATATATATATTTATATATATATATAATATATATATATATAAACCTGTGTATCGCTTTATTGCAGGTAAATATTCTTTAATTTTGAAATTGCAACGAAAACGGAGAACTGAAATTTGGTACATTGAAGGAGCATAACAATGTGCTTTATTTCCTGATTTTTGTGGAATTTTAACAAATATTTTGAAATTATGCTAATTTTTCTATTTTGTTGGTAATTTTAAGTGTGTACCACTTTATTGCAGGTCTCCCAAAATGCCTGGAAAGTGTCGATTGACAGCTAGTGAAAAGGAACGAGTTGTTGCAGGCCTCGCAGAAGGTCTATCTCTCGTATATCTAGCCAAGCAGCTTGGAAGAGATCGAACATCGTTTTCATTCGTTGAAGAAAACAAACATCAAATCAAGGAAGGACAAAAACACAAGAAAGTCAGTTGCTGCTCGTGATATTAGAAAACTTCGCCGTCAACTTATCAAGCAGCTGGGCAGCATCGGTGCTGCTATATTTGACAAGACTGGAATACCTTCCTTGTCCAGAAAGATAGGTTGCAATGTCTTAAATGAAATTGCAAAAACCTTTAAGCCCATAGCAGGACCTGTTTTAAACCAAACTCGTAAGGAAAAACGTTTGGCTTGGGCCAAAAATACATGAAAACCAGCTTTGATAATGTTCTTTTCACCGATGAGCCCAGAGCAACCCTAGATGGACCAGATGGGTGGGCCAAAATTTGGAGTCTTCTTAGATTTCTTTACCCCTTAAGGTATTATGTTTTGTGCTGGAATAATCTGCGACGAACTAATTGGACCATTTCGAGTGACAGCCAGCCTTATATTTCATTTTTAAATGAGCATTTGTCACCTTGCATTGGCGCGTCACGGCATATTGACTTTTATACACGAAAATGCGCCATCCCACTAGCCAAGACTACGACATCCTACCGTAAGCCATTAGGTATAAATGGAGAAAATTTGACGACATGGCCACCTTGTTCTCCAGATATAAACCCAATGGAGCAGCTCTATTCAATAATAAGGATGAAAGTTTATGACGCAGGTGTTCAATTTTAGTCGAAGGATGAACTTTGGAGGGAAATTCTGGAAGTTTCCTTTAAGATCACATCATCTCAAATCCGCCGATTGACATTATCAGTTGACAAGAGGATTTTGGAGCATGGCAGTTATGTTGATAAATAAATATTTCCGTTAATAAAATAATGTGAAATTCGTTATTGGTTTTGGTTAATATTGTTACTGGATATATTCTTTATTTCATATAAATAACAATATGAAGTTAAGATATTGTTTTATTACCGAAAATATACATTTTTAGACACTTGCAATAAAGTGATATGCACTAAAAATAGAAAACTTAGCATAGCCGTCAATATATTTTATTCCATGGCCTAAAGATGTTTTCCCCATGAATTGCTTTCTACTTATTTTACTAACCCTCATCCTTATTGATATGATAATATAATGAAGCTCTAATGTAACTTTAATTATCTTCTGATAATTGCTCCTCTTAATCGGGTAGAGCTTCATCTATCCAGAAAGGTTAGCCCTATCTTTCCATAAAAAATTATTTTGTAAGTTTACTTTATTTATATATGCATATATATATATATATATATATATATATATATATATATATATATATATACATTTGTGTATATATATATATGTGTTTATATATATATATATATATATATATATATATATATATATATATATATATATATATATATATATATATATATATATATATATATATATATATATCGTTGACTGGGTTAAAAACAGCCCACAGAAAATGGACTGTGATTGATGAAAATATGATAGGTTATGAATAGTAGGGGGTTGTAAAGAGATAGGTTTTGATACTAAAAAAATTTTACCATAAGCAAAATATGATGAAAGTAAAGATAATTTTCGCGAAAATATATTTTTTATATCAACTTTGTTTCCACTCGTAGCCAAGAGTGACCAACAAAATGATGTTTCCTTACAAAGAGAAAATGTTATATATATATAATAATATAAATATACAATAAATAAATGTTACCATAGTCAATAAAAGTTACTTTTATGGTAGAAAAGTTCATTGATTTGTATTTTTAAGTAGTTTGTCAAATGTTTTTCTCATTTACAAACCGGTTAAAAAAATCAAAATGGCAGCGACTTCTAAATGGAGAGTCCCGTTTTCAATTTGAAGGAGGGGAACCCGAGCATTCTGTGTTAACAATTTAAGAGAGTTTCATCAACGTAAGGAATATTTATAAAATTATTTTAATGTTTCCGTTATTTTTGTGCTTGAGGAATATTCGGTTATGGCATTTGTAGTTTATATAAAAATTCATTTAATTAGTTATCGCCTCAAATTTCGTTTTAATTTCGGTTCGCTGAAATTATTTCAAGTAAAGAGCATTAAAAAACTATTTCAAAACAAAAAAAAAACTTGAACTGAACTTTTATTTCTTGTATATTTATTTTTTCGTGTAGTCGTTTGTTGGCTTTTCTGCTAAACACTCTTACTAAATAATATCGACGAAATATCGAAAAACAAAGAAACAAAAACAGTTTTGGAAAATAATGAAGCTTTACTTACTTTAGCAAAATAATCCGAAACAGTAAAATGATATATTAAAGAAATAAACACGTAATTACTCTAGTTTTTTAAAGCAAAGAATCGATATAAATATGAATAAGAAGAAAATGGCGCCCTTTTCAAGCAGAACAGCTTCGTTTCAGTTTTACAGTATTGAACGGTGTAGTATTACGCTACGATAACAAGTAATGTTCTTATTTTTATTATATATCCATTTATCTATTTTTGAAAGAGTGCCACGTGCAAGTGGAGAAGGAAAAAAACAGAGTTATACAAAATTTGTGTCGAGAATTGTCTAAAGTTTCGACTTTTTCTTTTTGGCTTTCACTTTAATAAGAACGTGAATTTATGAGGTGAATTTATAAATGATTCAACTCAAAAAAATAAATAAAAGCTAACTGAATTAAGATTAAAGTTAAGGTCCCAGCTGTGCTATTAAAAAAGTGCTCAGCCGAAGTAGCTCCACTTCTCTCCAAACTATACAACAAATGCCTTAATGAATCTTGCTTTCCGAGCTGTTGGAAAACTGCTTCTGTAGTACCAGTATTCAAGAATTCTGGCGAAAGAACTGACCCATTAAATTATCGCCCTATTAGCCTCCTCCCACTTTTTGCCAAAATATTTGAGACCTTAATTAACAATGCTCTAGTCCAGCACCTTACAGATGCTAAACTTCTGACCGACCATCAATATGGATTTAGACAAGCCCGTTCCACGGCAGACATCCTCACTGTAATCTCTGAACGCATATACCATTCACTGGACAAAGCGGGAGAGGGCAGAGCGGTAGCTCTACATATATCTAAGGCTTTTGACAGGGTATGGTATGAGGGTCTCCTCAGGAAGATTAGATCTTACGGTATCACTGGTAGAATACTTAACATAATAAAATCCTTCTTATATAAGAGAAAAATCCAGGTTGTCCTCGACGGTTGTACATCTAAACAATATGATATAAATGCGGGAGTGCCCCAGGGATCTATCCTTGGACCTCTGCTGTTCCTGATATTCATAAATGACCTCCCCGACAAAATTGCCTCTGAGATGGGTATATATGCTGATGACACCACACTCTATAGCAGGCACGACAGGAAAACAAATGAACATATATCTAAAGTAATGGCAGAAACACTAGAGGATGACCTCCAATCAGTAGTGGAATGGGGACAAAAATGGATGGTAACGTTCAATGCCACCAAGACAAAACTGGTTTCATTCAATAATTACCAGAAACCTTCTCTACCACCTATAGCAATGGCCAACGACTCTTTATCTGAGAGTACGTCTCTCAAGCTCCTTGGCCTAACGTTCACAGGAAACATGAGTTGGAACAATTACATCGAGGGCATTGCCAGGGCCGCTGCAAGGAAGGTGGGCTCTCTCTACCGTGCTAGAAAACTTCTAACACCCGAAAGTATCCTGTACCTCTATAAGGCCACTATTCGCCCATGTATGGAGTATTGATGTCATATTTGGGCCGGTGCATCGGCTACTAGTCTCTCGCTCCTTGACAGGGTTCAAAAGAGAGTCGCAAATCTGATAGGCCCTAAACTGGCATCTAAACTTCAGCCTCTGTCCCATCGTCGAAACGTTGCATCCCTCTGCCTGTTCTACAAGTATTATAATGGTGAATGCTCTGAAGAACTGCACGCACTTGTGCCCCCACGACGTGAACACCCTCGACAGACCCGACAAGCTGCAAAATCCCACCCCCACACTGTAGAGATCCCTAGATGTAAAAGATCTTTCTACTCCAGTAGTTTCTTCCCCAGAACTGCTAGACTTTGGAATTCCATTCCAGGTCACTGCTTCCCCAACTGTACTGACATGCATAAGTTCAAGTGCAACGTGAACCAACATCTCGCTGCCCTAATCCCTACATAGTACCCCAGTAGATGTTTCCCCTGATAGTAGCCCCCTACACCAAAGTGGCAATGTGCCTTGTTTGGGCTGAAAACGTAATAAAAAAAAAATTAAAAAAAAGGTGTTATTGTGGACCCTTACCCCTTTTAAAAAACCTTGTAAAACTTTGTGACATATTTGCATTCTAAGGATGTCAGGCGCGAACGAACACTCAATAATTTTATTATACCATATTTCTTCAAACTGAAACATAATTACCAAAGTATACATACGCAAATAGATATGAAAAGTCTTTGTTAAAGTGTGTGCCATACTTCCATGGAATACAGGCGCGAAGGCATACCCCACAATTTTATTATACCATCCCTATTTAAGTGGAAACATACTTATTAAAGTATTCTTATGTACATCTATATCAAAAACCCTTGTAAACTTTTTTTTTTCATTTTTTTTTTTCCATAAATTGTGGGCCAAGCGCGAACGCCGACCCCACAATTTTTATGAACCACTGTTCTGCAACATCAAACGTACCCATTCCTGATCCTCGATACATCTTCTATCATTATATGTAATCTTTCTTTTTAATAGTCAACCATATAGGAGCCTATTCGTGACCAGACACACACACATACACACATACACACACACACACACAGACGTTCAGCTTTATATAAGAGATATTGCTTTGTTTGTTTTTATTATTTAAATTTGAAATGTGATTATAGATAAGAACGAAAAAATTCCTAACAATTCTTAATAAACAAATAAGTTGAAGTTCGCATATCATTTCCACGTGTTTCATGTTTTGTTTCTTTTTGTTTTAATGATTAATTAATGTTAGTGTTTCATTCTCTCGGGGCAAATATATGATATCATTTACAGTCGCTCGGGGAAAGTCTTGGGTGGACTTGAAACCGGATCACCGAGACTCGATTTACACAAAGTTCAAGTATGTTTCGAAATTAAGACAAACGTTATTTGTGAAAATATGATCTCATTTTACTTACGGAAGACCATAATCACTTACATTCCATGATTTATTTTTCTCCCGCTCTCCTTATATATTAGCCACGTGTACAAATGTTAAACCATCCATACCAATCACCTTTCTATATAGTATTATACTAATGCTGTTATCGTTTCTACATCACAAATATATATTATATTTTATATATTTACATAAAAAAGTGCATGCTAAAATATTACTTACTTTGGGGATCGAGTTACGTTTGAAACGTCATTCATGTAACTGATTTCATTAATCGTAATTTGCAATGAACTCACTAAATGTTTCATCTCATATTCAACTATTGTTTTGTCACTATCCAATGCGTGTTATTTTTCCCTTTTCATAGTAAATGATGTATATATCACATTCGTCACTCTCTCTAACTCTTTCTGCCTTTCTCGTTATCTATCTACGTACAAGCATATACGAGGTGATTTCAATAAGTTTTCAGACTGTTTTCGTATATGCACTTTTATTGATAGCACATTAAACTCTAGTCCAATTCGAAGATATCTCCTCTGGCTGCAATGCACTTGTACCGTTCCAACAGCTTCAAGAAGACTCCATGGAAGTACTCTTTTGTAGCGTGTCAATAACCCTCATCACAGCCTCTTTCATTTCCTTAGTTGTCTCATAACGACAACCACTAAGGTTTTTATTGAACTTGGGGAATAACCAAAAGTCACAGGGAGCAAGGTCTGGACAATAGGAAGGATGAGAAAGTGTCTCGATGCCCATCTTGGTATTTGACAAAAATGGATTTGCTGACTAACGCATTCGCGCAAATCTTCCGCATTTCCGGTTCCTCACGAATAATTGTGTGTACAGTTCCCACACTGACATAAAATTGTACACTTATTGTTTCTATAGATTCACGACGGTCCTTATCCATGAAATTCTTTATTTGGTCAATCAACTTTGGTGTTCTGACTTCATTATACACTTCTCATCAACTCTCACAGACTCTCTGCCTTCCTTGAATCTCTTATGTCACCCAGAAATTGATGTTCGATTCACACAACGTTGTCTAAAAGCAGTCTGAAGCATTCCATGCGTTTCTGTGGCATTTTTACCAAGTTTAAAATAGAATGTTATATTTTCTTCTAAAGTGTCCTCATGTACAGATATCATTTTTGAAATCCATCAATTTTAAATATATATGTATTGTAGAAACTGTTGTTATTGATTTGAATGCGATTTAATAAACGCAGCGTCAAAGAGAGTTACAGTTTGTCGAATTCTTGACAATGTTAATTTTAGCTTGTCTTCTAAAACAACAATTAATTTTTTTAACTTCTTTATTATAAACATGTGTCTGCACGAAAAATACAGTGCAAATAGGGAAACAAATACAATCCAAGATAAGTGAAACCCAGATGAATAATAGCAGTAGAGCAGTGAAATGTTTTTTTTTTAATTTTCATGTCTGTTAAATTTTTGCAAGATTTTTAATTTGTTCATTTTTTAGTTTGTTTACTTATGTTTATGAAACTATTTTTTTCTTTCAGGTAAGTTCCTTCAGCATCATTTGATAAAGTGGCGAACGTCTGACTTAATGGCGAAGGTCTGATTTAAACCTAAGGTAATATTTTGAAACTAGAGATTCCTCGGTGCTATTTACATCAATTTGTATACTTTCAAAATATATCGCTTCACGGAGAACAGATAGTCATTTTTATACTCATCTCAAGAAAAGTTCAGTTTTATTTATAATACTAGCGTATAAGGATTTGAGTGAGTTATGGGCATTTTTTACACAATTTTCGGGGGCTGTGGTCAGAACTAGATCTAAAATTGGGGCTTGCTGATACTGTCGATCTGAGACGGGTCGGGAATGTTATTGTCTGTGACAAGGGATGGGATGCAGAAAAGCTATGTGTGATGATTTGGGCTGTGTCTGTGTAACTAGATAAATCACTAAATTACTGAGGTGGACATTAAAGTCACCAAATACATATACTTCGGCGCTAATATTTTTGGGATAGCGTTCAATCTATGCTATTTGAGTCCTGGGTTGAGAAAGAACGGTAGAGGAAATATAAGTATCTAACGCTCTGTTGCAGGTTCAGTCTAGAGCACGTGAATGCCTCTAATCAAGGTTTTTCGAATATTGATTCCAAATCCATGCATACCTGAGTCCTTACAGCAAAGAAGAAGATAACCAGAGATATTAAAGTGGTTATAAGGGATGGAGGTGTGTAGGTAAGTTTCACTTAGCACTATGATATCCAGGGAGTTTACGACTACAAATGATTCTACATCGTCCAAGTTAGTTCTTAGTCCGAGGATATTTGTAAATGCAAGCATCAAAAGAGGAGGGGAAATGGTTTAGTTTGAGTTTGCGTCTGGTTTGATCGTATTTTTTGTTTGATCTCTCATTTTATTTAATAGTTCTAGCTCTAGGGTGAGATGTATTGAACAAAGTGGATGTGATTAATGCCAAACATGCAACACAAGTAGACCATCCGCCGACTCTGATCATCGCAAGATTGTGATCTCGGAAAAGCTCACCAGAGATGGGTGTAGGGTCCCTTTCCATGCATGACATCGCACTGCAATCGTCCTGACAACTAATGATGAAATAGTTACTCTAAGCGCTATTAAAGAGTTAAGGATCCTATACCGTAAGTCGCAATACAGCAGCCAAATAAACTGCTGATCCAGTCTAACCGTATGTGGCAATCAAGCACGCGCAAGATGCCCTCTTTAGAGGGCAATGAAGTGGTGGTGGAGAACAGCGTTTATTGCTCTAGCAATAGGGAGGTGGCGGCCAGGACTAAGTAGACCTTCCTTCCCCGTTAAATTGGTTCCAAGAAGTTTGAGGTCAGTAGCATAGGTTTGACAGCAGTGTTTTCCTTCTCCTAGTCAAATGACCTGAGAAGATCTATTAGTAAAGAGAGGGTTAGTCCCATGATTTTGCTCTAAACCATGCAATTCTGCGTCCCTGCATAGAATAGTTAGGATTAATTGAGTAAGTATATCTACTGAAAAATTACACTCACCCTTTAAAGAATTAGATTATAATACAGTTTCCTTCTCGTTATAAATGGAAAGGATAGGGGAAAATACAAGACACGTGATGGGAACAAATTGTCATCTGTTAAATTTAAAGGAGAAATGAAATATGTTAAAAATTATCAATGAATACATTGGTATAATATTAAGATAAATATTATAGCATGATTCAAAGTGAAATTAGGTTTTAGATTAAGTTTTCATACAAGAACATTGCATACTTTAGCCGATAAAAGGGAGAGAAATAAGTAAGGAATATCTCCTTAAAAATATAGTTTTAAGTATAGATATACACTATGACCAAGAGTTCTTTTCAACATAGATGTATTATCAAATGTAGGTATAACCTGTAGATAAGCAGCTATTTAATAGAGATTTAAACGCCGTATTAATTATCACCATAACATAAATACAAACATAAAATATAGGTATTAAGTATCTACTTTTATTCTTCCTTCGAAAATCGAAAAGAAAGATAATCCTCCTCTCTTTATTCTTTTCTTACGACGAATTTGGTTTCAGCTATTCACATTATAAAAAATAGATGCTTGTTCAAGAAAAATAAAGAAAAAGAAAAATCGTAGATGTAATGCTTCAAAGCTGATGAAAATTAAAATGTTGAGAAATTAATAAAAAATCAAGTACAATACAAAACAATTTACGATTTTAGAAAATAATGGATTCTAGAAAAATAAAAACGAAAAAGCCTTATATGTGTCCAAAGAAAATCATATTTTTCGTGCATTCTACTTGAAGACTGTGGAGGGGCGAGTAATTTCTTAGCGTTTGTATTTTTATTTATATAGTATTTTTCCTTCCTTAAAGTTTGTTTTGATTACTTAATAAAAGTTCTTCGTTTTTCTTAAATTGAAAACGGAAGATAGAAAAATGGTTTTAAACTATTGCTAAATTATACAGTACGAGCTGGACACCCGGTCGTACAATACGCTTAAATATGATATTTTAATTTATGCAGATTGCGTATGTATTATTATAGAATCAATCTTCTATTGAATATTATATATTACGAGGAATAATTTGCCCAGTGAATTGATTTTCAAAAAAATAATAAATAAAAAAATAATAATAATAATGTCGTTCATCAAGTTCCGTCAGTGTTTCTTTACAATATCATAGCAGCTGATATTTTGACTTGACAATGAAGGGCATGAAAAGGTCACTTTTAATTAATTTTTGTTTTAAAATATGCCAACGAAGAAATGATTTGCGGTAATTTTAAATGTTACCTCTTCTTTTATCGTAAACTGAACTCATTAATAAAAAAAAAATTAAAACAAATTGGTGAGGTACAACTGGGTTTGAACAGGTGATCATTCGATCTGTGACAGAATGCTCTACCACTGAGCTGTATCTCCAGATAATAATAACTCTACCTTTTTTTTTAAGAAGAAATGATTTGCTGAGATTTTATTATCTCCCTTGGTCGGTGTAACGTAAACTATTCCCCTGTAAAAATTCTTCGTTTTATCTATAAGAAAAGAAGACTATTTTTAAGATAGCATTCTTTTATTTTCGATACTTATCGGATGAATTTCTGTACAAAACATATCTAAGAACACTGCCAGACATATGAATTAGCTTTGTGTGAAATTTGCGAAAGATAGGCGCAGCCGTTTTTGAACTTATAAGTCAGGAGCTCACACCCAAACACACACACACCCACATCCACACACAAAGTGATTTTATTATAATAGAAGACATTAACGATACAAATATAATATTAAAATAAAATGGACAAGTTATAAACTGAGTTACGAAAATGCCTATAATTCAGAATAGACATAGTCAGTGATCATGGAGTCAAAATAACTACCCAATTGCAAGCTAGAAAAATAATTTATCACGCAAACCCCGTGGCGACTACAAATTGTTATGCAAAGAGCAGCCTTAAGTTTCAGATCCCGGAGGAGAGATTTAGCATGTGTGCGTATGCGTTAACAATTTAGACCCATTGGTTCGAAATCAAGCGTGAACACAAACAAAAACAAAATGATAAATTACAAATGTGAACCCAGAATAATTTTGAGCTTTTCAAATTTTGTGGAAAAACTTTTAAGAAAACTATTTTGTCTATTGATTTCGTGTTTCCTGTTTGAGTGGAGAAAAAATATTTTCATGTCTACAATTCAATTTATGTTTTCACCCAGGTATGGCGGCTAAAATCGACAGAGTATCGCATGTGCTATCATAAAACCGTATGTAAAAATTAGCAACTTTCTTCGATGTGAGATTAATTGTTGTGAAATTAGATTATATAGTTATACACACATACACACACACACACATATATATATATATCTGTGTGTGTGTTTGTGTTAGAAGTATACGTGTATCAACTAATGTTTCGACGTTAATACGGTCCTCGAAACTAGATAGTGTACTGTCGCTAAGCTTTGTATAATTTTATTTATAATAGCTCTACATTGTACTGAGCTTTTGAATACTTTTGAAAAAGTATTGATTTTAAGTTCATGATATCAATATATATATATATATATAAAGGTGCAAGTGTCTGTCTGTGTGCGTGTATCTGTGTATCTGCGTATCTGTTTGTCTGTGTGTGTACATTTCCCTACGCAATAACTCTGTCAATTTAAAGTCTACAGACTCGAAATTTGATATACAGGGTACTGAGATTTGGGAAAATCGATGTGATCGGTTTTCGACCAACAATTTGGCTATTAATGGGGTTAAAGTTCAACGATTTGACCTTTTAGAACTCTACCAAACTCCTTCGCCAATTTGGGGTCTAAACACTTGAAATTTTAGAAATAGGTTTTTTGGACATGGATCTAACTTAATAACTTTATTTGAGCCCAAAACAATAAATGTGAAGGTGTCATAATAGGGGTTAAAGTTAAAAAAATTGACCACTTTTTTTTGCTCAAAATACATCTCCAAATACCCGGGCAACGCCGGACACCCATGCTAGTATATCTATAAAAGTGAAAGTGTCTGTCTGAGTGTGTATCTGTATGGCTGTGTGTTTACATTTCCCTACGCAATAACTCTGTCAAGTTTTAGTCTGCAGACTCGAAATTTGATATACAGGGTACTGAGATTTGGGAAAATCGATGTGATCGGTTTTCGGCCAGAAATTTGGCGATTAAGGGGTTAAAGTTCAACGATTTGACCTTTGAGAACTCTACCAAACTCCTCCGCCAATTTGTGGTCTTAACACTTGAAATTTTAGATATAGGTTCCGTGGACATGGATCCAACTTAATAACTTAATTTGAGCCCAAAACAATAAATGTTAAGGTGTCATAACAGGGGTCAAAGTTAAAAAAATGACCACTTGTTTTTTTTGTTTTTTTGTTTTTTTTTTTTTTTGCTCAACATACATCTCCAAATACCCGAACAATGCCGGGCACCCATGCTAATATATATATATATATATATATATATATATATATATATATATATATATATATATATATATATATATTACAAAATAATATTTTATCCTCAACTATTCTTTCATCTCCAGGACGTAATAATATTATACGAAACTAATTTTAAAAACCAGCAATTTATATAACACAATTATATGTACCTTCTTATCTTTTCCATTTCTTTTCTTTCTATATAATAAAATAAAGTCAGTTTACTTCTTACAAAATCAATATTTTATTCTGAATAGCCAGTCCTTATGGATTGTACTATCATGTTCTTTTAATCCATAAACTATGAATAATTTTATTTTATTTTGAAAAATAATTTTTCATTCTGGAAATACTTTCACATGGATGCCATATTTATTTTTGGTAACAAATGTAAATTTAAATTGACGCCATCTTTTTTGAGACGCCAATTGATGTAAAAGTTTATTTTAACTTTATTTTTTGTATTTCTGTTTTCACGTTTATAAAATATATTGTTTAACTATTATTATCAGTTTGTCAAAAAGATTCTGGCGGTTTTTAACTTTTAAATTCATATCTCGGCTCAAACAAAATTTTATTGATAGAAATAAACATCATAAGAATCAAAACACTTTTGTTATCGGAAAAATAAACAAGTGTATTTATTCCAATCTTGCGTTCTGGTGGCGATGAAGTCGCTGAAGGCGTTTTGGATATTTGTAAGTTTTTGAAACATTTCTTACGCAGAAAGTTGTCGAAATGCTTGAAAAAGTCGTAGTCGGTTGGCGAGAGGTCTTGAAAGTATTGCGGATGAGGCAGAGTTTCGTAGTCCAATTCGTTTATCATCGGCAACGTCGGGTTAGCAACGTGCGGTCCGGCATTGTCGAAGAGGAGGATTGGACCTTTTCTGTTTACTAATGCTGAGTGTTGTTGTTTCTGGTGCATTTCATTCATCTGTTAACAGTGCTCCTCAGCCGTAATGGTTTTGCCTGCATTCAAAAAACTGCAATGGATGAGACCGGTCGCAGACCACCAAACAGTCTACATTATCTTCTTTTGATGTAACTCTGGCTTCAGGAATTGTCGTGAAGCTTCGTAGGCGTCCACCTAATGAACTGAGTGTCACTAGTTGTCGTAAAGAGCCGACTTTTCGTCGCAAGTCACGATCCGGTCGAGAAACGGGTCGTTTTTGTTACGTCCGAAAAAAAAACCTTTTTTTTAAAACGATTCAAAATAATATATAAAGTAAAGATATTATAACGAAAACTTATTAAAAATATGTCATTTGAAATCAAAATAAAAAATTCCGCAAGAACTTTCTTTTTAACTTAACATCCATAATATAAGCCGTGGTGTATAATTATTTTCTATCATTAGTCAGAATAGTTGGTTACAACAAAAAAATGTATTTAAGTTAAAGCTGGACTGGTAGATTAATATGAAATGAAGATAGATAGATAGATAGATAGATAGATAGATAGATAGATAGATAGATAGATAGATGGATAGATAGATAGATAGATGGATAGATAGATAGATAGATAGATAGATAGATAGATAGATAGATAGATGGATGGATGGATTGATTAATGAGATAGATAGATAGATACACCATAGGATAAATAAGAAACACCTTGGATCTTACGCAATCATTGATCCATAAAATACATCTGGAAATGCTCTTTTTTCTCTAATTTCATTTTGAATCTTCTGTTTCGGACAGATTCAAGATGGTGGATATAAACAGAAGGAGTGTCTCTTCAGTTTGGAACAAAGCAGTCATAAGTTAATTATCGCCTCGCCACTGAACATGTTAATATAATTCCGGCAGCCGGAATATTTCTGCATATCACAAAAAAAACGTTCAATTTTCGTTATAGTTCTTTTTTTTTTTTTTCAGGCGAATATAAGAAAAGAAATAGATAATTGGAAATTTCAAATAGGAATTTCAAATTGAAAAAAAAACATCTCTTGTGCGTCCCTAAATTAGAGTACGTATGCACCGAATAGTTTGAGCGCTTCGTTTTTATTTTTACTACTGTGCGATTTCTTAGTAAGAACAAGACTGACTAAAGGATAAACGTTTATGAGATGCAATGATTGTCAACCGAAAGATAACGACCAATCAATTGTTTGAAGTAAAAGTATTTTACTTTTGCTCTTACTCACTTGAAACACTTGGATATAAGAAGTTACATTTTAGGATTATGCTTACATGGATATTATGGAGGGAGTTTAGTAGCAATACGTCTGTTCGCAATATACTTAAATTTCAATATGTTAGTATAGTTAGGTAAGCGGGAAACAGAGAGGGAATTTCAAAGTCTAGCAGGTTGAAGGAAGAAACTATTAAAGCAAAAGGCATTTTAGGATTTAGATTGGAGGGGTGGGATGTTTTGCGTTGCTGGTTTCGGGTTAATTGGGGGTATTTACATAAAAAGTGTTAGAGAAGCGATGAGACAGGAGTATGGGTTTGGTTGATAGTCAGCATCTATTCGATTGAAGACTCATTTTCTGGACCCTGTATAATAATAGACTAGATGCACCAGCCGATATGTGGCAACACTATTCCATGCATTGGTGAATGGTGGCTTGGTAAAGATACAGGATACTCTCAGGTTTGAGTAGTTGTCAAGTACAGCAGAGAGAGACCACCTTCTTTGCATCTTCCTTGGCAACGTCCTCGATACGCTTGTTCTAATTCATGTTGCCTGTGAATGTTAAGCAATGGGATCGAAGGATAAACTCTCAGACAGAGTCTTATTAGTCATGGCAATTATTGTTTCTTGTGTAATTGTTAAAGAATCTTCGTAGCATTAAATATTACCCTTTACGTCTATACCATTTGACGCTAGTAACGTAGAGAAAGAAAGACTTTCTTTTTCATTGTTGGTATAAAAAGTTTAAACAAAAACAGAAACTGAAATGCGTGTGTACAAATAAGAAAGAGGGAGAGAGAGAGAGAGAGAGAGAGAAAGAAAGAAAATCGATGGAAAATCAATGGAAATAACGAAGGAACGGAAGGCTAATAATGTCTCTTTTGTCGCAAAAAACGAATGTACAGACAGACAGATATTATCTCCTATTAGATTTCGATGGTATGAAAGACTGATCCTAGCGACATCTCCTCAGCTATTGCAGATAGTTCCTAATAAATATTAAAATAATATAAAATTAAACAGTTCATAATAATTTACAGAGCGTAATGATATGCACACACGGTCATTATCTGTATAGTTATGAGTTCGAGTCCTGATATAGTCAGCATTGCAGATAAGCGATATATATAGCGAAACACGCGTCCGCTGATGACTATTTTATAAGTAAATAATATATTGATATAAATGATTAACAATATAGCTACATTTCAAGTTCGAAGGTTTTATTAATCTTACCATCCAGTTTTTTTAGTATATAAAAACGTCTGTGTATTTTACTGACCTGTTTTGTTACGGAGAAACAATCAATTATCTATGTGTAAATATTGAATTTTTTCATTGCGTATACTGCTCAGAAAAATCAAGAAATTTTATTTAAAAAGAAATAGGTATAAGAAAGACAGTAAATAAACTGAATTCTGTTAACCACCCACGGCAAAGAATGGCCTGGCTAACTCCTAACCAAGTTGTCAATCAACTGATTTTGAACGGCAAACCGTTTAATAAAGGACGCTGATGTCTGAAGCAATTAAAAACTGAAATGAAGATTGCAATGGAACAATCAAATGACACCTTTAAACCATTTACGATGGAAAAATTTGTCATGAAACACCTTAAACCAGACAAAGTCTCAGGTTTAGATAAAATCACTATTGAGAGAATACAGCACATTAACTCAATGATACGCGAGTAAGTTCTGTCGCCATATAATACCTGCAATACTGAGCATTATATCTCTAAGATCTGGAGAAAAGCTAAAGTAATTGCCCGCCTTAAACCAGAGTAAAACCCGAGCCTGGCTACTACCTACCGACCATATCTCTGCTCTTTGCCATATTCACAGTCTATGTACGGCTTATTCATACACCAACCGCTCCAACCGTGAAATCCTATCTAACTCGTAACCAATCTGGTTTTCGGACCGGTAGGTCATGCATAAGCTAAGTATTGAACTCAACTTAATACATAGAAAATAGGTCTCAAGTTGGAATGGTCATTAGTATGGGTTTTGTAGACCTTCTGGTAGTCTACGACACGGTTAACTATCGAGTGCTTTTGCTAAAAGTTAGAAAAGTGCTTAAAACATTCCCATAGTTTGTATCATCGAATCCTTTTTATAAAGTCGTCGATTTTACGTAGAAATGATAGGGGAAAAGAGTAAGTAGGGGGTGCAAAAGAATGACCTTCCACAAGGTTCAGTTCCGCCTCTACACTGTTCAACACATCGAAAAGCTCCGCAAGAAACTATCGATGCACAACAACCTACTTCCGACTCTGGCTAGCAGAGTGTAACAAGCAAAACAATGACAATTGCTATTCTTATTTGGACACTAAGAGGTGCTGCAGCGACTACCAATCAGCAAAAGCTTTGTCACTGTCACAGACCTCGGACGAATAACTCCAGGGTTCTTCCGCCTGCATTGGTGGAATGAATCAAAGACAACAACAAGACCCTTTCAGCACCGAAAGATCTTTCAGCAGACTATGAAATCCGCAAGAAAGATTGCCAAAACAGGGAACAACTTGCACAAGCGGAGCTATGTACAGGACGCTCAGTATCTTTGCGGTCTCGACGTGCAGGCTATTGCACACATCCTCACAGGTATGCTACCATGTGAATCTGAAGGATGCCTCGGACACTGCCTGACGATGGATTTCGGGATAAAGTGAAACGCTATGATGGTTAATTTTTTAAGGATTTTTCGACTTGTTTGAAGCTGGCATTTTTTTTTTTTTTTTGTTATGTTAAACAATATTGATTTCTGGCTAATAGCATGCAAGGGGACAATTTCTCTATTTTTCAATGAAATTTAAACGGTCATAATTCGATGGTTAATTGAGCTAGGAAACTAAACGTCATATCATTGTTTATATTTAAATATTTAATATTTGTGTCTACATGAAAGGGTTTTAGATATAAAGAAATTAATGCGTAGGTTAGGATCCTGTATACTGTTAACACTGACCTCATCAATCATTGCTGGAGATGAAATTGAACCAGGAGTAAGAGAGTTGAAAGTAAAAGTAAAAAGTCAGCGAATTGTGGAATTTTATTAGATCAGGTATGCAAATGAAAGTGATATGGGAGTGTCTGTCGAAGAAGAAAACATTTTATAACTTAAGGCTTTCAAAATTCCATCGCAAAAATGAACAAATTAAAATATCCACAGGGACTCGACCTCTTGAATAGAAATGTTTTCTTCTATCGCAAAAGTTTAATAAGCTTAAAATATTATCAGGAAACAAAAACGTTAGTTGTTATTGTGTTCCATCAGGAAAGACGGCACTAAATGTAAACATATGTACTGAATCCTTGGAGATTCGAACTCCACTATAACGTCTTCCTCGTGGCGACGATCATTGGTCGTTAGTCGCCTTTACGTCTTTGGTTCTTGGATCTGTTTTTATTTATAGAAATTTAATTATACTAGTGGCATGCCCAGAAATTATAGAGTTGTATTCTTCATCTGTTGTATATTGCTGCCGTGCTTACAAGGATTCTGTGGCATTCTTTTATTCTATAGACATCCAATGCGAACGCAGACCCCGCGATAATGTTGTACCACGTTTGCTTAAACCTAAAATTAACTACTTTGGTTGATTTAGTTTCAAAATATATTGTTATGGCTCTTTATCTTCAAAGTCTTTGTGGCAGTTATTGACTTATTTCCATTTTATGGATGTAATGCACAAATTGTAGACCTCACATTTTAGTGTACGACAGACAGAGACTCCACTTTAATCTTCATTCTAAAGTACAACGAAGAATCAGATGAATTTTCATAATTTTTTTTTTCATTAACTTTTTTGTAATCAAGCGATCACATCTGTTTTAATGGGAACTGTTGATGATAGCATATGTATGAAACATGATAATGACTGTGTGTTAATAGATTGATAATATTATTTTGCTATAATGGCGAGTCGGTGTCTACAGAGAGTATCCAATACATCGCGTTATATGTTCAAAGTTATATGTTAATATTTATATGTTAATAGTTATATGTTAAAAGTTTTATGTTAATAGTTATATGTTACATGCTGTGTGTTAATAGTTATATGTTAACAGTTATATGTTATAAGTTATATGTTAACAGTTATATGCTAATAGTTATATGTTAATAGTTATATGTTACATGTTATGCGTTAATAGTTATATGTTAAAAGTTATATGTTAATAGTAATATGTTAGTAGTTATATGTTAATAGATATATGTTAATAGTGATGTGTTAATAATTATATGTTAGTAGTTATATGTTAATACTTATATGTTAATAGTTATATGTTAAAAGTTATATGTTAATAGTAATATGTTAATAGTGATGTGTTAATAGTTGTATGTTAATAGTCATATGTTAATACTTATATGTTACATGCTTTGTGTAAATAGTTATATGTTAATAGTTATATGTTAATGGTTATATGTTAGTAGTTATATGTTAATAGTTATATGTTAAAAGTTATATGTTAATAGTAATATGTTAATAGTGATGTGTTAATAGTTGTATGTTAATAGTTATATGTAAATACTTATATGTTACAGGTATGCAAATGAAAGTGATATGGGAGTGTCTGTCGAAGAAGAAAACATTTTATAACTTAAGGCTTTCAAAATTCCATCGCAAAAATGAACAAATTAAAATATCCACAGGGACTTGACCTCTTGAATAGAAATGTTTTCTTCTATCGCAAAAGTTTAATAAGCTTAAAATATGTTATATGTTAATAGTTATATGTTAATAGTTATATGTTAGTAGTTATATGTTAATAGATATATGTTAATAGTTATATGTTAATAGTGATGTGTTAATAGTTTTATGCTAATAGTTATATGTTAATAGTTATATGTTAATAGTAATATGTTAATAGTAATATATTTAAAGTCATATGTTAATAGTTATATGCTAAAAGTTATATGTTATAGGTTATATGTTAATAGTTATATGTTAATAGCTATATATTAATAGTGATGTATTAATAGTTATATGTTAATAGTTATATGTTAATAGTTATATGTTAAAAGATATATGTTGATAGTTATATGTTAATACTTATATGTTAATAGTTATATGTTAAAAGTTATATGTTAATAGTAATATGTTAATAGTGGTGTGTTAATAGTTGTATGTTAATACTTATATGTTACATATTATGTGCTAATAGTTATATGTTAATAGTTATATGTTAATAGTTATATGTTAGTAGTTATATGTTAATAGATATATGTTACATGTTATGTGTTAATAGTTGTATGTTAATAGTAATATGTTAATGGTTATATGTTAAAAGTAATATGTTAATAGTAATATGTTAAAAGTAATATGTTAATAGTAATATGTTAATGAGTATATGTTAAAAGTAATATGTTAATGGTTATATGTTAAAAGTTATATGTTAATAGTCATATGTTAATAGTTATATGTTACAATTTATGTGTTAATAGTTATATGTTAATAGTTATATGCTAATAGTTATATGTTAGTAGTTATATGTTAATAGTTATATGTTAATATTTATATGTTAATATTTATATGTTAATAGTGATGTGTTAAAAGTAATATGTTAATAGTTATATGTTAATAGTAGTGTGTTAATAGTTATATGTTAATAGTTATATGTTAATAGTTATATGTTAATAGTTATATGTTAAAAGTTATATGCTAATAGTTATATGTTAAAAGTTATATGTTAATAGTTATATGTTACATGTTATGTGTTAATAGTTATATGTTAATAGATGTCTGTTAATAATTATATGTTATAAGTTATATGTTAAAAGTTATATGTTAATAGTAGTATGTTAATAGTGATGTGTTAATAGTTATATGTTAATAGTTTATGATAATAGTTATATGTTAGTAGTTATATGTTAATAGTTATATGTTAATAGTCATATGTTAATAGTCATGTGTTAATAGTTACATATTAATAGTTATATGTTAATAGTAATATGTTAATAGTAATATGTTTATAGTAATATGTTAATAGTGATGTGTTCAAGTAATATGTTAATAGTTATGTGTTAATAGTTACATGTTAATAGTTATATTTTAATAGTTATATATATTAACAGTGATGTGTTAATAGTTATATGTTAATAGTTATATTGTAAATGTTACCTTTTCATCACAAATATATTTTTCACAATTTTCGAGCCAGTTTCTTTTACGTTGGTTTGTGGTTTTTATTTTCACAACGTTCTGTCGCTTTGCTCTCGTGCCTTTGTTATATGCAGAAACTAAATGAATCCACATATGCATATTATTGTCTGAAATTCCAATATTAAATCTAACACACCTACAAAAAGACATAAAAAAGAGGGAATGGGAGAAAGGGAGGGAGACATGTAGATCTTAGTTTGAGGACATGGGTTCAATAGGGCATAGCCAAAAAGAAAATCATTTGGATGCTCATCATGAACTCGTATGTATCCAAACGTTCTTTTGTTCGCATTATTTTCCCTGATATGTTTCTAGTTAGAATTATTTCTAGAAAAACGTCGGGGATAACGGGAGAAACCAGATGGAATTGAATTTTGTGGAACGAACTGGATTCGAACTTGGGACACCCAATCGTCAGCCTGTGTCGTAAACCACTAAACCACTTTTACCTACCAACAGGACGATGATTGCCAACATGAGAGGAATAGAAATAATGGATGGAATGGTAGAAGATTACTTAAGATAACCTGATTACTAATGAACACAGATCGGTAAACATTTGCATACATTAGACTTGAAAACGAAAGAAACTTCGTTATGTTATTTTTAACTTCTTATTTATTGTACCATGTTTTAAACTTATACAGAAAGAAATAAAATTGTAATTGTAAGGGAGGTAACCCATTTTATATGCTATAAGAGTATGTTATTCCAGGTTTAGATTTTTTTTTCTGTCATAAGTGAAAAATGTTTCTTTCTGTGTGTCATGTCGTACTACATGTTTTTTTACAGAACCTATAATGAAGTATGTGTTTATAGTGTCAATAACATGATACAATAATTACAAATGATAATTGGCTTAACTAAGTTTGATATGTCATTACAAGTATTTTGTTCCGCACACTGTTCTAGGAAAAAAATCTGATCGTGCAATTTCTATTTGTTTTTTTATATTGGTATATTATTCTTTTAATTAACTAAGATCAGTTTCCTGGAAAGGTTCGATTGCTCTGGTATAGAGATTTTCATTGTTGATAGTCGCTTGAGATGAGCGGGTGACATTGTAAAGATGAGCGAGTAGTCCACTCCCAAGAATATATTTTATTCTGAACTAAATATGGAAGCTAGGAAAATTGGGCGATGAAAGTAGTGATATAAGGATTGGTTATAATGCAATTGATCACACAACGTGAGAGACGAGTGTACTCGAGAGAGAAAAGTGAAATAGAAGTTGGTGTGGAAAGGTTCAAATGTGAATGGCGTCATCAAGCTGAAAAACTGAGAGCTGTAAGATAGTGAGTCGCGAAATTAAATCAGACGTACAATTTCCAAACGATAATAGGATGTTTGGCTCTGAAATTAGAATGTCTTCTCAGATGAGAAGTTACGACTGAAACCCTGAAAACATGTATACTCGATTCGAGTGACGATCATTATGACATTGAGAGAAAAGAATGTTATTTGCTGTAGTTTTAGTTTAACGATATCTAGGGATTTTAGCTCAGCCGAGCACCTATTTTGAATAGAAGTATACACTGGTGAGTGTCTGGTAGCATTTATTGTGTGTGAAAGTGTCTGTAGAAAAGTGAAAAGATCTTGTTTTTGTAGTCTGTCAAGACAGGAGAAAGTGACCCGATCGCCAGATCTCCTTATGACAGTAGCACTCCACAGTAACATATATTTGGCTCCTATATAGGTAGAGGGTTGTGTCAAGAGTTGGGTACTTCCCAGAGCGTAATAATGTTATTTTAGCTAGTTTTATATAGTTTAAACGGACGAGTGGGATTTAGTCTTCGTCATTTTCAAAAGGAATCTGAGACCTAATATTTTGACGCGCAATTCCTTCATGGTTGTGTTTGCTTTTCAGCGAATACAAATCTTATGCAAATATGAAATGCAGACTAGCAAGGACACTCGCTGCTGTGTGAATGTATATATATATATATATATATATATATATATATATATATACTAGCAAAAGTACCCGTCGTTGACTGGGCTCAAAAACAGCCTACAGAAAATGGACTCTGATTTATGAAAGTATGATAGGTTATGAAAAGGAAGGGTTGTAAAGAGATAGCTTCGAATTTGGGGGTATCAAAACTAAAGCAAAATATGATGAAAGTAAAAATAAAATAGATAAACCCCATAATTTATTATACCATACCTGTTCACACTGAAACACTTATCACGATATTCTGTGAATCTATATTAAAAAACCTTGTTAAACTTTTTGACATATTTCCATTCTATGGAGGTCAGGTGCGAACGAACACCCCATAATTTTATTATACCATATTTCTTCAAGCTGAAACATAATTATTAATGTATACTTACGCAGATAGATATGAAAAGTCTTTATTAAAGTTTGTGCCTATTTCCATTCTATGGAGGCCAGGCGCGAACGCAGACCCCACAATTTTATTATACCATCCCTATTTAAGTTAAAACATACTTATGTACATCTATATCAAAAACACTTGTAAACGTTTTTTTTTTTTAATTTTTAAATTTTTTATTTCCATATTTTGTGGACCAGGGGCGTGCGCAGACCCTACAATTTTAATGAATCATAATTATGCCAGATCAAACATACCCATTCCTGTGTCTCGATACATCTTCTATCATTATATGTGATCATTTTTTTATAATAGTCAACCATATAGGAGCCTATTCGTGACCAGACACACACACAGACGTTCAGTTTTATATTATAGATATATGTGTGTATGTGTGTGTGTCTGGACACTTTATTTATAAATCCCAATACAACTAAGAAAGCCAAACAATCCCACAATTAATTAAGTTCAATAAAAAATGATTTACACTTTCTATATTTACTTTTACTCGGATATATATATATATATATATATATATATATATATATATATATATATATATATATATATTTAAATAAGGGGATGGTCACCAACAATGTGTATTTTATAACATTATTTTATTATTCCGTGTCTTGGTTTTTCATTGAGAATTATGTTTAGATCATTGTAATAATGTTTTTAAATCATTGCGCAATAAAGCCCAATAAAACAGTAATAAAAATTGAACATTCCAATGAATAGTAGACACTTACACGTCTCCACCTTTTGGAAACATTTCAAATGAACTACGAAAATGCTATTTTTACATCTCCAACACATTTTGAAAATAATTTCTGAAGAGGACGCTTTACAGAACGCCTGAAACGCGTTAAAAATGATTTAAAAACATTATTACAATGATCTAAATATAATTCTAAATGAAAAACCGAGACACCGAATAATAAAATAATGTTAAAAAATACACATTGTTGGTGACCACCCCCTTATTTAAATATACATCTTTCTTTCGTTGGAATTCCTTAACCCATTTTATATAAATATATATATATATATATATATATATATATATATATATATATGTGTGTGTGTGTGTGTGTGTGTGTGTGTGTGTGTGTATTTTGTGAACAGACAGTTGTTAGATGAGATAAGTCATTGGTACCGTCGGTTTCAAGCCCGATAATAAGGACCGTTTTAGATATCCATATCAAGCTCTCTTCAGCCAATACTCGTCATGATGAGTATTGGCTGAGTAGAGATTTATATGGATATCTAAAATGGTCCCAATTATCGGGCTGAAACCGACGGTACTAATGGCTTATCTCATCTAACAACTTTTTGTACACAAATACAAAATATAAATATAAATACGATCTTATTTTTCGGATTTTCCTTTTAATTGAGCACTCTGCTGGATCTCTTTTTCAAAATAAACTAATCATATATATATATATGTATATATATATATAGGAAAAAGAGAGAATGCTAGTTTCAAGGGCAATAACAAAAATAAAAATAAGAATGAAAACAAAAATCATTACAAAGCACTGCACTGATGAAAAGACTTGAAACATTAGGAAAACCTTTGAGTTAGGAAACCAACTCACGTAAACAATCAACATTAATAACTGAATCAGAATAACACTGCGTAAACAGAATGAAAATCAAAGTAGAAACATTACACAAAACCAAGGATACAGAAACCACCAGAACAGATTAACAAAATCACAAATCTGCAGACACACATGCACACACATACACACATATATACATACACACAAACACACATACACGCATATACATACACATAAACACACATACACACATACACACACATACACGCACTGAAAAATAAAACAAAAAGAATTATCAAAGATACCTGCATCCGTTAGTACCGTAAATATAGTCATAAAGGGTTGGAAAGAGTGGAAACCTGAAGAGAAACAGCACCATCCAGACTTTGACTTTAAGATAACGATGAGTAGTGGAATTGTGCTAGGGCTTATTACCATACATATTACAGAGAAAACCAATCGTTGTTATCGGCGATAAATTAATAGTAAACGGCTGCTGCGAGAACGCAAAGTTATTTCCAATAATTATGAAAGAAGAGTGATGAAAGTCTTGAAAGACTCCTTATCATTTAGATTCCAGGGAATACCACCGTTTGCTGCCAACGAGTTATTGCTCATAATTATTCGTATTAAGCAAAAAACAAAAAAAGACGAAAGAAAAAATATCAAGTTGAGACAAGATTGACCTTGAGCGATGATCCATCCCCTGTTCTTAAATAATAACAGGGGATGGATCATCGCTCAAGGTCAATCTTGTATCAACTTGATCTTTTCTTCTTTCATTTTTTTTTTACAATGATCACGTGGTATCTTTTCTAATGACAACCGTGTTTACAAAAGTTCAGTAGATTTCAATTATTTTTCGTTCATTCAAACTGAGGCACAACGCATGTTTTCTTCTTTATATACAAGAGCTTTAAAAAAATGAGCAGCGTCACGTGAGGTAAGAATACATTTCATATCAATTGTAAATAATAGATAATTCACATGGATATAAATCTATATATATAGAGAGAGAGAGATACAAAAAACAACAAACCAAGTAACATGTCCATCAACGTTTCGTCTATTGTAGGACTTCTGGATGAATCAATAAGTCTTACAATAAAGACGAAATGGTGATGGACGTATGAATTGGTTTGTTCATATCTCTTTATCATGTCGGTTCACGTTACACTTGAACTTCTGCACGTCAGTACTGTTGGGGAAGCAGGGACCTGGAATGGAATTCCAGAGTCTAGCGGTTCTGGGGAAGAAACTATTGGAGTAAAAAGATCTTTTACATCTAGGGATCTCTACAGTGTGGGGGTGGGATTTAGCAGCCTGTTGGGTTTGTCGAGGGTGCTCACGTCGTGGGGGCACAAGTAATTGCAGTTCGTCAGAGCATTCACCACTAAAATACTTGTAGAAAAGGCAGAGGGATGCAACATTTCGTCGAAGGGAGAGAGGCTTAAGCTTAGATGCCAGTTCAGGGCCTATTAGGTTTGCGACTCTCTTTTAAACGTTGTCAAGGAGTGAGAGACTAGTAGCAGATGCACCAGCCCAGATGTGACAGCAATACTCCATACATGGATACTTTCGGGTGTTAGTAGTTGTCTAGCACGGTAGAGAGAGCCTACCTTTCTTGCAGCTGCCCTGGCAATGCCTTCAATGTAATTGTTCCAACTCATGTTTCCTGTGAACGTTAGGCCAAGGAGTTTGAAAGATGTACTCTCAGATAAAGAGTCGTTAGCCATTGCTATAGGTGGGAGAGAGGGTTTCTTGTAATTATTGAATGAAACTAGTTTAGTTTTGGCAGCATTGAACGTGACCAACCACTTTTGTCTCCATTCCACCACAGATTGGAGGTCTTCCTCTAGTGTTTCTGCCATTTCTCTAGATATGTGTTCATTCGTCTTCCTGTCGTGCCTGCCGTAGAGTGTAGTGTCATCAGGATATATACCCATCTCAGAGGCAATGTTGTCGGGGAGGTCATTTATGAATATCAGGAACAATAGAGGTTCAAGGATAGAACCCTGGGGCACCCCCGCATTTATATCATATTGTTTAGATGTACGACCGTCGAGGACAACTTGGATTTTTCTCTTATCTAAGAAGGATTTAATTATGTTAAGTATTCTACCAGTGATACCGTATGATTTAATTTTCCTGAGGAGACCCTCATGCCATACCCTGTCAAAAGCCTTAGATATATGTAGAGCTACCGCTCTGCCCTCCCCCGCTTTGTCCAGTGAATGGCCTTTACATTCAGAGATGACAGTTAGGATATCCGCTGTGGAACAGGCTTGCCTAAATCCATATTGTTGGTCGGTCAGAAGTTTAGCAGCTGTAAGGTGATTGACTAGAGCTTGGTTAATTATGAACTCAAATATTTTGGCTAAAAGCGGGAGAAGTCTAATGGGGCGAGAATTTAATGGGTCAGTTCTTTCGCCAGAATTCTTGAATACTGGTACAACAGAAGCAGTTTTCCAACAGCTCGGAAAGCAAGATTCATTAAGGCATTTGTTGTAGAGTTTGGAGAGAACTGGAGCTACTTCAGCTGAGCACTTTTTTAATAGCACAGCTGGGATAAGATCGGGTCAACATGCTTTTGAAGTGTCAAAGTTTTTTATGATAGCATGCACCTGAGCACGGGTGATTTTCAGATCGTCTAGCGTGGCGTCTGTCCGCATAGGAAAGTCAGGTAGGGGGTGGTTGGAAGGGTCCAGTGTGGAGTTTGAGGCAAACCGACTGGCAAGCATGTTAGCCTTGTCGGTTGCTGAGGAGACAACCTCGTGATTGTTGGTTAGTGGGGGAATTGTTGATTGCCCATTATTAACTACACTGTTATAGATTTTCTAGAAGTCTCGAGTTCCTAGTTTTTGTGCTTCGATACGCTTTTTAGTGGTTTCCGTAAATTCTCTCTTAGCTGTCACTATTTCTTTCTTAACGTTACTTCTAGCTTCTATATACTTAAGTCTGTTTGAACTGGACTTATGTCGGCTAAACCTACGGTATGCATGCTGCTTTTGAGCAATGGCAGTTGAGCAAGTCGACATAAACCATTGGGGAGAGTGGGGCTTACTATAAAATTTCCACATGGGAACATGCGCTTCAATCGCAGTTTTGAACCAGTCAATGGTCTCGTTTGCACACTGTTCAGCAGGGAGAGAAAAAATATTTCTCCATGGGGCATCTCTGATTAGTTCCCTGATGGCTTCCCAGTCAGCCTTTTTATAATATCTTGTTGTTTTGATCACTGGCTCTTCAGTTTTGGCTCTAGAGTTTAAGGTGATTTCAACCATTATCACTGCATGATCAGCATTCCCGAGTGGGCTGTGGGCCTTCGTTATGCAGTCATCGGGAACTGTGGTCAAAAACAGATCTAGAAGTGATGCATGTTGTTCTTCCTGGTTAGGGAAACGGGTTGGAAACGTAACAATTTGTGATAGGGAGTGAGATATAGTGAAGCTATGAGTTGTGCTGCCGGCTGCATCTGTGTAAGTAGAGAATCCAAGCCAGTTTTTGTAGTGGACATTAAAGTCACCAAATAGATGTACTTGTGCGCTAGTGTCAAGGGAGAGTGCTGTGTCTATGCTTTCAGAGACTTTGTTTATTATGGTGCAGTTCTGAGTCGAGGGAGAGCGGTAGAGAAAATAATAGTAGCTAATATTGTGTTGCATGTTTAGTCTAAAGCACATAAAGGCTTGATCATCTGTTTCTAGGTTTGTTTCTCTAGTCAGGGGGAGGGTATTACGAATGTAAACTCCAAGTCCGTGCATGTGTCTGTCAGAGTCCTTACGGCAGAGTGGGAGATGTCCAGGCATGTTAATGCGGTTAGAGGGGATGGAGGAGTGTAGGTTAGTCTCACTTAGTGCTAAGATATCCGGGGTATTTGTTAAGAAAAATGCTTCAACATCAGCTAAATTAGTTCTAAGCCCACGGATATTTGTGAATGCAAGCCTCAAGGGAGGAGGCAAGTTAAATTTGTTTGTCCCTAAGCCTGGTTTAAGCTTATTGTTAGATTGTACTGTCGTCATATTTTTTTAAAAGAGTTTCGGTTTAGGTAAGGGGGAGCTAAACAAGAGGTTATGCAGAGCATCAGACATGCATCACAAGTAGACCATCATATGACATTTCTCCAATTAGGATTGTGGCCTCAGGAAAGCCCACCGGGGATGAGCGCAGGGTCCCTTTCCATGCGCGTCATGGCACTACAAACAACCCGATATTATTCAACTGTTGATGGAGCAGCCGCTCTAAGCGCTACCAAAGAGTTAGGGCCACTGTACTACCAGTCGGGAACAGCAGCCAGGAACTGTCAATCCGGTACCCTCAACCCATTAGAAGAAGTTCAACCCAATCTAATTGCTCAGGCATATATCATACTCAAGCACTCCCAAATGTCCAGTTTTAGGGGTGAGGTGTGCTGGGAAAAACGGTGTTCGGTGCCCTAACCAGGAAACAAGATCTACCGCTGGGTGTTTCTGTCGAATTACTGAGATAGTGTCTCTGCGCTTGACTAATAGGCAAAGAAGGAGTATGGAAGTCGGGTGATAGACAGAACCTATCTACTCCTGAAGCAGTTTAGGTTTGCGAACCGGTGAATTTGTTTGAGTCACCAGCTCTAGGAAGGTTGTCATCCAAGACTGAACAGGCCTCCCTCCCCTTTGGTTTAGTTTCAGAGTTTTCCTTCTCCTAGACGGATGATCTGGGAAGACCTACTGGGTCCGTCAGCACTGAGAGGGTTTTCTCCGCGCTTAGGTTCTAATCCAGGTATTTCTGCGACCCTGTGTGGTTAGTTAGTGTTACTGGGTTAGTTTGTGGGGGTTATATCTCTGCTGATTAGTTACACTCCTCAAAGTGATTTAGGAGCATTGCTATTTAATTTTTAATGGATAAAGGGGGTGAGTGGAGTTCATGCAGTGTAAGCATCTATGATTGTAAGAAGGCTTGTTAGGGAGGAGATAATGTGGTTTGAGTCTTACCCTTTTTATTTATTTTATTTATGTTAGCTTAGATCTAGGATGATGTTACAGTATGAGTAGGTATTAAGAATTGAGCTACGAGTTGTGCCCAAACTATTTTAGATGATAGGAGGGTTAAGATGTAAGTGCAATATAGTATGGATAAGACAGCAAATTTTGAGTCATGCGTAATTAGGTGAATAGATATATGGGCATATATATATATATATATATATATAAAGCCCAATATTCTTCTAAATAATTTAATAATTTATATCCAACCAACTCACTTAGACGTAACCCGTTCCCTCCGAATACTCTGTCTCTTATCCTATATTTCTATATATTCCAAGATATATTCTCATCCCCCCATACCCCTTACCCATACTCTTTCTCCCTTCTATATATATTTCCAACTACCTACCGTACACTCTCTTTTCATTCCTCCACTTACCTCCTAACATTTGCACATTCATCTAAGCATCAATCAAACTATTTCCCACTAACTTACTAATTACTACTAAACTCTACACATATACGGTTGTACATTTATTAGAATCTATATTATTATCTGTATATATATATATATATGTGTGTGTGTGTGTGTGTGTGTGTGTGTGTGTGTGTGTGTGTGTATGTCCATTTGTGTAGGCATGCCAGAAACACTATATTCTTTAACGCACCTACTTATTCTCCTATCTATGTGCAAGTACATGTGTCTTAGATGTGCGGGCATGATTGTGTATGTGTTTATATGTATCTGTATACGTGTTTGTATATCTACGTGTATGGGTGTATGTGTTCATGAGTCATGCATAAATATATTTTTGTGTATCTATGCCTATGTGCACATATAGACGTATGTGTGCTTCTAGGTGTTGGTGTGTATATATATGTGTGTGTATGTATGTGTATACATGGGTGAACGTATGTGTGCAGGTATATCTATATCTGGATATATATGCGTGTATGTGTTTGTATGTACATATCTATCTATATTTGCAATTCACCTGACACAGAAAATAAGGATACATAACCATTGCGCAAAACACCAAATTAGGCGCCCACCCCCTATATATATGAACTTAACAAAACCACAAGAACCTCTAACTTACTAAAACTTAACCACCAACTTCATAATCTTTAACCTTTTAACTTTCAGGCCCTCTATATCGGTCAACCCACATTTAAACTCCTAGACATCCTACTAAGCATATAATTATAAATATAGCTCAACCTAACTCTTAATATCCTAGTCTTACTAATAACTCTTACTACTTATATTTATATCCCCGATACATATAAATTTAACCAATATATATACAAAAAAAACATTTAAGGAAATAAAAGTTGATCCCTCAACACATTCAAACATTCACCGCATTTAATTTACAATCATTATTCTTTCACCCCTTCCTCATATTTCTCTATCATCTTTTTTTTTTAACTGTTTATATTTTTTTTCGTTATCTTTATTTTTATTTTTATTTTCTATTTAGAAATCTAAATCTTTTTTTCTACAAGCCAATATAGCTTAAGCTCCCCCCTATAATGAACCAGGCAAATCCATACAGATCCCTAAATATTAAACCAGTAACATGTATTAGAATATATTTTATTATGCGTTTACCTAAACTCCCATTATTAACTATACCCTTTTATTTATCCTAACTTTACTTTATTTGCTTAGTATAAACAAATACATATCTATGAATATGTGTGTGTGTCTGTATGTATATATATATATATATATATATATATATATAAATATGTACATATATATATATATGTACATATTTATAGATATTTATATTAATATATAAGTATATGAATGTTTGTGTGCATACTGATGAGTTGTGATACAACGAAACAGGTCTGTATGTCGATGACTAAAAATATATTTTATAAAGCTCCCCTCTTTGGTAGAGCACTCTCGAAAATTATCTTACTCGCTACTTAATTTAGCTGAAATAATGCGAAGCTCGCGATTTGTTTACAAACAAACGTTTGAGCCCTCTACGAGTAGCGGACCGATGTTTATTTAAATAATCGTTCGGACAGGTTAATTTCGGCCACCGATTCCGTAGTCAAGGGGGTAGGACTGCCGACTGTCATCACGACGGTTCTAGGTTCGATCCTCGGCTTGGGAGAGGTGTTAGTCTAGCGGCACTGATGAGTTGTGATACAACGAAACAGGTCTGTATGTCGATGACTAAAAATATATTTTATAAAGCTCCCCTCTTTGGTAGAGCACTCTCGAAAATTATCTTACTCGCTACTTAATTTAGCTGAAATAATGCGAAGCTCGCGATTTGTTTACAAACAAACGTTTGAGCCCTCTACGAGTAGCGGACCGATGTTTATTTAAATAATCGTTCGGACAGGTTAATTTCGGCCACCGATTCCGTAGTCAAGGGGGTAGGACTGCCGACTGTCATCACGACGGTTCTAGGTTCGATCCTCGGCTTGGGAGAGGTGTTAGTCTAGCGGCACTGATGAGTTGTGATACAACGAAACAGGTCTGTATGTCGATGACTAAAAATATATTTTATAAAGCTCCCCTCTTTGGTAGAGCACTCTCGAAAATTATCTTACTCGCTACTTAATTTAGCTGAAATAATGCGAAGCTCGCGATTTGTTTACAAACAAACGTTTGAGCCCTCTACGAGTAGCGGACCGATGTTTATTTAAATAATCGTTCGGACAGGTTAATTTCGGCCACCGATTCCGTAGTCAAGGGGGTAGGACTGCCGACTGTCATCACGACGGTTCTAGGTTCGATCCTCGGCTTGGGAGAGGTGTTAGTCTAGCGGCACTGATGAGTTGTGATACAACGAAACAGGTCTGTATGTCGATGACTAAAAATATATTTTATATATATATATATATATATATATATATATATATATCTTACTGGAGATATGTGTCTATACATATATGTATGTAAGTATGTGTATGTGCGTGCATATATATGGGTATATATGTATATATATATGTGTGTGTATACGTGTGTATATATGGGTGTGTGCATGTGTGTGCATTTATAGGCATATATGTTTCCACGTACATTGTGTATATATTTTTATGTGCGTATGTGGTTGTGTGTATGTATGTTGATATATTCTATATATACATGTGTATTTATGCATATATACGTATATATATATATATATGTATATATTTATAGGTGTATGTATGTGTGCGTATATGCGCGTATATTGGCATGTGTATTCACTCTTAACTGCCTAAAACATTTCATTGTCGAATGTATGTTTGGACTTACCGTGGCCACTGCCAGCATTCGAGAAGGAACCCTTGCCAAACGCATCTGACACGCACACTAACCCTTTCTCTCTCCCTCTCTCCCTCTCTCTCTCTCCCTCCCATCAATTCATATACTCCAGTGTATAGCTAAACAATATTAATAAAAACAGCCAAATCTTAAAACCAAAAATTGAAATTCCTACCCCTTCTCCCCTTACCCTCTCTTTTATCTCCCCCTCCCTATATAACTATATCTTCACCCACGCCTAGCTGAATTTACTAAAAACCCCCACACACTATACAATCTAAAACTTAATCATTGTCGATCTCCGCCCCCTTATTTTCTCTTCCCTTCTTTTTTGTTTCCTTATTTTTTTCTTGTATATCTTTTAAAATCGTTCTTTCAAATAATAATAGCCATTTCTGTAAGATCTGACGAGGCTGCTGGATCGTAAATATGCTCTGGCAATCGAAACATATGTAACTGAACAGATAAAACGGTAATAAAAAGTAAAACGCATATACACACACACACACACACACACACACACACACATATATATATATATATATATATATATATATAGTTTTTTCTCCCGCTCTTTTTTTTCTCTCCCTCGTTGTGCCAATATTTTAATCGTTTTAAAACGTTAATAAATTTATTTTAGTGTCCCCGTACTTTTGGCACATTTAATAAGTTCCCCCTTAGAACTCTTTATTTTCGACACAATATTATTTTGTACGCTATCGATTTTCTCCTGAGGAGATGATAGCCGAAAGAGCTCTCGAGAAACTTCCGCTTATTATTTTCAAAACTATATATAAATTCTGTACCTCTAAACATTTATATATATATATATATATATATATATATATATATATATATATATATATATATATATAGACTTATATGTAATATACTGAGTTCGTGTAATTCAGTAAATTTTCATATACCAATAGGTTTTAAGCTAAAAATGGTTGACTTAAGGATTAAGCTACAAAATTATTACATTTCATAATTGAGCATTAATATACTGTGTGTGCAAAATCAAGACTTCAAGACAAGGTGTTGATGGCAACAAAAAGTGTATTTCGTTTTACGTTAGAATTGTTTCAATGTTCAGTTCGACAATTTCAAGCATTATATCGTTTGAAAATCTTATATATATATATATATATATATATATATATTGCTGATTCATCTATTTTTATGAGCAATTCTGTCGTGTTTTCTTTTCGCTCCCTGAGCGCTTTTAAGAACAGTTACCTGCTCTTTCTTTACATTACAGTTGCCCCCATTTGGGGCGTATTCTTAATAATTATTGATTTTTTTTGATTTTTTATTTAAAGAATATTTTTTTAAAATAAATATTTAATAGATATGCATAAAAAGAAAAATATTTAATAGATACTTGAATGAAAACTTTCAAAGGTTTAATAAATAAAAAATATTATATATGTATACACACACACACACACATATATATATATATATATATATATATATATATATATATATATATATATATATATATAAAATTACAATAAGTTTACCAAGGTAATCAAAATGGTAAACTTAAAATATATCATAATTATTAAAGAGTTAATATTTACAAGTAAAATAAACCCAGCCAGATGTAAAAGCTCAATAAAACCGAAAAGGAAATAGAGCTTATAATATGAACAAATGATTAATAAAACATGTTAAAAGACATCTTGAAAAAGAGTTAAAAACATATTTAATTTTAAAAAAGGAAACACAAGATAAGTGGATAGTCCTTAATCCGCAGAGTTTCGAAGAAATACTCTCCTTCTCATCAGAGGGCAGGAATTAGCAAAATGCAGAATCGGATTTTGCATATAAAAGTATTTAATGAAACTACAAGTAAGTCACAGATCTTACTTGGTTAAAGAAAAAAGGGTGAGGTAAGGGGAACAGGAGGCAAAAGAAAAATGATAAAAAGATTTCACATGAATGGATAGTACGGTGAAGGGTAAAAATCCAAAAATGGTAAAATTTACCCATTGGATTGAAATTTTAAATTCGACCGTTTTGGATTTTAACATTTTATATATATATATATGTGTGTGTGTGTGTGTGTGTGTGTGTGTGTGTGTGTGTGTGTGTGTTTATATAACAGTAAGCGTATGGGTGTGTCTGTGTGTCTATTTGTCCGTATGTAATCGCTTTAAGTACTAGTTACATAACACTGGTATTAACAGGAAATAGTAACCAAAGATGTTTTATAACGAATAAAATTTTTGGGTGGATGAATAATGCGTACAAACATAAGTTGAAATGAAAAAAAACAGAATTTTATTGACAAGGATGTGTATCATCGAAATAGCTGAATAAACAAATAAATGTGTTTATATCAAAAAAAAAATATGCGTTGTTTTCTTGCTTTCCTAAACGTATTTTATACGCGTAATTCTAAATTTCAATATATATATATATATATGTGTGTGTGTGTGTGTGTGTGTGTGTGTGTAGTAAAACTGGTAATTAGTAAAAACCTTAAGAGAGTGCTCAATACTATTGCAGAGCAAATATGTGTTTTATTTTTTATTTATTTCTTTTTATTACTGTTTTATCTGTTTAGTTACATATGTTTCGGATATTCTGTAAGGTCTGACGAGGCTCCTGGATCGTAAACATGGTCCGACATCCGAAACATATGTAACTAAACATATAAAACCGTAATAAAAAAAATAAAACACACACATACATATATATATATAGAGAGAGAGAAAGAGAGACAGATAGATAGATAGATAGATAGATAGATAGATAGATAGATAGATAGATAGATATTGATAGTAAGTTATTAAATATATATGGCGATTAAGCTACACTGAATATTCCGCGTTTCATCCACTCTAGGATTCTTCAGGCTTATGATATTTTGACATACATACATATATATTCATATATTTTCAATTGAAAATTATGAATCATTTTACTCAATATATATATATATATATATATATATATATATATATATATATATATATATATATATATATATATATATATATATATATATATAGTAAGTTATAAAATATATATGGCGATTAAGCTACACTTAAGCCTGAAAAGTTCTAGAGTGGAAGAAACGCGGAATATTCAGTGTAGCTTAATCGCCATATATATTTTCTAACTTACTAACTAACTCTACCTACGTATTGAGCACTTCTGAAGTAAATACTTAAAGTTTACGCATAAATTTATACTTTCGTATATTAATTTTATGAGTAAATTAAGTAGTTATATATATATATATATATATATATATATATATATATATATATATATATATAACAGAACAGAACATAATATATATACAATTGTAATGTATATAATTTTATGTAAAAACATATAAAATATTTAGCTAAACTTACTGTCGAATTTTTTTCCCTTTGTGCACCTAAATCTACACATAACTCCGATGAGCGAATTTTTTTTTTTTTTCAAGAACTACTCTCATGTAAAACACAATTCTACGGGTAAGTTTCCCGGCTGACTATAACATGGTCGTTTTTGGTCTAATTAAAAAAATACCGTTGAGCTCTACTATTAAATAATCAGATTCTTCCCAGTTTCAATCTTCCTTACAAATCCTCATGGCATTGTTTCAATTTTTATCCAACATTTCAGTAATCTTTATTCTTACTTGGCCTTTAGACCTTGATAAGCCGTGATGAAAGAATAACAGAAACACTTCTATGCCCCCTGGCGGAAATTAAAATCAATATATTTAAATGAGGTTGCTTTGTTTAAAATATATTAGTGTGGTGCAAAAATAATGTCGTTTTTTATCAGATATATAAACGTCAAAAAAATTACATTATTTTTGCACCAACCTAATATGCATGGGTGTTTTTATGTTAGTATTCTATTTAGGTTGTTTTATTTAAAATATATTTTTTTATGTTTACGTGACATTCGAACTCGAGTATATTTATCCTTACGTGACATTCGAACTGCAAAAGAGTTGAACTCCCCTTACTGTGCTAGAAATTAACTCACACAAGCAAGTATCCCAATACTTTTCCAAAGCTACAATTCGCCCATGCATGGAGTAGAGTTTTCACATCTTATTCATGCAATAGTTTCGTACTCTTAGACAAAAAATCCGAAAAAAGTTGAATATAATGAAACCCGCACTATTAACCAAACTCCAACTTCTGTCCCATCGCAGCAATGTTATAGATTTGTCCTTGTTTTCCATGTACTTCAATGAAATATGCCCTGATGAAGTCATGACACTTGTGCCTCGTCGACGTACATGCCCCGGCTTATTCGAAAAACAGCAAAATCTCACCCCTTCATTATTGATTTCCCTAGACGTCGAAAAGCATTTTACTATAAACATTTCTTCTCTTGAACTGCTTTCTTTCCATGTTCCCTGCTTCCATGACTGTACTAACCTACAGAAGTTTAAATGTATTGTGAACAGTTATCTTGCTGCTCAACTCCCTACATACTGTCCCTGTATATATTGTCCAAAATGTTACCCCCTTACGACTAATTGGCACTGTTCGCCCTCGATATACATACTCATGAGTAACCTGACAAGCAGCAAAATCCCACCTCTTCACTGTTGAGGTCCTTAGATGCCGGAAAGTCTTTTACTCTAATAGTTTCTTCCCTCGGACTGTTAGACTTTGGAATTCCCTCCCTGTTCCATGCTTCCATAACTGTACTAATCTACAGTAGTTTAAAGGTGATATGAACAGATATTTCGCTTCTCAACTCCCGACAGTCCACCGTTATACACGATCGCAAATAGTAGCCCCTTACATTCCAAGTGGAAATCGGCTTGTTTTCGGTAAGAAAGAGTAAAAAAAATGTAAAAACTTGGAAGAACCACAAAATTACATTTAACAAAATGCGTCTCTCTTTCTCCTTCCGTGGTAATGTGTACTCTGCCTATTGCTTTTTTTTTCTCGGTCCAGCACATGTTTATATTTGAACAAACTCTAAAAACTTTCATCTTTATAGGGCGCATATTTTTGTAAGCAATTTTACAGTACAACACTTGATTTCGCAAACGTGTAAGAGATCTTCTTATGATGATGTAATTTCCATAATTAGTTTTGAAAATAATCTTTTAAATTCCCAGTAATAATCTTTATGATCTGCGTAATTGAAATTGGCATCGACGAGGGCTTCGGCGCGCTGCAAATTGAATTAGACGTTAAAACCAGAAAATAAAAACAGAAAGTAACAAAGAGCAGCAGAAATGTTCCGGCACGCGGACAAATACGACAGCCTTTTTTTCCGTCACATCGCACAAACACTTCCTGGCACATATCAACGCATCTGTAAATATAGATATTAAAAAGAAAACGAAAGTATTGACGCGAACGTTACGTAATACTTATGGCGTATTCGAACCAAAAACAACAGCTCGTACATTCTTATGGAGTAAATTCATAGGAGTGCGACAAAATGCGAACTGACGCAAATAATCGTGACGTCAGCTTAATAGGTGCAGGCATCTTATAATAACGAGGCACATTTAAGTGCACTTTCGATTAGTCATGTTTTTATGGCTAGAATTTGTTTTCATCTACCATCTATCGTGGCTTTTAATCTAGCTCTAATTTGTATAATTTGGATTATTCGGACTAATATTCTCATCTGACGTATTATTTTCATAACGTTTCGACAATACGAAATATAACTTATACGATTTCATATACAATAAATGTCTTGCTGGGTTCATCCTCCAAATTTAATATTGCAAAATGTAAAACAAAATAAGGAATAATATGGTGGTATGAATTGGATGCAAAAAAAGACATTCAATCCCGAGGAAAACCAAGTAATCCTGCTAGTCAGTATTCCAATTCTTTGATACTGTAAAATATTTTTTCTTCATGTAAGACTGATTCCTTCTGTGGAAAGCAACTATTTTTACCTCGGCTGATAAGGACTTGTCATTTTAACCGAAAACCTGTCTGAAACATTAGCATGTCCAATGGTGCGTCTATGTAAATTTGTTTATATTAATATATACTAGCACGCCACCTGGTATTGTTCGGTCATAAAATACGCTTAAATATATTTTGATTGATGTAGGTTTTGTATTTATTATTATATTATATTTAACCATCAGTTAAAAGAAAAAATCACTCGTGCGCCACCACCGAGAATCACAATCAAAATGTTTAGCTTAAGATTTAGTTTTTCCTTTGACGTTAATCTCTGAGCTATGAAGACATGTTTGCTGCGAGGCTTAAAATACAAACATGAACCAATAGATATTACATGCATTACGCATGCAAATTTGTAATGGCGTCGTTCGACCTTCACCCGAAAATATCCATTTTAAAAATTTTTCATATGTTTGCAACAATTTTCCCTAAAACCCAAATATAAAATTTCGCATGGGTTCGATTTCCATATATATGAAGTTTTATGTCTATAGACCAAACACTTTAGGAGGAGTTTAGTAGGCAATTTTTTAAAACAAATATATATGCGCATATATATAAATATATATAGATATATATATATATATAAATATATATATATATATATAAATATATATAGATATATATATATATATAAATATATATAGATATATATATATATATATATATATAAATATACATAGATATATATATATAAATATATATAGATATATATATATATAAATATATATATATATATATATATATATATATATATATAGAGAGAGAGAGAGAGAGAGAGGATATATGTAATCTGGACATGAGAACACTATAGAAGAACGCTATGCAGTAAAATTCTGGTTTAAATTTAGAAAATTGCCATAGAAACGTATGGAATGCTTCAGACTGCTTTTGGACCACATTACCTTAATCGAGTGTCAGTGTTTGAGTTGCATAAGAGATTCAAGGAAGGTAGGGAGTATGTGAGGGATGATGAGAGGTCTGGGAGAGGTAAGGATGTCAGAACATCAAAGTTGATTAGCTAAATAAAGAATTTCATGGATAAGAACCGTCGTGTGTCTATAGAGACAATAAGTGCACAGCTTTATGTTAGCGTGGGAACTGTATACACCAATTATCTCCGAAGAACTAAAGATTCGCAAGATTTGCGGGGAGTTTGACTATTTGACCAAGATGGGAATTAAGACAGTTTCTCAATCTCTCTTATAAATTAGTGTTGAAGGGTCGGCATTTATGTTTGATATTAATGAAGTACTGTTATAATATATTTGGTTAAATATAATACCCGTTTTGTATATTACACTTTATTTGTTGTAATTTGGGAGTCACAACTTATCAAGGTTCGAAGGCCACTCGAGGATAAGTGTTAATCAATGTAAGATGGTAGTGTAGTAATCGTTAATGGTTTAAATTGGGTAAAATTTGATTATTTATGAAGACGGCTCAACAAGAACTTGATTATATTCAATTTGAAGGTAACCATGCTGTAATCAATCGGGAAGCAAGCCAGCGAAACTGTTCCACACGCCTGAAGTTCTGGGAAGAAGCTTTGTTCATGGAATTTGCGTTTAGATTTTCAATTAAAACAGTAAGTGAAAGAGAAAAGTCTTCTCGGCCGAAGGATTGAAAGAACAACATTGTCTCGAATTCCTCGTGAAGAGTCAAGTAAATAGCGACTGCTTAGTGAAACGACGTTGAATATTTTCAAACTATCAAGAGTTGAAAATATCGTATATTTGTTGTCTTTTATGTTTCAAAGAACATTTCAAAGAAGTTATTTTTGAGACGCTTTGCAGGCGCAGTGCACACGTCAATGCGCATGCGTGCAATCTTCACAGAAAATAACCATTTTTAAATCCTTCGTAAATCCGCCATATTTAGTTTCATCTTCGCAGTCATTTCGCGAATATTCTCTCATCTCAATGAGTTTTCTCGTTGAAAGCACACGAACGGACGAAAAGTCACTTCCTTTCATCTTCAAATAATTAAAAATAAAACTTGTTATATTTTTGTCCTTTTGACTAGGAGCAACGTGCAGTATCTGTTCTGATATTACACTGTTGTTAATATCGGAGAAGAAAATATTGCCTCATGTAACTGCTTAAGAAGATATTTCACTCCCGACGCAATTCTCTACCAGTATGAAAAGCCAGATACGCCCTAAAATTGAGTACTGTTGTCATATCTAGTCGAGAGCTGATAGGATCACCCTATCCTACCTTGACTATGTTCAAACTTGCTTCGAAACTTAGTAGGGAATGCCCTTTTTACTTCCCTGCTACCTTTTTCCCACAGAAGAAATGTTGCGAACCTCTCTCTGCTCCATCATTATTTACATGGCAAGTGCTTGTGTGAGTGTCAGTCTATGCTCCTCCCCTTTGCCAAACTTTCATAGAAAACTCCCACCTAGCTACAACGACTATCAACTGTTCTCCCAACTCTTTATTTGTATTTAAATCCAAACGGAAATTCCATGAAAAAACTTCTTTCCTAGGATAGCTCGCCTGTAGAACTCTGTACGGCTGAACTTTTCAGTTGAATCCTATATGATCGTCTTCTTGTTCTTGTTGAATCTCTCTCTCTCCCTAAATACTCAATTTCTACTCTATTTCTATGAATAATTATTAATATACAGTTGTCGCAGTGACCACCATACACTCATTAACTATGCTCCAATGGTTTTCGGTCCTTGATAAATAGGGACTATTATGTAAAAACATCATTAGCAGTAAAAGTAGGGTATCTCGTTAGAGTGAGGTAAGTTTTATTTTCGTCCCAATATCTAATGGATAAGGCAGGGGAGGGGAGGGCAGTAGCCCAAGATATATCTAAGGTTTTTGACAGGCACGATGGTTTTCTCATGAAAATCAGATCTTATGGTATTACTGGACGAATACTATAATAAATAATTAAATCATTCTTAAACAGGAGAAGAATCCAGGTTGTCCTCCATGTGTTGTATATTGGTTTATATTGGAGGAGATGATAGATTAAAACGTGTCATGAGTTATCTAGTGGATGTAAGATATTCTTCTTTTAACAGACAGATAATAAACGTATAAATCGTATGTATGTTGTTTAGCCAGGAGGACATGATATTGACGTGTAAACCGAGTCATGTTGTATCAGACTTATTGCACGGGATATTTTACAGTTCATATGTAAGAAAAATAATATATGCTTCATCTCTTTTTTTTGAAGAGTTCTTTTAACTTCCTGCTGCTCCTTGACGAACCATGAAGCGATCAGCACCAACCAATTGAGACATCTGTTCTTATTTGTGAAACCATTAAAACAACTCTTTATATTTTTATAATATAAATTTATTACAGTTGTCTCAAATGGTTTTCGCAGGATCTGCAGTTTCTACACTTTCTGTTCATACAGCCCACTCCTAGCTGTCTGTCCACCCCTGTCTAGACGTCTGTCCGCTCTGGTGGTCAATCCTCAACTCTCTGAATCTCTCCAGAACTAACTACATCACGTGTTCTCTTACGTCACCCAATTACGTATCTCAGACCAACCTAATGTTTCCATCTAGTTATTTGTTTATCCAAATCCAAAAGAATGTTTACATCTATTTTTTATTTTCGCATTCTTTTTGCGATTAACACGTCAATCATTTATTCCCCAGTTTAATTGTTTATTCTTCTAATCATAATAACTGATCCTGCGACCATCCGTCGCTCAAATCAATTAATAAGAATACAATAGCAATAATAATAATGTTTTGACCCTTGACCCAGCTTGCCACAGTTAACAGATACTATGCTATGATCAAAGCCTAAAGGGCCATAACATTTCACGTGGTCGAATATCTAAACAACATGATAAAAATGTGGGTGTACCTCAGCGGTTTCGTAACTATTATTTACAATTATTTTTTACCTATTATTTACAATTATTTTTTACCTATTATTTACAATAATTTATTACCTATTATTTACAATTATTTATTACCTATTATTTACAATTATTTTTTACCTATTATTTACAATTATTTATTACCTATTATTTACAATTATGTATTACCTATTATTTACAATTATTTATTACCTATTATTTACAATTATTTATTAACTCTTATTTACAATTATTTTTTACCTATTATTTACAATAATTTATTACCTATTATTTACAATAATTTATTACCTATTATTTACAATTATTTATTACCTATTATTTACAATTATTTTTTACCTATTATTTACAATTATTTTTTACCTATTATTTACAATTATTTATTACCTATTATTTACAATTATTTTTTACCTATTATTTACAATTATTTTTTACCTATTATTTACAATTATTTTTTACCTATTATTTACAATTATTTTTTACCTATTATTTACAATAATTTATTTCCTATTATTTACAATAATTTATTACCTATTATTTACAATTATTTATTACCTATTATTTACAATAATTTTTTACCTATTATTTACAATTATTTTTTACCTATTATTTACAATTATTTATCACCTATTATTTACAATTATTTTTTACCTATTATTAACAATTATTTTTTACCTATTATGTACAATTATTTTTTAACTATTATTTACAATTAGTTTTACCTATAATTTACAATTATTTATTACCTATTATTTACAATTATTTTTACCTATTATTTACAATTATTTTTTACCTATTATTCACAATTATTTTTTACCTATGATTTACAATTATTTTTTACCTATTATTTACAATTATTTTTTACCTATTATTTACAATTATTTTTTTGTCTATTATTTACAATTATTTTTTACCTATTATTTACAATAATTTATTACCTATTATTTACAATTATTTTTTACCTATTTTTTACAATTATTTTTTACCTATTATTTACAATTATTTATTACCTATTATCTACAATTATTTTTTACATATTATTTACAATTATTTATTACCTATTATTTACAATTATTTATTACCTATTATTTACAATTATTTTTTACCTATTTTTTACAATTATTTTTTACCTATTATTTACAATTATTTATTACCTATTATTTACAATTATTTATTACCTATTATTTACAATTATTTATTACCTATTATTTACAATAATTTATTACCTATTATTTACAATTATTTTTTACCTATTTTTTACAATTATTTTTTACCTATTATTTACAATTATTTATTACCTATTATTTACAATTATTGTTTACATATAATTTACAATTATTTATTACCTATTATTTACAATTATTTATTACCTATTATTTACAATTATTTTTTACCTTTTTTTTACAATTATTTATTACCTATTATTTACAATTATTTATTACCTATTATTTAAAATTATTTTTACATATTATTTACAATTATTTATTACCTATTATTTACAATAATTTATTACCTATTATTTACAATTATTTATTACCTATTATTTACAATTATTTATTACCTATTAGTTACAATTATTTTTTACCTATTATTTACAATTATTTATTACCTATTATTTACAATTATTTATTACCTATTATTTACAATTATTTATTACCTATTATTTACAATAATTTATTACCTATTATTTACAATTATTTTTTACCTATTTTTTACAATTACTTTTTACCTATTATTTACAATTATTTATTACCTATTATTTACAATTATTGTTTACATATAATTTACAATTATTTATTACCTATTATTTACAATTATTTATTACCTATTATTTACAATTATTTTTTACCTTTTTTTTACAATTATTTATTACCTATTATTTACAATTATTTATTACCTATTATTTAAAATTATTTTTTACATATTATTTACAATTATTTATTACCTATTATTTACAATAATTTATTACCTATTATTTACAATTATTTATTACCTATTATTTACAATTATTTATTACCTATTATTTACAATTATTTTTTACCTATTATTTACAATTATTTTTTACCTATTATTTACAATTATTGTTTACCTATTATTTACAATAATTTATTACCTATTATTTACAATTATTTATTGCCTATTATTTACAATTATTTTTTACCTATTATTTACAATTATTTATTACCTTTTATTTACAATTATTAATTACCTATTATTTACAATTATTTATTACCAATTATTTACAATAATTTATAACCTATTCTTTACAATTATTTATTACCTATTATTTAAAATTATTTTTTACATATTATTTACAATTATTTATTACCTATTATTTACAATAATTTATTACCTATTATTTACAATTATAAATTACCTATTATTTACAATTATTTATTACCTATTATTTACAATTATTTTTTACCTATTATTTACAATTATTTTATTACCTATTATTTACAATTATTTTTTACCTATTATTTACAATAATGTATTACCTATTATTTACAATTATTTATTACCTATTATTTACAATTATTTTTTACCTATTATTTACAATTATTTATTACCTATTATTTACAATTATTTTTTACCTATTATTTACAATTATTTATTACCTATTATTTACAATTATTTATTACCTATTATTTACAATTATTTATTACCTATTATTTACAATTATTTATTACCTATTATTTACAATTATTTATTACCTATTATTTACAATTATTTATTACCTATTATTTACAATTATTTTTTACCTATTATTTACAATTATTTTTTACCTATTATTTACAATTATTTTTTACCTATTATTTACAATTATTTTTTACCTATTATTTACAATTATTTTTTTGTCTATTATTTACAATTATTTTTTACCTATTATTTACAATTATTTTTTACCTATTATTTAAACTTATTTATTACCTATTATTTAAAATTATTTATTACCTATTATTTACAATTATTTTTTACCTATTATTTACAATTATTTATTACCTATTATTTACAATTATTTATTACCTATTATTTACAATTATTTATTACCTATTATTTACAATTATTTATTAACTATTATTTACAATTAGTTTTTACCTATTATTTACAATTATTTATTACCTATTATTTACAATAATTAATTACCTATTATTTACAATTATTTATTACCTATTATTTACAATTATTTTTTACCTATTATTTACAATTATTTTTTACCTATTATTTACAATTATTTATTACCTATTATTTACAATTATTTTTTACCTATTATTTACAATTATTCATTACCTATTATTTACAATTATTTTTTACCTATTATTTACAATTATTTATTACCTATTTTTTACAATTATTTTTTACCTATTATTTACAATTATTTATTAACTATTATTTACAATTATTTTTTACCTATTATTTACAATTATTTATTACCTATTATTTACAAGTATTTATTACCTATTATTTACAATAATTTATTACCTATTATTTACAATAATTTATTCCCTATTATTTACAATAATTTATTACCTATTATTTACAATTATTTATTACCTATTATTTACAATTATTGGTTACCTATTATTTACAATTATTTTTTACCTATTATTTACAATTATTTTTTACCTATTATTTACAATTATTTATTACCTATTATTTACAATTATTTTTTACCTATTATTTACAATTATTTATTACCTATTATTTACAATTATTTTTTACCTATTATTTACAATTATTTATTACCTATTATTTACAATTATTTATTACCTATTATTTACAATTATTTATTAACTATTATTTACAATTATTTTTTACCTATTATTTACAATTATTTATTACCTATTATTTACAAGTATTTATTACCTATTATTTACAATAATTTATTACCTATTATTTACAATAATTTATTCCCTATTATTTACAATAATTTATTACCTATTATTTACAATTATTTATTACCTATTATTTACAATTATTGGTTACCTATTATTTACAATTATTTTTTACCTATTATTTACAATTATTTTTTACCTATTATTAACAATTATTTTTTATCTATTATGTACAATTATTTTTTACCTATTATTTACAATTAGTTTTACCTATAATTTACAATTATTTATTACCTATTATTTACAATTATTTTTACCTATTATTTACAATTATTTTTTACCTATTATTTACAATTATTTTTTACCTATTATTTACAATTATTTTTTACCTATTATTTACAATTATTTTTTACCTATTATTTACAATTATTTTTTTGTCTATTATTTACAATTATTTTTTACCTATTATTTACAATAATTTATTACCTATTATTTACAATTATTTATTACCTATTATTTACAATTATTTTTTACCTATTATTTACAATTATTTATTACCTATGATTTACAATTATTTATTACCTATTATTTACAATTATTTATTACCTATTATTTACAATTATTTTTTACCTATTTTTTACAATTATTTTTTACCTATTATTTACAATTATTTATTACCTATTATTTACAATTATTGTTTACATATAATTTACAATTATTTATTACCTATTATTTACAATTATTTATTACCTATTATTTACAATTATTTATTACCTATTATTTACAAGTATTTATTACCTATTATTTACAATAATTTATTACCTATTATTTACAATTATTTATTACCTATTATTTACAATTATTTATTACCTATTATTTACAATTATTTTTTACCTATTATTTACAATTATTTATTACCTATGATTTACAATTATTTATTACCTATTATTTACAATTATTTATTACCTATTATTTACAATTATTTTTTACCTATTTTTTACAATTATTTTTTACCTATTATTTACAATTATTTATTACCTATTATTTACAATTATTGTTTACATATAATTTACAATTATTTATTACCTATTATTTACAATTATTTATTACCTATTATTTACAATTATTTTTTACCTTTTTTTTACAATTATTTTTTACCTATTATTTACAATTATTTTTTACCTATTATTTACAATTATTTTTTACCTATTATTTACAATTATTTTTAACCTATTATTTACAATTATTTTTTACCTATTATTTACAATTATTTATTACCTAATATTTGCAGAAATCTTGTATTTTCCTTCCAGTTGGACCACCACAATTTTATCATGCAAATTTACAATCTGGTCAGTTAGCCTTAAATCAAGACAATACTCGGTATCTTAGAGTTTTGTAAAAAGTAGTAATATTGACCACTTCATCAGCTTTCTTGAATTATATATTTTTCCATTAGCAATAAATTGAGCAAAATGTCATGATAATCTGGCGGCAAACGGAAATATACCCAGCTGCAGGTGGTGTGATTGAAACGAACGGTACACAATAGTAAGTTCTCTAAACAAAACACGCTTTCAGAATGTAGCATTCTATTTTTTCGTCAGGTTCAATCCCCAGTGTAGGCGACAGCAAAATACAATTGCGAAATACTTAGTACCAGTCATGGCAGACGGGACGAGAGCATGTTACCCCGTGAAGTAAATAAATAGTTCCGTTTGAAATATTGTCCAGATTCCCGAGTTTGACAAAAAATATTCTCGAGTTCGAGAAGATACATCTGAAGAAGGTCCAAGGTTACATCGACCAAAACATTGTGAAAAGCACACTCAAGATGAGAACAGTTGTCCGACAAATCCAAATAATATGATTAACATAAAATGTGGCCCTCTCCCCTATTCACATACGCACACTAATACACAAGTTTATCAAAACACGCTTTATATAAATACGCACGTACATACACAAAACATGCTAAACGCACAAAGAAATCTTTTAGGACAAAGTCTTATCTTTTACCTCCGATGCACAAGTCTGTCGTGGAGAGCCATCATGCCATTCGTGTCACGTGATACCAGTCACGTGATTGCCAGCTGGCGCCATCTACACAAGAATCTGTTCTGAACTCTGTCAGATTTTTGATAAGTAAATTGAGCGAGTTAATGAAAATAAAAATAAAAATCATTAGCAAAAACATAATAAAAAAATAGCATTTTAAAATAGAAAAAAGGGAATTTCGCAGCGATTCTTGTTTTTATACACGTTTTGTTTAAGATTCGTCACGTACTGAAGTTATTTTCATTATAAAAAACAATAAAGAGAAGAAAAAATAGAAATAATGAATCGTAGATTTTGCTAAGGAATTAAAAATATATTTCTCATATGCATTTTTTTTATTTATTCACGTTTGTTCTCGAATTTATTTTTGTAAGCATTTCTATTTTTACAGTTTTTAGACACTAGAACATTATGTCAATTGATATTGGTGGAAGAAAGGGACTTTTCATAAGAAATAATTAAAGTTCACAGAGATACGATTGTGACGGTGGGGATGCAGACTTGTTAATCAGCAAGCTGAATTCGAATCCAGTCAATTCTTTCTTTTTTACATGGAAGTCACCACTTATCAAGGCCCGGGGACCACTCGGGGATAAGGGATATTGCGTGTACAGTAATCAATGGGACAATATCGTAGTAATCGTTAGTAATGGAGATCTGATAAAGTGTCTTACTCGGTTTATTAGGAATTTGTTTATGTTGGACTTGAAGACATCCAAGTTGTAGCCAGCTCGTATCTGAGTATTGGGTCCTGACGCTTGAAATGGATGCCTGTGTGCGATATGGCTGTTAAGTCCGTGTATATAGTGGAAAAGTCGTGGAGAGTGTTCCCAGGGTAGAGTAGCGGAGTGAGATCATTCTCGTCATTCTTTTCCTCTTCTTCTCCTAGCCTCTTCAATTTCTTTCCTTCTCTCCTCAAAGTCCACCGTGCCATCGTGTGCTGCACCTCTCCACATCTTTCTGTCCCTGGCAAATTCTTCTCACAAAGACGGGTCGATATTTGTTAGAGCCAGGGTACGCTTGAATTGATCCTTGTAGCGCATTGTTAGGGGCTCCCTGTGGCCTCATAACCTGGGCCAGCTCCCCGTACATTTTATTGGGAAGCCTTGAATCATCCATCTTGTGGACATGTCTCACCCAGCGGAGGCAGTAGTGAATGATGGTAGCCTCTACGTTGGTCACTGAGACTCGTTCCATATTGGTGGTGCGGCTCTCCCAGAGAATTTTAAAAATCTACCTCAGTTTGGTTTGCTGGAAGCGTTCCGGATTTTTACATTATTTCTAAACAGCGTCCATGTCTCACATGCGTATAGGAGCGTGGAGAGGATTTCTGCCCGAAACACCATTATTTTATTGGTCATCCTTAGTGCTTGATTGTTGAAAACGCAGCAGTTGAGTCGTCCAAAAGCTCGGGTGGGCTACCCTGATCTTGTTCCCCACGTCCTTCTTGCATGTGGGAGCAGAATCTTAGGATCTCCCTAAGTAAGGGGAACAGGTCCAAGAAATTATAGATAAATGTCTTAAAATATTTCATGAAACACCTGTTGGACTGAGGTACGCCGCCTGGGTAATACCTAGGAGTTCCACCCTCCCAGACCTTGCCACCTGGATTTCCGGTGGAGCAAGTTTATTGCTTGCTGCCTGAGGCGCCCCGACCGGGGAATGCCGACGGGGTTACTCAGGCAATATTTAAAATTGCAGGAGTGCCCCTTCTTTAGGGGAGCCTGCGTGGTTCCCTCTTTCCGGCCTTGTGCCACATAATGCTGATGTGGGCAGCATTTAAATAACTACCCCATTCTTGTTCGTAGGGTGGGATGTGTCTCCTAGCGGCTTCGGCTGCAGGGAGACAGGATAGTACACGTCAAGGATTCGTCACTTAACACTCGGCCCAACAGGTGAGGGGCCGGGAACCGGCCCAGCACCTGTTGGACATAGGTACACCGCCTGGGTAATACCTAGGAGGTCCACCCTCCCAGACCTTGCCACCGGGCTTTCCAGCGGAGCAAGTTTATTGCTTGCTGCCTGAGGCGCCCCGACCGGGGAATGCTGACGAGGTTACTCAGGCAATTTTTAAAATTGCAGGAGTGCCCCTTCTTTAGGGGAGCCTGCGTGGTTCCCTCTTTCCGGCCTTGTGCCACATAATGCTGATGTGGGCAGCATTTAAATAACTACCCCATTCTTGTTCGTAAGGATGGGATGTGTCTCCTAGCGGCTTCGGCTGCAGGGAGACAGGGTAGTACACGTCAAGGATTCGTCACTTAACACTCGGCCCAACAGGTGAGGGGCCGGGAACCGCCCAGCACCTGTTGGACTGAGGTACGCCGCCTGGGTAATACGAATAATAAGAAAGAAAACACAAAAAATAAAAGTCAATTGTAATTTCTGCGCGTCTTGAAATAAGCGTGCAGAAAGTATTTTGTCGAAAAGGAAAATTACAAAGAGTTTTTTTTAAGTGATTTTTTTATTTTTTTTATTTCAGCAAAAGTATTAGTTACGCATTAGTAGGGTAAAGTGTTAATGCAAATAAAATGGATACAGTTTAACGTCTTGTCCAGCACTATGTTTTTATATATAGAAATCTGTATGCATACAGGGCCGTGAAAAAAAATTATTCAGTCAAATCCCCCAACAAGTTTTGAGAAAAAACGCTGTAACTTTATTCTTGTTGCGGGTTTCGTGAATACATCAGCGATATTTTGTTCTGATGATATGTAATTCAAAATAATGGATTACTTTTTCACCTCGTTTTTTATGAAATTGTATTTTATATCTATATGCTTAGATCTTTGGTTGATTATCGTGTTCTGTGCTAAGACTATACTGGTTTGATTATCACAATTAATTACAACGGGGCTTTTAGTTAATTTTGGCTCTAAAATAGTCTTTAGGATATTTTTAAGGTAGAGTGCTTCTTGGGTCGTGTGTGTGATCGCGATAAATTCTGCTTCACACGTAGAGAGAGATACAATCTGTTGCTTTTTAGATTTCCATGAAATAATAGGCCCATTTTCTGAGAGTCTGAAACAATATCCAGATATACTCTTGCGATCTTCGTCGTTTCCCCAGTCTGAATCCGAAAAACCTTCTCGTTTTAGGGGATTTCTTGATTTTCTAAATACTAACTTCTGTTCTTTAGTTTCTTTTAAATAACACAGGACTTGTTTAGCTCTGTTTAAATCCTTCATTGTCGGTTGTGATAATTTTTGTGACAGCTTTGTTACTGTATAGCATATGTCGGGCCTGGTTGCACTCATTAAATATATAAGACTACCTATAATTTCGCGATATTGTGTATCATTTATTATTTTAGATTCTGTGTGTATGTTTTTATTAATATCATTTTTGACGGGTGTAGAGCGTTTCTTGCACTCTCCCATTCCAAATTTTAATAGTATTTTGTCGATGAATCTCAATTGGGTCATCGTAATAAGTCCTTCGCATTGAGTAAATTCTATCCCCAGAAACCAGGATATTTTGCCAAGATCGGTCATTTTGAATCTTTTACTTAATTTATTCTTAACATCGGTTAACATTATGTCACAATTTGATGCGATTAAAATATCATCAACCCACAAAACCAAAATCAGTAGTTTATCGTCTTTGTATTGATATAAACAGGGGTCTACAGCGAATTGTCTAAATTGTTGTTTAATAATATAATCATGGAATACTGTGTACCAACACTGAGCACTCTGCTTTAGACCATATAATGACTTGTTAAGTCGCCACAGGCTATTTTTATTTTTCATTATGAATCCCTCTGGAGGGGTAATACAAATTTAACAGTCTATTGGGGCATTCAAATAAGCATTTTTTACGTCCATTTGATGGATGTTTAGGTCATATTGTGATGCGATTTGCAGTAAAATTCTGATTGTCGTTAGGTTTGTGGTCGGTGAAAACGTAGAAAAATATTCTATACCGTAAATCTGAGAGTACCCTTTAGCAACAAGTCTAGCTTTGTACTGTTCTACGCCTGATGCTGTAGTCTTTTTTGTAAAGACCCATCTTGTGGAAATAACATGTTTATCTTTTGGGAGAGGCACTACCGTATAGGTATCATTTTGTCGGTTAAGGCATCTATTTCTTTTTTCATGGCAATTTTCCATTCATCACAATGTTCTGAATTAATTGCTTCGTTAAAGCTTTTTGGCGCATTTTCCATTGAATAGCAATAGTCGATTTGAAAATCTTTTATATTGTCGACCACAAAAATATCGGGCCGCCTTCTATTTTTGGGGGGATATCTTTCGACTTTATCATCACCACCATCATCATCATCACCATCATCATTGATACTCTTGCCTCCGTCATTTTTATTGTCTTCGTTTGTTTTAATTATTTGAGGGAATATAATTTCATCTTCTTCATATGACGGGTTTTCGTCTTTACAATTAAACGTGTCTGTGAATTTTACACATTGGATTCTTTTTATTTTATTTTTTCTGGAAAAAGTACTAAATTGGCTGGACTGTTTTTATCGTATCGAAGAAATATACCTCTGTCGGCTTTAATATTCAATTTACTCTTTTTATCTATATATGCGAAGCAAGTTGAACCAAATATATGCATTCTGCTTAAATTTGTTTTTTTTTTTACCACAGAAAGATTCATATGGAGTTTTAGATAGCGTTTTGTTAAAGCATCTGTTGCGTATATACGCTGCCGCCATAAGTGCGTACGTCCAGAGGTTTTTAGAGAGTTTTGATTCAATGAGTAGGCATTTTGCCATTTCAAAAAGTGTCCGCCACGCACGTTCAGCAGTTCCGTTTTGGTGTGGCGATCTAGGAGCTGATGTTTCATGATGGTTAATTAGTAAAAGTTCAAAGTCTTTATTGGTGAATTCCGTACCGTTGTCAGAGCAAATACACTTGATTTCACCGTAGGGGGCCATGTCGTTTACAAATATAACTATTGAGAAATAAGTAAAATATTTCTGGACATCGTCTCGTTATCAGCATAAATGGGGGAAGAGGGGGAGAAGACATCAAATTTTAACTAGCTTATTGAAGTAAATATCGTTTTTGAACTGTTGTAATGGAGTGTTTCCTAAATGTTTTTTTTTTGTTTTCTGTTTGTTTTTTAACCGTAAGGAAGCCTCTCGGTGCGTAAACCTTCTTTGATACGGATATTGCTTTTTAAAATCTAAAAGTGATCGTTGGTATTTGTAACCATTTTTTTAAAGTGATGTCCTCCTGCAGCGTTTCTACTGTAGATTCTGTGTGCCGGAGACCTCAAAGGGGGTGTGTGCCGATGGATAGTGCGTTACCAGGTGTCGTGACAGTAGCAAGAGTAGACCACTGGCGGTGGCCAATTGAGAGTTAGCCATATAGGACTATATTGGGTAGGCGTATCCAGCCACGTATAGCTGCGACTTCAGCAGCATAGCCTCGATGCTGGTGAACTCTGCCTGCTCGATAACCTCAACATTGGTGATATAGTCACTCCAGTGAACATTGAGGATGGTACGGAGACAGCGCTGATGGAAACACTCGAGAAGTAGTTAGTGACGGTAGGTTATCCACGATTCAAAGCCGTACAGGAGGGTGGAGAATACTACGGCTCTGTGCACACTGACTTTTGTGCTCTTCTTGGAGTGTTTCTTTTTCCAGGCTCTGTTGGACAGTCTTCCAAAAGCGCTGTTTGCCTTGGCTAGTCTGTTGTCAATTTCCCTGTCGAGTTTGGAATTTGATGTGATGTGATGGTACACCCTATGTAGGTAAACTGATAAACAATCTTCAGCTTAGTCTCATCAATGGTGATGTGGGCGCGGTACAATACCCGAGGAACGAGCTGGTGGAGGGCTTCCGTCTTTTTCAAGCTAACTTCGAGTCTGAAAAGCTGGGAAGCCTCTGCGAAGCAGGATGTGAGGCTCTGCAATGCTCTTTCGGTGTGGGCAACGAGGGCAGCGTCATCGGCAAAGAGGAGGTTTGGTATTAGTTGCTCGAGTATCTTTGTGTGTGCTTGCAGCCTTCTGAAATTGAACAGATTGCCGTCGAGGCGATAGTAAATGTAGACAGCGTCATCATCGTCAAGATCTTCTATCGGCACTTCTCTTGCAGTTGTCTGAAGACGAAGACCATGTAGGCAGTGCCCCTGTTTGCTCTGAATCCGTATTGGGTCTCTGGGAGGTGGCCTTCTGCGATGGAAGGAATTAGTCTGTTCAAGAGCACACGGGTAAGGAGTTTACCTGCGATGAAGAGCAGGTTGATCGCCCGGTAGTTAGATTAGAATGACTTTCCCCCCTTGTTTTTGTACAAGGAAACTGTGATTGTGTCACGGAGGTCCGGCGGAAGTTCATGGCCTCAGTGAGTTCTTCCATGGAAGGAAGTTTATCTAATTCCGCTCTGACTGGCAGTTGAGGGATGCGGAGGATTGCTGAGTCCTGAATGACCCGGTTAGCTCTGATTTAAAAAATATGATGATGGAGTAGTATTGCTGGTTACTCTGCAAAAGAAAGTCCTCAAAGCGTTTTACACAAGACATACAATCTTTAATGAAGAGTCTTACTTAATATTGGTCGAAGATGGATCAAGACATAGATAATGTGGTGAAACACAGGATACCAAGTGACAGCAAGGGGTCTACTGGTAAAGATTGAACTATTACCAAAAACAGATGTCACATGGGCTCGAGTGCATACTGACTAAATAAATAGATCGTATTACTTGTTTAACTAAATGGCCAGAAAGTGTAAAGTGCAGGCATCCGAGTGCAACAAATGCACTTAACGAAATTGTTAGTTGTTTTCGACCATCGAAACATTTAGTCAGCGGCAGTTGAGAGGTGCAGTGAATTCTGCAAATCATTGTCATTTGATTACGTGACAAAACCAGTATGCCATCTAAGATTGAAGGAAAAAACAAAATTTTTGGGGGTGGGGATACGTTTAAACAAGTTGTAAAGAAGAACCAAGCCGTGGACACCAATGAAAGAAATGTTTAATAATTTTTTGCAGTTTACACTAATACGTCACGTTTAATGTTTGCAAGAAAAATACGCTCTATACTTGATGGATTATTGCCTATTCAAGCGAAGTAACCATCAATAAAATAAAAACAGAACTGAGTCCGAGTACTAGGAACTAGGAAAGAAAACGAAAAATAAAAAAAGTAATAAATGAAGTAGAAAACAGTTTATTAGAAGATAATAGACAGGAATTTTTCCTTAACGCAGACAAGGAGAAATAAAGGTAGGTTTATGCTAGGGTGTGACGAATGACTGTAATGGAGGGATCGAACAATGGACATGTAGATGTATTTAGGTTTGCTTTGTGGGTACTTTAGAATTGACAATGAGTTTTGTGATGCTGAGGATTAACAAGGGATTTTACCACGTTTACGACAACTGACGGGGGTTGTGAATCTGAGAAAGACAGATCATCGTTCAGATATGCCACATGATAGTTGAGAGCTGAATGAAGTTGAAGACTTGAAGCAGATGGTAAAATGAATTGATCAACTAACAGAAATGACAATACGTATATGTGGACTAGCGAATAAAATGCAGTGTTACACATACATCCAGTCCAGCCGATATATCTGTATAGAGTCAGAGTTTGTGTTCTTCTTGTTTTCCGAATCTATTTTGTTTTTAAACTTGTGAGCCCGTGTGCTTCTCTCGGCAGTCGCAAATGCGTAAAAAGAAGACTACAAACAAATCTATGGCACGCAACGTTAAGATCAGTGTTAGTATATGTTACATATAGTATATGTTATATATTGTATGTTTTACATATATTATATGTTACATATTGTATATGTTACATATTGTATATGTTACATATTGTATATGTTACATATTGTATGTTTTACATATATTATATGTTACATATTGTATATGTTACATATTGTATATGTTACATATTGTATATGTTACATATTGTATATGTTACATATAGTTTTTCTTATAAGAGAACAATCCATTTTGTATATGAAATCAAAAGTTCAGTTCAAATTCCTAAAAGTGTTGTTGTTTTTATTACTTTTTTACACCAAACAAGGCACAGTGCAACTTGGGCGTATGGAATTACTATGTGCGACCATATTTACAGGAATTCTATGTAGGGTGTTGAACAACGAGATGTCTGTTCATATGACATTTAAACTTCTGTATGTCAATAGTCAGTGAAGCAGGAGACAGAGAAGGAATTCCAATGTCTAGCAGTTCGATAAAAACTACTATTAGAGTAAAGACTTTCGGAATCTAGTGATCTTACAGTGAAGGGGTGGGACTTTGCTCTTTGTCAAAATAGTTGTGGGTATTTACGTTGAGGGGACACCAAGTGCTATGAATTTATCTGAGCACATTCCATTAGAATATTTTTAAAACATACATAGGACTGCAATATTGCGGTGAACGGACGGTTTCGATTGTGCGAAACTTATTAGATTTCATACTTTTTTAAAACCCTATTTAAGAGCGAGAGACTAGTGGTAGACACATTTCATGCATGGGCGAATAGTGTTTTCTTAGATATAGGATACTCTCTGGTGTGAGTAATTTTTTACCACAGGGGAGAAAACCTTGTAGCAGCTGTGCAATATCCTCAATGTATTTGTTTCAATTTCTGCTCTCCGAGAATGTTAAACCGATGATATCTCATGTAAGGTAATGTTATCTGTCTAACAGAGGGAATCTAGTTGCGGATACACCAGCCATGATCCAGCCACAATAATCTATGCATTCTTACTAGTTTTCATTCAACTTTCATAAAACACGCTTTCATGCTTAAAATGCATTATCAAGTTACTATTTTAATAGCACAAAGCGACATGTAGTCGAATGAGGTATGACGTCAACCACATACACGCAATCGTGTTTGAAAATGTCACGCAGTTGGGAGTCGAATAGGAATCCTTAAATCGTGTTCACTGAAACGTGTGCAAGTTTTACAATTCGACAAATAAAAATAACAAAGTTTACACAAAGAGTGTGAAAAAGAGCTTCATCATTCAAGTTGTGATCTATTTCATGAAGTCTAAAATTAGGACATTATAATAGGTTATTTGTTGTAATATTTTGCTAACGTAATTGGGGTATATATTTAAATGCTGCCCACCAGAGCATTATTTGACACAAGGTCGGGAAAGTGGGGATTCAAGCAAGCTCCCCTAAAAGGGGCACTCATGCCTAGTAAAAATTGCCTGAGAATCATTGTCTACATTCCTCGATCGGGGCGCCTCAGACAGTAAGCAATGAACTAACTCCACCCGAAAGCCGGGTGGCAAGATCTGGGAGGGTGAACCTCCCGGGTGATGCTTAGACGGCATCCCTCAGTTCGACACGTACTAGGCCAGTTCCTGACCCCGCACCTATCGGGCTGATTGTCAAGAACATAGTCTTGTCTTGTATATTTCTACCCAAGTCTCCAAGCAAGTGAAGCAGCAAGGAGACATCCCAACCATATCTAAGGAGGGTAGATATTTGAATGCTTCCCACCACAGCATTATTTGACACAAATTTTAGAAAGTAGAGATTCAAGCAAGCTCCCCTCAAGGAGGGGCACTCCTGCCTCGACAAAAATTGCTTGAGTATGCATGTCGACAGTCCCCGGACGAGGCGCCTTAACCAATAAGCAATGAACTTACTTCACCTAAAAGCCAGGAGGCAAGGACTGGCAGGGTAGTTCCTAACCCCGCACCTGTCAGAGTCTCAAGAACGGATTCTTCACTAATACTTTCTACCCAATTTCCAAGCCGTCGAAGCAGCTAGGAGACTCGTCCCCACTATAATGAATGGAGGTAGATATTTGAATGTTCCCTACCAGAGCACAAAATTTGTCTGAGCATCCCTGTCGGCATTCCCTGATCGGGGCGTCTCAGCCAGTAAGAAATTAACTTACTCGTCCTGAAAGCCAGGTGGAAAGGACTGGAAGGGTTCACCTCCTAGGTAATACCCAAGCGGCGTACCTCAGTCTTACAGTGGTCAGTCCCCAGCGCCGCACCTGTCAGACTGAGTCTCAAGAACAGATTCTTCACTAGCACTTTCCACCCAGTCTCCGCCGAAGCAGCAAGGAGACCCGTCTCTACCATAATAAATGAGGGTAGATGTATGTTTAAATGCACCCTGCCAGAGCATTGTGTGACACAAGGTTGGAAAGTGGGAGATAGGCAAGCTCCATTAAAGGAGAGGTACTCTTGCCTCGGCAAAAGTTGTTTGAGCATCCTCGTCGGCATTCCCCGGTCAAGGCGCCTCAGGCAGCAAGCAATAAACTTACTCCACCCAGACAGCCGGGTGGCAAGGACTTGGAGAGTGGACATCCTATTTATAGCGAAATATATCGGATTTACAACAACAATAAAAGTAAATAAAATAGTTTTTTCATTATTTATGACATTTTCAAGTTTTTAAATTTCTCATTTAAATTTTATTCAAAATAAGTGTATTCTAAAGTGTATGACCATATTTTTAATATATATATATATATATATATACATACATATATATATATATATATAAGTACTTGCTATTATATTTTCTTGTGCTTATAATAGACTATTACAATCTTAGGTTTTATCGTTAATTTATCTGTTAAAAACATAGATGGAGAGTGTGAGAGAGGCAACGTAATTTGAAGCAAATAACATGCAGTGAGTGAGGCTGGGAGTGATAGATAGCAGTGAAACAATAACATTTATGTAGAAAAGAGAGTGAGGTACTTTTTACTTACTTTTGTAAAATATATTTTTTTAATAAGAATATGTGCAAAAAACTTGTGAACTAATCTACAACCCCTGTCCCATCGCCGCAATGCTGCATCGTTGTGACTGTTTTACAAGTATTTTAATGGAATGTGCTCTCATGAACTCATTGCACTTATGCTATTTAGACATACATATCGCCGACAAACTCGTTTAACAGCAAAATCACATTCCTTCATTGTCGAGGTCCTTAAATGCACGAAGGCTTTCTACTCTGACAGTTTCTTCCCTAGAACAGCTAGATTTTGGAATTCTTTTCCTGCTATCTGCTTCCCTAACTTTACTGATATGCAACGAAAACCAACATCTTAATCGTTCTTAGGCATAGTCTCAATTAGTATCCCCTTACGTTGTCCCCTTACATTTTTGGAGTGAAGGTGTGTTAAAAAAGAAAAAAAAAACGTTTATTTTACGCCAATTTGATGAACTTTAACTAAAACAGAAAGTTCGCTTTGGTAATTGAAAAAAAATTTTTTTTTCTTTTTTACACCATTGTGTCGGACTTTGAGTCGCCTGTTTTCTGATCTTTCCTTAATCTAATTTTGATCAAAATCCATTAAATTATTTTCAATTCTTGAACATTTAAGGCTTTATCTTAGAGGTCTTAAAAAGAAATTGGAATTCATGGATCTTGCTTCTAATTGTCATCTAATGAGGATAAATAAATTTAAAAACAAATTTGAAATATTTGCATTTCAAATGGCAGACTGTGTCCATATTATGTCCCTTAAAAATACTTTAAAATATTATGTCGTTTAAGAACACTTTTAAAATATCAAGGCCATTTTAAACTCTTTAAACTATTGTGTCCCTAAAAATATTTTGACATATTATGTCCTTTAAAAATTCTTTAAAATATTTGCTTATTAAAAACTCATGAAAATATTATGTCTCTTAAAAACCTTTAAAAATATTATTTCCCTTAAAAATTCTTTAAAATATTGTCCCTTTAAAATTCTTCAAATTATTATTTCTCTTCAAAACCCTTTAAAATAAGTGCCCTTTAGAAACCCTTTAAAATATTGTGTGCCTTAAAACTCTTTAAAATAGTGTTGCTTAAAATTTCTTTAAAATATTATGTCCTTTAAAACCCTTAAAAATATCATGTCTCTTAAAATTCTTTCAAATATTATAAAACTTTTTAAACAGTATGTCTCTTTTAACCCCTTTTAAAATAGTATGTCCCTTATAAACTCTTTAAAATATTATGTCCATTAAAATATTTCAAAAATATTTATTCTTTAATAACTATTTAATAAGGTATATATATATATATATATATATATATATATATATATATATATATATATACCTTATTAAATAAAATTTATAAAATATTTGCTTCCTTAAAAACTTTTTAAAATATGATGACTCTTTAACATACATTCAAATACTGTGTCCCTTAAAATCTCTTTAAATATTATATCTCTTAAAAACTCTTTAAAATATTGTCATTTAAAACTCTTTAAAAAAGCACATGCCTTAAAATTCTTTATAATATTATGTCCCTTAAAAACTCTTAAAAATATATTTTTAAACTCATTAAAATATTTTGTCCTTTAAAAACGTTTTAAAATATTATGTCTCTTAAATTTTTTTAAAATATTACGTCACTTCAAACCCTTGAAAATATTATATCCTTTAAAAATTCTTTAAAATATTATGCCTTGAAAACCTTTTAAAAAACCTTGGCGACACTAAATTTGAGGGAGATTTATTGATTTTTTAATACTATTGTTTACATTTCACAAAAGTCACAGATATCTGAACTTTTAATGGGCTTCCACTTCGTTTACATCTTTCGCATCAAAGTAAATTAAACTTAAAGTAGCCACATTTTTATCTGTACGGTTATCAGTAATATTATGATATTCGTAATGATCGGTTGATTAGTTTTTGATTGTCTGTTGTACATATATTAACATATAAACGTATAAACATACCTACAGATCGATATGAAGATGCATATAATGTACGCGTGAATAAACAAATAGAGTAAGGAAGAGGGCCACTTTGCATAAAACTAAATTAAATAAAATATATACAACATCTGTACACCTGACGCCTTACGGGTGTATTTTCTTATTTATAATAATCGGTTAATTAGTTTATAAATTGCTATATATAAACGTATGAACATAAGATAAGAGATAGTTATGAACATATTCATATTTGTACGTACGAAAAAACAAACAGAGCGAGAAGAGAGAGAATGTGGGTGCGTATGTGTAAAAAAGAAAAAAAAGAGCAATAAAGAAAGGAAATACGTAGCTTTTTTTGTGAAAAAACAGTGGGAATGTCGAATTAATTAAAAATAAATCTAGTTTTAAAAAAATGAGGAAAATCACGTTGAAATTGTCATCTGTTCGCGTCACAAGTGGTTGCACGTATTACTTCCTCGCGGTACAATGAAGAGCCAAGCCTCTAACGCACATCCTTTCTTTTGTTCTAGTTTGACATATATCGACGAACAGTTTTCATTCTTAAATCAATTCTCAAACCAATCGCAAGTGATTTACAGCTTCAGAAAATAACGCAAACTACACATCTTTTTCTGAAAAAAAAAAAAATTTAATCACGTCAACAAAAAGATTGTTTTAAAAAAACAAAAAACGAACTACTTTTCTGTTCACCGAAGTAAAAGTTATTTTGAAATTTGAGTTTTTCATCTTTTTCATCTTTTTCATCTTGGGAATTTCATTTTGATTCTCAAGGTTTCTACAGCATTATTTATTTGATTGTGATCAATTTCTTTCGAAATCCAAAGGTAAGCAATATTGTTTTTCATATACATAACTTCCTTGCAACACAAATTCTATTTATTTTCGCCTGACGATTACTTACAGTCATGAAAGGCAGAAGATACTTTTATAACACCTTGTATATATATATATATATATATATAGATTAATGAGAAAAATAGACGGGAAAAAATTTGTCAAAAGACTATTCGACATACGGACAATACTTAGTGCGATACTAAATAATACAATCGCACATTAACTAGGACTCCTACGTGCAACGAGAGATTAAATAAAGGGTTCCTTTCGAAATTCTATGCAGATTCTTGAGTTCGACAGAAAAAATTTCCGTTCGACAAAATACATCTGAAGAAAATCGGAGGTTACATCGGCCAAAACGTTGTGAGAATAGCACTCAAGATTAGAACAGTAGTCCGAATAATCCAAATAATACGAAGTACATCTTGGGTGTCTTCAACTCCACTGTTAACGGATACTTGATTAAAAACGATCAATATGTAATTAGTTCATAGATCAATACTCCTATAGTTTTCCAAATCTTTCAGTTGAAAATAATATCAGCCTCATTAATCCTTATTCTCGAGTGGCTTTTGACTTTAATAAGCGGCGACTTAAAAGTAAATTTAAAAAGGTAGATTAATCACGTGGTTCTAACATTTTTCGACCATGTGGTTGAACTGTTGTGTTTCATAACAGGCGGAAATGAACACAGCTTTGTTCTCTTCCCATAAAGCCTCTTGCTTCAGAACCAATTTCACGTGCATTCGGAATAATAATCCAAAATAAAAAGCACTCCAAATATATTGTAGTCTACATTTTAGAGAACTTATTGTTGGATTTATAAAATTATTTACATATAATGACTAAAAGTTTAAAATGTAAAAGTCAAGTCTCATGGTTCAATCGTGCTTTAAGCAGAAATGTTCCCTTGTTGTTAACTTTGGTTAAAATCGAACTGTTCCTTCTTTAATCGGATATTTTTGATTATCGATTTTCGATAATTATCGATACAAAATTATCTAAGAACATTCCCAAGCATACATGTTTGAAATTAAAAAAAACAAAAAACAATCGCCTCAGTCATTTCGTGGTCCATGGGAACGAACTCACACACAGACACACACCCACACACACACACACACACACACACACACAAAATACATACACACACAGACACACACACAGACACACACACACACACAAAATACATACACACTCAAACACACACACACACACACAACGTGCTGTTTTATATCTAAGTAGAGACAATAATCAAAAACTAAAATACTACTAAAACAAAAAACAAATGACAAAAATTATATTTTAAATTCTGTTTTTCTGCTTCATTTTTTGTCGATTGCAGCTAATTTTCATAAAGCATTTTACGAAAACGAATTTTCTCGACGGGGTTGAACGATAAAGTTGTCACCCTAAACAAAAGAACACTACAACTTTATTTTAAAACTTTAATTGAAAAAAATCAATTCAGGTAACTTGATTATATAGTAGAGTTGATATTTATACAATGTAGCCGCCTTCAGCCTCAATCATCACCTCGATACAAGACTGGAATTGGGAGCATGCCTTTCCCACAAGTACCAGCGGAGCTCGGCGAATACTCGGCGATCAGACATTGTTGTGGGAGGTCATGTTAGTGATGTTCTCGGTGTAAGACCAAACGAAGTAGTCAAGCGGGTTTAGGCACGGTCACCGAGAGTAAGAAGAAGGCCTGTTAACTGAAAAATGCATGCAGGCAATGTAGGTAAGAGTTGTCAGACTGTCAGTACTATATGAGGGTCATTTGAAAAAGAGCAATAAAACATTTTTAAAAACAAAAAGTAACACAGTTCGATTAATATTGAAACTGAACTTTATTCAATATAAAATATAAATATTATCTATGTAAAATTAAGTAATTTTAAAGCAATATACAATTTAATACTGATAAAACTGAATTATGAATTTAGGAAACAAAGAATTTAAAACATTAAACACCAACGATGACTAATTTTAAAAGTAAAAACAAACGATAAATAATTTTAAGAATGAAAACAGACGATAAAATTCAAAAAATTGAAATCAAACAAATAATTTAAATACAAACAAACAATAAAAGTTACTAGTGCAGAAATATTTTTTTTAATTTAATTTAGAGAAAAATCACATGGATTGAATGTTATTTTTGGGAACTTTAGAGATTATTCGGACCAATGTTCTCATCTTGCGTGTTTATTTCACGACGTTTTATCATCGAATCTTGACTTCTCCTTTATTACATCCTCAGGCCGAAAATGATGTTCACATACCTAAAAACATAATTAAAGAAAACATTCATACCATAGTGTAAACTATTGCTAAAATATAAGAAAAGACAGTAAACAAACATTTACAATAATAATCACAGTGTAGTATCTGTTCTGATGCTACACTTCATTTGTTCTGTCCTCGGTCAGTGGCGGAGAAATCCTTCATGACTGAGACAATTTTTATTTAATTTTTGTTGCTATCCAGAGTGTCCCTTTTTGGGGAGCTAAATTTTTCCACATTAAAAACCGAGCTTGTGTTTAACTGTGCCCTCGTGGGGAGGCAAGTAAATAAATTTAAAAATATATTTTTGACAAATATTCTCATGTAAAAATTATTTGTTTATAATTCTAAAGAGAAACAATCAATTTTAATATATAACGTTCAGTCACCGCTAATTTCATTAATAGCCGCGTGGTGAATAATTTTCAAACCGACTTTAGAAAAAGATATAGAACTTTAAAATATTTGAACATACTCACTGAAAGGTTTTATTTATTACTAAAAAGACATTTTGACAATTATTCTGATGTAAAAATTATTTGTTTATAATACCTAAAACAAAATTAAATTAAATTTTAAACCTTCCTTTTTTAGCCTTATAAGAAAATAAACAGTTAAAAATATAAACATAATATTTGCTGTATTAGCAATAAATAGTATTGTTTCTTTAATTTATATTAACAATGTTATTAAACGTTATGAAAGTATTTTAATTTATATTAACAATGTTATCAAACGTTATGAAAGTATTTTAATTTATATTAACAATGTTATTAAACGTTATGAAAGTATTTTAATTTATATTAACAATGTTATCAAACGTTATGAAAGTACTTGAATACAGTTCTAATTAAATACACGTTTAATTATTAACAAATAACATTACTTATTTTACTATATTTGGTTGGAATAAAAAAATTTCCCTTCTAATGGCACGTATCCAAATTGAGAAAGTTTAGGATAAGAAAATATATGTACTTTGGGGCCTTTTGGATAATTTCCCTGGAAATTTGTAACAACGCAAGAATACGCCATGTTAGACAGCAGACTGAAAACTAGACGAAACTGCTGCCGATAGCCTAGATCATATCCCTACAAGTGGATCTGATAATGACGTCACGCTGTCATGTGCATCGGCCTTCTTTACTCTCGGTAGCCACGGTTCAGGTCGGGAAGGAAGGAGATCAGTGAAAGAAGGGTACAAAGTCATAGCACTCCTTCTGAAGCCAATACTGGGTCTCTTTGGACTTGTGGGCCGGGGCCGAATCCTGCTGTCACACCCAGGGTCTGCAACTAATGACACCAGGGGATCACTACACTCTTCAGCACATCCAGATACACTTTGTTTACTTTCATGCCGACTTCGAAGATGTGAGGTGGCATGATGTGGCCCTTACTTGAAACCACACCAAAGACCATAACTGTGACCGAAAAGTTTGTTTTCATCAACCTGTGCACGTCCCTGTTATTTGTGGCAATCCAGCGATGCATTTTGATGGTGCTGGAAATGGTCCTGCTCTATTAACTTGAATCGATATAGAGCATAAGTAGCACAATTGTCACTTTCTGACCTGAGGGAAAGCTCCTATCGCTCTTGGTCAACTAGTAAATAGTCTGCAATAAAAAAAAGAAAACCGGTTTTCATCAAACGGAAATGGAATCATGTCGTCTTTTCTAGGGCGGCAAATTTATCATTCCATATATATATATATATATATATATATATATATATCGGACGATGTCAAAACATCGTTAAAACTCACGACCCTTCACGCCGATAGCGTAGTGGTTAGGAGACTTGACTGTCGTATAGACGGTAGGATTTCTATCCTGGCTTGAAGTAGTTACCTGTCTTGCCGCACTGATGAGCTGCGAAACACTACTCTATGTGGATTCCTTTATATAAATTTGTTTTTGTGTGTATTGATATTCATATAAAAAACCTTTTTTTCATTGTTTTTACTTGCCTCCCTACGAGGACTAAGTTAGACACAAGGTCGGTTTTTAATGTGAAGGAAACCAGTTCCCCCAAAAGGAGCACTCTGGTTAGTAACAAAAATAAAAAAATGTATCAGTCATAAAGGATTTCTCCTCCATTAATCGGGACCCAAAAGTGCAGCATCAGAACAGGTACTACACTTTGAGATATTAAATCTTTTATTCAGGCAAAAATAAACATGAACAAAAAACTTAGGCACAAGGCCAACTCAAAAGGGGGGAAGATGTGGGTCGTTGCTCATCCTTGTCACTCCAGAACTAAACAAGTTTCTCTTAGCTAGTATCTTCTTCCACCATAATACCGCATTCGCCCTTTCGTACTTGGGGACGTCCTATTAGCACTCAATTTTAAAAACATTTTTTTATTAACGTGTAAAAACAAAAAGATAACAATAAAGGTAATACAATAATTCATTTGTGTCGAGGGGGATAAAAAAAATACAAGCGGTGGTTAGTTTGGCCCTCCCAACCTCGTCTAGTTGATAGACCGCCCGTTCCACTCCGGTTTGTAAAAGTTTGATTCTGGCCCGAAGAATCCTTTTTTGTTGTTGTTTCCTTGCCTCTTCACGGGGGAAGAGTTATACAACAGGTCGGTTTTTAATGTGCTGGGGGCCCAGCTCCCTCTCCCCCAAAAAGGGGCACTCTGGTTAGTAAAAAAATAAAAAATGTATGTCATGAAGGATTTTTCCTCCACTAACCGAGATAAAAAAAGAGTAAAAAAGTACAGTGCAGCATTGCAGTAGGGGTGTCAGAAAATTCATGAAAAATATTGAATAATTAGACCCCCTGGTTTTCCAAGCTTAGAACTACTCGAAAATGTAATTCAAACCCTATTTTTTTTTCAATTAAAGGAACAAGGACCAAGGTTTCATTTAAAAAAAATACAAACAACGTGGTTTAAAAAAAAAAAAGGTTTTAAACTTCGGACTTTACAGGTAAATTTCCAAAAAAACTGTTCTTTTTTGTGTTAAATTAAAATATATTATTTATTGATCTTTTATCTTCAATTTGTGATATATAAAACTTTGGCACATACATAAATTATTTACTTTCTAATAGACATTTCAAAATGGGGGGGTGAATTAATTCGACCCCTGCCTTTCCAAGCTTATAACTACTCGAGAAATGTAATTCAAACCCTACTTTTTTTTTCAATTAAAGGGGCAAGGACCAAGGTTTCATTTTAAAAAAATACAAACGACGTGTTTTATTTTAAAAAAAAAAAAAGGTTTTAAACTTCGGACTTCACAGGTAAATTTCCAAAAAAACTGTTCTTTTTTTTTTTTTCGTTTTGAATTAGAATATATTATTTATGGACCTTTTATCTTCAATTTGTGATATATAAAACTTTGGCACATAAATTAATTATTTACTTTTTAATAGACATTTCAAAATAGGGGGGGGTGAATTAAAAAAAATATATTTGTCTAAAATATTATATTCGGTTTATTGGGAAGAGCATAAACTTCCACATTGACCCTGAAAATATCGTAAAAATAGAATCAATAGAAAAATTTTGATAGATTTTTTAAGTTTAAAAATTGAAAAATACAAAACTCATAAAATTCAATTAATTTCATTACTGTTTTTTTTTAATAAAAAACATATTTCTATTACTTTTTATACAACTTTAATAGTTTATTTTGAAAGTATAATCCATAAAGAAAATAAACAACCCACTTTTAACAGAGAAATTACGAGTTTTTTATATTTTATTCCCAGTTTCGTGTTAGGGGTGTCAAAAATTCCTACAAAAATTCTGATACACCTAGTGCAGCATCAAAACAGATACTACACTTTGATCCTTGTGGAATTGCATTCCTCTGCATAAGATCTAGTTAATTTGCATATTCTTCTAAACGTACATTTTAATTAATTCTCTATTAGTGTTTTCGGTTTTCTTATGGGATGATCATATATATATATATATATATATATATATATATATATATATATATAGGGTATTCGACACCCATGCGAAACTTTATACTTGGGCTTTAGCCAGGGAAAATCGGTGCAAACGTGTGTAAATTAAAAATTCGAATTTGCCAGCTGAATGTCGAACGACGGCATTACGAATATGAATGCGTAAAGTAACAGCTGTTGGTTCATGTTTTTATTTTCAGCCTTGCAGCAAACATGTTTCATAGCTTAGGCATTAACATCGAAGGAAAATGTAATCGTAAGCTAAACGTTTTGGGTTCGATTCTCGGCGTTGACGCATGAGTCATTTTTTTACTGTTTAAATCATTACTATTTATTGGTTTCAATATAATATAATAATAAATACGAAATATGCATTAATGAAAATATCATATTTAAATGTATTTTACGATCAGGTAATGACGGGCGGCCTGAAAATGTATATGGAAATTAATTCCGTGTTTCATTCTCGTGAGAATTCGTTAGGCTTATGAGAATGAAACGCGGAATATTCTGTGTAGCTTAATTCCCGTATATATTTTCATAACTTACTACCTAGCTCTACCTATGTATTAAGCACTGTTGAAGTAAATACTGAAAATTTACACATAAAATTATATCTTTGTATATTACTTTATGTGATTAAATGAAGTAACCATATATATATATATATATATATATATATATATATATATATATATATATATATATATATATATATATATATATATATATTCGTATAGAAAGACTTATTAATTTGTTATTTTTATTATTTTTGCAGATAACGAGAGAATAATTATTTATAAAGCAAACAGGTTTTCTCTTCGGTAAGTTGTTTTTCTTAATAATATGCGTGCTGTCAAAAATTATGGCAAATATTGATATCAATATTTTGTTAAAGATATTAGTAACATAAAGAGTATGCACAGATATATTATAGTTGTTGACAGCTGTTTAAAAACGATGTTAATCATACAATGAAACACACTTATAAGTAGGGTTAGGACAACAGAATATCCTAATATGGCCAAAACGTCGTGAAACAACTGGGAAAAAGATGAGAATTATATATATATATATATATATATAAATAAAATAAAATAAAATAAAAATTACAATTAAATTTACCAAAATGATCCAAGATGGTATAATTAAAGTATATTATAAATATTAAAGAATTAATATTTATAAAATTATCTCAGCCAGATGTAAAAGCTAGATAAAACCAAATAGGAAATAGAGCTTTTATTAAATATTTTATTAACATATTTTATTAACTGTTTGCTCATATATATATATATATATATATAAATATATATATATATATACATATATATATATATATACATATATATATACATATATATATATATTAAGTAAGTCATAAAATACATATGTATATATAACTTACTACCTAGCTCTACCTATGTATTGAGCACTGTTGCAGTACATAAATTTATACTTTCGTATATTAATTTATGTGATTAAATGAAGTAGTTTTATATATATATATATATATATATATATATATATATATATATATATATATATATATATATATGAAAGTCAAAACAAGGGAAAAATATGCTGTTGTCATAGGCCTACTAAAAAGCAATGGAATCAGCCAGAGTATAAGTTTCGTACCCTGAAAAATGAATTCATTGTCAAATCACTTGGTAAGTTATTAAATTCAACAAGCCCGTAAATATTATATTAACCCAACAACCCAAGAATTCCCGTTTTTATCATTTCCCACTTTTTCTACTAAAAAAGAAAATAAGCAGAAACTCAATTGCATTGAAACGATTTCGTTGTTTTTCATTTATTTTACTCTCAACTCTTCGCTTCTATTACTTGTTCTCAATCATAATGACTCATATCTCAATGCGATCACTCCTATGTAACCTTTTAACCTGCGATCACTCCTATGTAACCTTTTAACCTGCCATTCCCTTTATTTTTCTATTCAAACTAGCTACATGTCCTCTTACCCCGAAGCATCACGTCCTTCATCTCTCTCTCTCTCTCTCTCTCTCTCTCTCTCTCTCTCTCTCTCTCTCTCTCTCTCTCTCTCTCTCTCTCTCTCTCTCTCTCTCTCTCTCTCTCTCTCTCTTTCTCTTTCTCCCTCCCTCCTTCTTCTCTCTTACATATATAAAATAGTAATTACTAAGGGACCGTAACTGATTTCCTTAATTAAAACAGAAAGCAACAAGTCGATTTGTTGGATACAAATATTATGCTTTATAATTTTTCTGAATGATTGCATTACCAACCTGCTCATTTTTGTTCTTTTCATATTTTAATGTGAACATTTTTACATAAAATGTGTCAGTAGTATTTGTGCCTAACTTAGTGTAATATTATTAATGGAGAGAAATGCAACACTGCGGCAATTTTACAGGGGTTGGGGCTTAGTGGTCATTGCGCGACCGATTAGATTCGAAACTCTTGTTTGACTCTGTCTGAGAGCGAGAGACTAGTAGTAGATGCACCAACCTAGATGGGGCAACAATGCTCCATGCAAATGCGAATGGTGGCTTTGTAGAGGTACAGGATACTCTCAGGTGTGAGTAATTTTCTAGCACAGTAGAAGGAGCAAAGTCAAAGTATTTGTTCCAATTCATGTTACCTGTGAATATCAAACTTATGTGTTTGAAGGATGAGTTTGAAGGGGGTTATTAGTCATGAAAGCAATCTCCTCAAATTAATCTGCAATTTTTTTGAATTTGTAATTTTTTTGAATTTGCAATTTTTTTGAATTTGTAATTTTTTTGAATTTGTAATTTTTTTGAATTTGTAATTTTTTTGAATTTGTAATTTTTTTGAATTTGTAATTTTTTTGAATTTATAATTTTTTTAAATTTGTAATTTTTTTGTATTTGTAAATTTGTATTTGTAAATTTGTATTTGTAACTTTGTATTTGTAAATTTGTATTTGTAAATTTATATTTGTAACTTTGTTTTTGTAAATTTGTATTTGTAAATTTGTATTTGTAACTTTGTATTTCTAAATTTGTATTTGTAACTTTGTATTTGTAAATTTGTATTTGTAAATTTGTATTTGTAACTTTGTATTTGTAAATTTGTATTTGTAACTTTGTATTTGTAAATTTGGATTTGTAAATTTGGATTTGTAAATTTGGATTTGTAACTATTGAATAAATAAAAATTAATATATGCTGGTCCCCCCCTCGCCAATCTTTCACGAAAAACACCCGTCTAGCTGAATCCACTGTGAAAAATTTCCCCCACTCTATATCTGTGCCTAAATCAAAACGCGGATTCCATGAACAAAGCTTCTTTCTTAGAACTGCACGCCTATGGAACTCTGTTCCGTCTGCCTGCTTCCCACCGGACTACAACTTGGATGTCTTCAAGTCCAATGTTAACAAATTCCTAATGAATCGCCCTCTTAAGAAAACACTTCATCAAATCTCCACACTAACGTAATGTACTTGCAATAACTCTTATCCCTGAGTGGCTTCCGGGCCTTGATAAGTGGTGATCACTGTGTAAAAAAAAAAAAAAAATGTTGCCCAGTATTGAATGAGGAACAACGAATTTTCCACACTTCTAATACATTTATTGTCATCAAAATCGGTGAAATCGTCCATTTTACAATCAAATCTATTAATTACCTGCTCTAGTCTGGGATCGAACGCGGTGCACCTGGAAGAAGCTTTACATGCCTACCCGCACTGATTGGTCCATCGATTAATTGGAATGTACATTGCACTGTTGATTTCATAAAAGTATTTTATATATAATGGCTTGAATTAAAGTTTAAATGCAAAAGTCAAGCATCGTGGTTTAATTGCGCTTTAAACAGGAACATTCATTTCGAATGCACTCCTATCTTATTAAAGAACCTACTGTTGATTTTATATGTTGGGCTCTTCTGCTTGTGTGGTGATAAAACTTACAAAATGTACTTTTGATGTTAGGCTTTATAAGGGTGATGTTTGGTAAAAAATCGGCATGTTTCTTCTTTAATCGGATTATTTCGATTATCAATTTTCGATACTCATCGAAGACATTTCGATAAAAAAATCTATCTAAAAACACTTCCAGACACATAAAATACATTTGCGTGAAATTTCAAGAAAATCAGTTAGCCGTTTCGGAGTTGATCAGGAATGGACTCACACACACACACACACACACACACACACACACACACACACACACACACACACACATATATATATATATATATATATATATATATATATATATATATATATATATATATATATATATATATATATATCAATAGTGCCTTTTGCATATAAGTAGAGATCTCCACCAGTAGCCGTCAATCAAAAATCCATCAACCATTGGTGGGCAGTGAATAAATTGCTTTTTCCGCCCAAAAGTTGTGACATTATTTCAATTTTCTGCAGCAATTTAAGCATGGGCACAGAAGCGATCATCATCGTTCTATCGTACGATAACAGTTTAAAAATCTAAATACCATTCTTTTAAAATCTTCATTTTTTTGGTGTTTTTATAAATATGAATATCAGTCTATACACAAACTGATCGAAAACGAACAGCATATATAATAACATAATAGTTTACAAATTATAATAACATAATAGTTTACAAATTATAATAACATAATAGTTTACAAATTAACGATTACTACGATATTGTCCCATTGACTATTGTACAATCATTAACCGGTATCCTCAAGTAGCCTCCAGGCCTTGATAAGTGGTGACTCCGTTAGTAAAAAAAAGAAAACACTTTCTATGTTTCCTTCCAATGTGTTTTGTCCTTGGCTACGAGTGGCTACATAGGACCTAGTTAACTGTCGGGGTCGTCTCTTCATCAGAGAGTTGGCCTTCGTCTTGATTTTTCCATTGTTTTGGAACCCATTCTTTCGTTCTAATCGTCCTTCTCATAAAAGCATAGTGTATTCATTAAATACTTTCTGTTTGATTTTCGTATTGAACTTTTTATGGTGTTGTCGACTTATATGTAACGTTAGGTGTGTGTATGTCTATATAGTTGTATTATAAGATTTACTGTTCAAACTAATTACGCGATCGTTATGACTTTTAAAATCCAACTGCTAGCATAAAGGTTGGTAATGTGGGATATATTTTATTTTATTTCGTTTAATGCAAAAAGACAAATAGAGGATAGAATTTCTTCATGAAAATTTAGACAGCAATTTATTGTAAAATATTAACCATATTTATTAGACATCAATTAATAAATATTCATCAAATTTCAGTTTGTTCAGGATCTTTTATGGAATTAACGGGCATAATATAAGCATAATCTTTTATTTGAAAATTGTAATATTTCAGATTTGCATTAAATTTGAGCCGTCTTCATCAGACGTCTGAGTTTCAATTTCTTCGTAAGATGCCTCCAGTCTAAATTTTAGAAATATTCTAGGTTCCTGATAATATTTTTACACGATACTTGTTTGATCTTGATATAGAGCTTTACTTTAAATTGTATGCTCGTATATACCGAGAGACAAGAATATGAAGAAGTCATGCACACAAAATAAAATTAGTTATGCTTTTATTTTATTTTGTTTGATCTTGATGTACAGTTTTGTTTTCCAATTGCGTTCTCATACAGACAGACATATAGAGACACTACATGTATAATACAAATTTACTACGATTAGATTTCTTGTAAGATAAAAGTGTCTGATCTTGTTACAGGGCTTCATTTTCAATTGTATCCCAGAACAATATAAAAGATATAAAGGAGGAGAGGCAGGCAGTTATAAAATGGATTAAGCCCACAACCCTATGTTCTAAATTTGCCAATATTCGTCCAGATTAATTTTTATATATCGCCAACAATTTTCGAAAAGTTGCTGCGGTTAAATAGGCCATTTCTGGCCACTTTAAGGAAAGTACTGTTACTTCCTGTTCGTATTCTCGATAAAAGAGCGTTTACGACCGGAAGCGGATATATATATATCTATATATATATATATATATATATATATATATATAGAGAGAGAGAGAGAGAGAGAGAGAGAGAGACAGACAGACAGACAGAGACAGAGAGACAGAGACAGAGAAAGAGAGAACAAAGTGAACCTTTTTAAATAAACGGGCTTGCCCGGAGGTAGTTCAGTGTAGAGGTTCATTGTCGAAAGTTCCGGTGGTTTTATATCCTGGATTGTTTCAAACATATCAGCAATGCAATATTTGATAAAACGACGAATCACGAAATAATGAACCGGGAGACCGGGAATCAATCCTCTATCAAGTTCTGCAATGATTTAAAAAAATGATGACTCTTTACCAAACACTCAACATTAAAAGATGAGAATGGGTACTCCCATGAAAAATGTGATGCTTTCCCCTACATCTCGTAGTGGTAACCAATAAAAAGGAACCTTCGGGTTGCCCACAACTATAGTCGGCAACTTTTTACTTTCAAACGGTCAACATACAAATATTAGAAATATTTTTTTTTTCTGGATATTTTTGATGAGGATTGATAATTTGTATTATTTGAATTATTCGGACTACTGCTCTCATCTTGAGTGTGGCATTCTCACAACATTTTTGCCGATGTAACCTTCTAACTTTTTAGGTGTACCTTGTTGAATACGTGAATCTTTCTGTTGAACTTAGGAATTCGCATGGAATGTCAAACGGAATCCGTTATTTCATTCATAGAGATAGCATGTTCTTGTGCTCGAAAAGAAGTCTTAAGTAATTCGCAGTTGCATTCTTAGTATACTGAGGATTGAACCTTCAACCTCTAAAAGAGGATCACTAAGAACCTAGTATTGCATCCGTTACGCCACAGGTCCTTGCTGAGTTTGACAGATAGATTCCTGAGTTCGACAAGATATACCTGAAGAAGGACGGAGGTTACATCGACTGAAACATTGTGAGAATAACATTCAAGATTAGAACAGTAGTCGGAATAATCCTAATAATCCAAATATTACAAAGTTTATTTCTGTAATTCAACAATGCGATAGGTTAACACAATTTAGGTAATTGGATCGTAATGTATACGGGTAACGGCCCGGCTGTACTCCTACTACCGCAGTACTTATCGATGCCTGGCATCTTAGTTGTTGATATATTACTTGAGATAGTTTATTGTAAGAATGCTTTTTCTAGGACAGTTTCCTGCGCTTAAGGTACAATATTCATTTCTGTTACTCTCGGAGAGAAATTCTACGTCGTTGAGAATTTTTTCTTTCTTTTTCTTTTTTGATTTTCTATAAAGGTCACTAAAATGTTTATGAAGGTCCGGGGAGATCTAATAGCCCCTTATAACCCTTTGAGGTCGTGAGGACGCTATAGTATTTCATGCGACGTGTCTTGGGTAAAAAAGGCCACGCAGTACTCATCCCTTCCCAGACTTCAGAGACTACAGCACCTGGTCTTACCAAATGGTAACCCATTTTAGTACTGCCAACGTTAACGTCGCTTAACTTTGTTGATCTAACTTAAACCTGCATGTCAACAGCATTATGTTGTATACAATTTTGAAAGTGGCGCGTGCTTTAAAAACGTTCCTCAAAATACACAATTAAGAGCAATAACAACAAAAGCACGGCAAAAACACAAATAACACCAAAATTCATCGGAGGTCATCTGGGGTCAAGTAGTCAAATATAAAAATCTTAGTGTTTTACCTTGCTCTGTATGAGAATATTATTTTAGACAGTAAGAAAGTCATGAGGTGATTTCTGATATAGGATATGGAGACCCGTCCTATCACCAACACTATAGCCATCCCCGTAAACAACAACAACAACAACAACAACAAGACCAAAATCTACGTAAAGATGATCTTTGGTCGATGTCTTTCTCTCTACAATCACTATTCGCCGCAAAAAAGACAAACAAACAGTTTTATTCTTCCCATTATTTTTTGTTTGTTTGTTTGTTTGTTTGTTTGTTTGCGCGACTCTTGTCGCGACGAAGGCGGCGCTCTTCACTAAATAATGGGTCTCTTTAAACTTGGGGAATTAAAATAAAAAAGAAAGAAAGAAACTCAACGTGACAACGAGGAGTTTTCGTCGGCACATACGAAGTTTTTGTTTCAACGTGCAATGGAAACCTTACTCGTATCAACTTCGTACTTTGTCGAACACACACACACACACACACACACACACACACACACACACACATATATATATATATATATATATATATATATATATATATATATATATATATATATATATATATACTCCTATAAATTTGTTTTGTTTGTGTATTGATATTCACATTAAAAACCCTTTTTCTATTTTTGTTTACTTGCTTCCCCACGAGGGCAAAGTTGGGCACAAGGTCGGTTTTTAATGTGGGGAGAAACCAGCTCCCCAAAAAGGGACACTTTGGTAAGTAACAAAAATAAAAATGCATTAGTCATGAAGGATTTCTCCTCCACTAACCGAGACCAAAAGAGTGAAGTGAAAAAGGTAAAGTGCGGCATCAGAACAGATACTACACTTTGATCCTTTATATATAGTTTATTGCTGGTAACAATTTACAATTTAAGGCTGAAAAATAATAAAAAGAAAAAATCATAAACAAGAAACTTAGGCATGAAGCCTTATAAGGAATTGGGGGAGGGGGAGTGCAGGATCTTTCTATTGTCTATACAACTTGTGAAATTACTCTTGACTGGCACTATTTACCACAATACCGCATTCACATTTTTTAGTTTAACCTACTTAAATTCTCCCAGCGTTTTTGTAAAAATTGTGTATGTGCGTGCTTGTAATTACTACGTCGTTGTCCCGATAACAACGTTACACTCATTAAACCTCATCCTCAGTTTGCTTTCGGGCCTTGATAAGTCGTGACAACCTTGTAAATATATATATATATATATATATATATATATATATATATATATTTATATATAAATTGTGCTAGAGTTAAATTATAGCTAGCCTCAATAAAATTCCTTTTGCAAACCGTTTTCCTCTGAAGAAAAAAAGTCAAATTGTTTAAACTCCATGGAATAAGGAAGTAATTCCCTTTATCTTGTATTCTTTGTTTATGAATAATAATTTTTTCATAATTTTAATTCTCTCTCTCTCTCTCTCTCTCTCTCTCTATATATATATATATATATATATATATATATATATATATATATATATGTGTGTGTGTATATATATATATATATATATATATATATATATATATATATATATATAGTAATTTATAAAATATATATGGCGATTAAGCTACACTGAATATTCTGCGTTTCATCCACTATAGGATTCGTCAGGCTGACGAATCCTATAGTGGATGAAACACAGAATATTCAGTGTAGCTTAATCGCCATATATATTTTATAAATTACTAACTAGCTCTACCTACGTATTGAGCACTTTTGAAGTAAATACTTAAAGTTTACGCATAAATCTATACTTTCGTATATTAGGTTTATGTGAGTAAATGAAGTAGTTATATATATATATATATATATATATATATATATATATATATATATATATATATATATATATATATATATATATATATATATATCAACAATAGCAATGGCCAAAGATTCATTATTTGAAAGTACTTCTTTTAAACTCCTCGGCCTAACGTTCACAGGAAACATAAGTTGGAACAATTACATTGAGAGCATTGCCAGGACCGCTGCGAGGAAAGTAGGCTCTCTCTACCGTGCTAGAAAGCTACTAACGCCCGAAAGTATCATGGATCTCTATAAGGCCACCATTCGCTCATGTATGGAGTATTGTTGTCATATTTGGGCTGGTGCATCTGCTACTAGTCTCTCGCTCCTAGACAAAGTCCAAAAGAGAATCTCCAACTTGATAGGTCCTGAACTGTCATCTAGGCTTCAGCCTCTGTCCCATCGACGAAATGTTGCATCCCTCTGCCTGTTCTACAAGTATTTTAATAATGAATGCTCTGACGAACTTCAAGCACATGTGCCCCCACGACGTAAATACCCTAGACAAACCCGACAAGTAGCTAAATCCCACCCCTTCACAGTATAGATTCCTAGATGTAAGAGAGCTTTCTACTCCAGTAGTTTCTTCCCCACAACCGCTAGACTTTGGAATTCCATTCTGGGTCCCTGCTTCCCCTAACTGTACTGACATGCAGAAGCTCAGGTGTAACGTGAACCGACATATTGCTGCCCAACTCCCTGCATAGTGTCCCAGTAGCTTATGTCCCTGATAGTAGCCCCTTACACCAAAGTGGTAATGTGCCTTGTTTGGGATGAAAATGTAAAAAAAAAAATTCTTTTTTAATTAATAAATAAATAAATAAATTAAAAAAAAAAAAAATATATATATATATATATATATATATCATCTTATACGTGTATGTTTGTGAACTAAGATTGAACCTCAATAAGAAGTCATAATAAGCAATTAATAATAAAATTGTACATTTAAAAATAAAGAATAGGTTTAAGGTTTTCAAAATTCATACTAGAATTCTCTGCAAGGACACGTGGTGTAACGGATACAGTACTTGGTAAAATTAACTTATAAATGCCAATCTTCGGTAGGTTTAACATTCTATCGACAATGTACCGATTTCAGAATACAATTGCGAATTATTTCCGACTTTTATCCCTTTTATATATGATAGAACGTAGATTAAACAAAGAGTACCGTTCGAAATTCCGTGCAGATTCTTATATTTAAAGCATGTAAAACTTAAGATATGGACGATCAGATAATTGGAAAGGTGTGGGGGGGATGTGTGAATAGAAAACATTAAACATATTTTTGCTGTTTTTGATGCAGTCATTTTTTTTTTTTTTCACATGACTTTTTTATGAAATGTTTTTTTTTTCTTTTTTTTCAATTACTTGGCCATGGTAATTAATTGCTCTTCAATCCTTAGAATAAGTTTTAAAAACCACTCAAGTAAATACAATCTAGAAATAAATGCCTGAATATTTTGTCCTAATTAGGACATTCTTTCACTTGTACTTTTAATTTTAGTTGAAATCGGTCTAGACAAAATGTGAAACCAGTTGATGTAAGGAATTAAAAATATTACTTCAAAATCAAAACCAACGATTATCGTTAGATTGACAGATTCCAGAAAACAGCAATTCTTCCACCTTTGCCATAAACGTTATTCATGAAACGTGGGAAATAATGGATAATATAAGAGAAACGAGTGATGAAGTTGCGGAAAACCCTCCCTATCAATAAGCATGAACTTTCAGACTAAGTTATGAGAAAAAATCACGTTGCATGCATGAAATCGCCATAGTTAAGCAACGCTGAGCCTTGTCAGTGCTTAGATGAATCATCATTCGAAAATATGAGGTACTGTAATCAAAATAAACCCTAACCCAGATTTATTAATGAGTATCAACTTTACTGGAAACTATAACCGGTGGCAGTCGTGTTCGTTTCGTTTAACGTACAAAAATAACAAGGACAGGCAATTCGAAGAAAAGGCATTTCTACTATTACTGATACTACCATCTCGGATATCCTCAGAGAATTAATAAGAATTCACATCTCGAAACCAATATTATTATCTAATACTATTTTACATTTCTGTTTTTTATGTTCATATCATACATTAAATAAAACATTTTCATCAAACTGAATTGATTACATAATACATTCTGATAAAATTAGGTTGATAAAATATAGGTTAAAATTGAAATGCAATTCTTATGGAATTTTTTGACAGGTCGTGAGTTATGAGTTATGAGTTAAAAAAAAAATTAATAAAAAATTGACAGATTAGAAATAAATACGCTGATCATATTAATTTAGTCTGTTGCGTGTTGTCTTATTTATAAACTCATAATGTCTGTCGGTTTGTCTGTCTCCATATTTTCAAACTAGGAGTCTTCAATGATTAGATGTTTCATGTGCCGTTCTTTTAGTCAGTTAAAATAATTTTTAAGGGGTCAAACGTGGGTTAAAAAAACATTTTGTACATTCATCTTAGTTTATTTTTAATCAATTTACATGCGTGTCCCCTCCGTACGGTGATAACGTCACGAGATTTGAATGCTATAATTTTGATTTCAGTTTCGATTCTAGCTGATGGCAACCAACTACTTTTTTTTTTACTTTTAAAATCACGACTCTATAATAATAATAGCGGACCGTCTGGCATTGCCCGGTCTTACAATACACTTAAATATGATATTTTGATGAATGCAGATTTCGTATTGATTATTATACTAGCTGTACCTGGCCACGCGTTGCTGTGGCTCAGTTTGTTAACATGGAACACATTCCCCAAGAAAAATTGCATTTTGTATTGTTTATTTACTTTTAATATTTTCTGCAATTTTGTTACCTCAAAAAAAGATTCCTTTTTTACCATAAATTGTTAGGGAAAAGGTTTTTTGTTGTTTTTTTTCAGGAAAACTCGCACTTATTTCTTTTTTTTTTTTTACAGAAAATTGGCAGTAAACCTTTCTTTTTGCAAACGGAATTTTTATTATAAAAAGAAAAAATGAATGTTTTATATGATATATTATATAAATAGTTAGGTGAAAGTAGAGTTTTAAGAGAATGTACAAATTATTTTTGTCAACAGATGTTAAGAAAATAAACAGATAAAATACTCCCATCATTAATTAATTAATTAATTAATTAATTATACAAAAAAATAAATAAAATGTTGATTTAGTATTTCACCATTTAAACAACGCTCGGTTGAATCCGGTGATTGCCGGTCGAACTCTTACCATAAATGGAATCAGGGAGTGGTATCAAATTCTGCATGAGTACCATTCTTATTTTTGCAGTGAGCTATCAGCGATTGCTAACTAACAAATGTTACCAAAATGCGAAAAATTCAACAATAAAATAATTTTATTAAGTGCTCAGCTTCTAATAAAAATCCTAGTAAATCAATCCCCCTTATTTGTTCGGTTGTTGTAAAAATGGAAGGGAAACTTAAATTTCGCTCCGTTGGAGACGCCATTTTATTTAATGCACCTTCTGTGTCAATCCTGGTTAGTCTATGGCCGAAGCATGAAATAAATAAAACTGTAAACTGTAGAACGATTGCTGTTAAAAAATAAATAAATAAAAACAACCCAGTTTCCCGTTAAAAATGAAAAAAACAAGCATTTAAATTAATTTGTTGCTGACCTTTCATAGTTGCTTGAATTCAAAATAACGTTTCCATATTTATTTGTTCGAACAAAAAAGAAAAAATGTTGCTTTCATTACCAAATTGTTTTATTAAAATTCATAATATTTAATTATAAATAATATTTAGGTTTGGCAATAAATTCCTAAACTCCTGTCACACTAAGTAATTTAGGTGACTGAAATAGGAATTTAAAGATTAAGGAGAAAACTGAATTTCCCCAAAGGAAAAAAAATGTTTGTACACCTGTAAGAAAAAAAAAAGTTACGGCCGAAGCATGAAATAAATAACAGAAAATATTAACTGGAGAACGATTGCAGTTAAAACCAAAAATAAAATAAATAAATAAATAATAAACTTCCCCGTTATAAAAAAAAACACAATCATTTCAATTGATTTGTTGCTGACCTTTCCAAGTTAACAATAAAAAAAAAACTAATTTATAAATAATCAATGTTGCTTTCAGGCGAAATTGTTGTATTAAAATTATAAGCTTTTTACGCAAATGTTTATACGATAAATGTTTGTCCAAATTTATTTTGATAAATTATTATACGATAAATGTTTTGGTTTTGTTTCGGTATTCAAATGGCGCTTGCCCAGCTTAAACCCTGACGAATATGTCATGTGATTTTCTGTTTGTAATAACCCAAAATGTTCCATGAAAAACAGGCCCGTTCTCATTAATTAAATTGAAAAATTTCCAAATAAACGGGTCTCGGAATAGACCCCCCCCATGTTAAGAACGACTTTCTGAATAGACAACCTGTAACCGTGTCAGCATACCCGGAAACCTATACAAGTCCACATGTGGAATGTAAACGATGATTTTGTAATAATGTACCGGCGTATCATTCTATGCAGAAATTCCTAAGCTCTTTCCACACTAAGTAATTTAGGTGACTGAAATAGGAATTTGAAGAATAAGGACAAAACTTAATTTCCCCAAGGGAAGAAAGTGTTTGTACACGTGAGGAAAAAAAAAGTTTCTTTTTTCACGCCAATTCAGTAAAATGTTGAAGTTAAATGAACCCAATGTAAAAATGCATTTGGAGGTAAATATTAGTTTTCTTTGAATAATTAAAAGATAATTAGTACAGTAAAGTCCTAAGATATTGAAGTAAATATTACAAAGAAGGAAACATCTTGTTTGTGATAAGAATAGCATAGGTTGTAAATTTATATTGCTTCCATTATATCGTAACGATGTTTACAATCGCAATGAAATTGGAAAAATGGGAACATGAAAGAAACGAAACGAAAGCATATGAAACGCAGTAAACCGAAACTGAGGTTCTTAAAGATGCATCTAGAAATGCATTGTTTACATTTTTAAATGTAGTAGTTTTCGATCCGAGTGGGTAAATATTTTAAAGCACTCGTAAATTGATTTGTTACTAATCGAGATTGATTTGTTCGTAATAGCTTTACGTGTATATTCGACAGTTTACATTTTTTAATGCGATAACACGAAAATAAATATCTAACTCTGTAATCGGAAAAGTGGAAACAGAGAAAGAAATCATCGAACGAAACGAAACTATAGGAAAAGGAAATTATATAATATATGTTATAATATATGTTAATAAAAAAAGAAAAGGAATCACCAAGAAAAGGAGAGATCGTTTTTGTTTTGTTTTTTTTCCTAGTGTAATAATGTTTCGAAATAAAGTGTAAATATGCAATGTATAATTAGGCGTGGTGTGCTTCCCGCAGTACGAAGCATTTCAGATGTTTTATGCAACTGCAAAACCCGAAATCGGTATGCGTTCGTAATAGTCCCTTGTGAACGATGAAGCGGCGGTGTAAATGGTGAGCAGGGGAAGGAGAATTAAACAGAGAGAAAAGATTTTACAACTTCCGTTGATTGTTACAGGTGTTGGCAGTGAACACTTACCAGAAAAAATATGGGAATGTACGATTATCGAGCAAGTGTAGAGGTAATAGGCCTATAGCACACCTCAGATAATGTAGTTGCAGTTTGTGCATATTACATTTGCGTTAAATGTCTTGAGTTTTAATCCTAATCAGGTCAAACTTAGAGGGGAAAAATGACTTCATTTTATTTATATAGAATTATATTAAACCCAATATATTATAATGATTTTAAGAGTTTTTAAAAAATGACTCGTGTGCCACCACTGAGAATCGAAACTACAACATTTAGCTTACGATTTACATTTTCCCTTGACGTTAATGACTATACTATATGAAGCCATGTCACAATACCCGACTCCGCGTTGCTAAAATGAACCTGCAAAAGTTGAACGGATTGGGCAACGAAATACTGCTTCATCCGCCATAATCTCCAGACCTTTCACCTACCGACTACCACTTTTTTAGGCACCTCGACAACTTTCTGCGTAAGAAATGCTTTAAAAAAACTAAGCAATGTCAAAAACTCTTTCAGCGACTAAATCTCAACAAAAACGCACGATTTTTACGTTACTGGCATCAATACACTCTTTTGCGTTATCAAAAGTGTGTTGATTCTGATGGTTGTTTATTTTGATCAATAAATTTTTATTTGAACAAAGAATATATTAATCTGAATTTAAAAGTAAAACACCGCAAGAACTTTCTTGTCAACCTGATATCTTTCTCTCTCTCTTTCTCTCTCTCTCTTTCTCTCTCTCACTCTCTCTATATATAGCTCTCTCTCTCTCTATATATATATAGCTCTCTCTCTCTCTATATATATATATAGATATATATATATATATATATATATATATATATATATATATATATATATATATATTAGCAATTGGACGATTCCAATATTTTCACGATTCCGATATAATTGCTGATTCCGTGCTAAATTCCCGATTCCGTTACAATTACCGATTCCGATTCTTTATAAAACTCTGCATTTATAACTATAGAATTGTTATTTTCCTCAATTTCCGTAAAAACACATGTTAAATATGCTAGATATTTTCTTAAACGTCAAAATACACTTTTGGAGGATGATCTATTGATTTTAGTTTTACTGGTATTTTAAAATCAATAAATATTTATTGTTTTATCATTATTACCATTGTTTAATCATTATTATCATTATTACCAGCAATTGAAGATTTTGCTTTAAACAAAATCGAATAAAGTCAATCAAAAGAATCGTTTTTGCATCGGAAAATCGGCACCAATTTTTTCGATTCCGATACTTTCTCTGGCCAGTTCCGTGTATTTGCTTCCCTTCTTCGTCTCCTTAAATCTTCACTCTTTTAATAATAATAATAATAATAATAATAATAATAATAATAATAATAATAATAATAATAATAATAATAACAGTGAGTAATAATAATAGTTAGTAATAAGCTGGGCAAGGGTGAAAGAGTTATAAGGATGAGGGTTTGGCAATAGAAAATGGAGGAGGATACCGATACAGATTGAGAGAGATAAGAGTTTTAATATTAAAATGTTACAAACACCTCTTTATCTCTTCTGTCTTGTTTTTTATTGTGTGGACACCGCCAGGTAGTCTTACTGGTCTAAAAATACAAAAAAGACACAACTGACTATATAAGCAGCTCCTGCTAATAATGATGTTCAGCTCTTCATTTATACATGTTTTGTGTCATTTTTTTAATGGTTTTGTTTGTGCAACACCAGACCCAGGCTTACTTTACTTGTGATCTTTTCAGTAGAACATAAAGTTAGTATCACAGACATTGTACGTGCTGGATGTTTATAATAAAGGAATTTGATCAGTATTTGTTTCAATAGTCGATATATCGAAAAGCATACGTAATGTACTTGCAATAACCCTTATCCCTGAGTGGCTTCCGGGCCTTGATAAGTGGTGATCACTGTGTAAAAAAAAAGCACTAAATTTCGGAAAACAGTATACACATATAGAATATCATCACGGTGATATACCATCGGTTTCTTAAACTGCGCGTTTTGATTGAGCAGAAGAGCTAGGCACCGTATTACCATCTTCTATCCATTTCTTAAATCATCAAATTGTATACATTTTTTGTGAGTGAGAACAACCACCTAAAAAACTGTAAAATGCTGAATATAAAATGCGTAAGTATTCTCGATATTTTTCGCTTATCCGAAATTTTCACACGCAACCGGTTTTGTGAACTTATTGTTTGTATTCGACGCAGTTGTGTCACAGTGACCCTGTATTCGATAAAGGTGTATCCAATGATCTAGCATTCACTCTGAAACAAAATTATCCATTAGAAACTGTTATGTGGCTTTAACTTATCTAACAACAAAATATAAACCCCATGAATTTTTCTTTTAATTCAATAATGTTTTTTACTAAAATAATGGTTTTTAATAAATAATGTTTTTTTTTTCTATTTTACTAAACAGTCATCACATATCAAGGCCAAAGTTGGAATAATTGTGGGGATGGTTCTGACATTGGCTTTGAAGACGACAAAGTTTACTCTGTCGGGAAGCAGCCCGGTAATATTGTACTCCACAAACCGAAAGTACTTACAAAAAGTTTTGTTCGGGGAAATTTCGAGTGACGTTAGTCACACTGAGGGAAAAATTATGTTCTTAGTTGTGACAGAGAGACGGTGAATGTCTTATAAAGAAGAACGGGAATTTTTAGCTCAGTCGAACAGTTTTTATGAAACAAAAACGATAATGTAGAGAGACTGAGTGTGAAAATAAAAGATTTGTAACGTTTCTTCTATAATTCTCACTAGATTTCGAAGTTAATTGTTGATTTTGCCAAGGCAATGAAGTGTTACTTCCGCAGATGTGGCGGCAGTGCTCGATCTTAGAACTATCTAACGCATAGAGGATTGCACTTCGAGTAATGCACTTTCTTGGCCAATAGGACGATCCACTCATTTTCTTGTAGCAGATTTGATGTACATTTTTATATTTTATATTTTATATTTTATATTTTATATTTTATATTTTAGGTCTGAGATCAGTCCGATGCTTTTCCCTACAGTATAGTCAATGATCATGTGTAATAATAATAATAATAATAATAATAATAATAATAATAATAATAATAATAATAATAATAATAATAATTGTTAGGTTTGACGTTCATCTTCGTCGCCAACTGTTATGTTTGCAGGTTGAACCAAATAACGTATAAGGCAATACAAATGAAGACTCAACAAAGGTAGATCAATAAGACGTGTATTAGGAAAAGTATATTTACAGTATATTTACATAATGGTTGTCAAGTAAGAGAATCTTGGCTGGAGAACATATCTGCTCTCGGATCGGCCTTCGGTGGCTTCTGGTTAGCACACACTCAGACTAACCGAGTCTTGCTATTTATGTATAATATTATCCACATATGTAAATGAGTGGGTGCCACCACAACACCCTCCTCCCAAGATTTGAAGTCGCGCAGATTTCAATATCTTTTTCTCTTGGGATTTAACATTAACGGTTTATTAAACTTTCTTTTTCTACCTGATCTTCGGAGCTCAGGTGTATATTGAGGCGGTTCCAAATTAAAGGATTCGTATATGATGTCCATGGTTTCCTCCTCTTCGACTGCTGTTGTATAATCACCATCTTGAATGTGGCGTTTTTTTATTTGGTTCAGGTGCCTTTTATATATATTTTGTGGACCTTTAATCATGTATGTACAATCAACAATGCGTTTATCCACTACTCCACATTCCCAGTAAGAGGTGTTATTCCTGTAGCACTTGAAATATACTCGATCTCCCGAGTTATATTTCTTTCTTGTCATGTGTGTAGTGTTTCGGACAATTGCCTGTCTTGGCAATAGTTTATCAAACGCCGATTTCACCTTTCTGGCAAACATTAAATCAGCTGGTGATATGGTTGACGGTGTATTAGGGTGCGGTGTTATCCTATATATTTGCAAAAATTGTTGCAAAGCATTTTCCGTTGGTATCCCAATGAATATTTTCAACGCTCGTTTTAGCGTGTCCACGAACCTCTACGCGAGACCGTTCGACCTTCGACGGTACGGAGGAGTAGTGATATGTTTTATTTGGAACGTGTTACAAAATTCTTTAAAGTCTGTGGATGTGAATTGAGTTCCATTGTCAGTGACCAGTGTGTCTGGTACACCAAATCGTGCAAATAACTCGTGTAGGAATTCTATTGAGTTGTTCGTTGTTGGATTCCTACAACGCATTACCTCAGGCCATTTTGTATAACTATCTACTACAATTAAGTAGTAGTTTTTCCTACTGGACCAGCGAAGTCCATGTGGATTCTCGACCATGGGTGGTCGGTTTTCGGCCAATGTTTGTGTACTATAGGTGGGGATTTTGCCTCTAACTGGCACATTTTACATCTATTTATTGTTGTAGCTATGTCGATGTCCGTGTTACGCCAGTATACGTAGCTTTTCATTAGAGACTTCATCCGATTTATTCCCGGATGTTCTGTGTGGAAGTCACTCAAAATCCTCTTCTGCAACGTTTTAGGTATTACTACTCTCTCGCTGTATAATAACACATCGTTACATATGGAAAAAAATTTCCTGAACCTTTTTGTCATTTATAATTTTTTCTTTTATATCATTTATGTATTCACCTTTATCGGCTTCTCTTTTAAGGTCCGGCAATGTTACCTGTAGTTCTTTAATGATGTTTGCTAACATATTTTTCACTTCGACGTTTGTTCGAATTGCTGCAATCACTGATTCTTCCAAATTATGATTCTGTGGTATCACCAGTCTTGAAAGTCCATCCGCATGGCAAATCTTTTTCGATGCTAGATGTTGTATCTGGAAATCGTAATTCAGTAGGATCGTACCCCAGCGCAGCAATCTATTTGCGGTGTATGCAGGCAATCCTTTTTTTTTTCTTTTCTTTTTTTTTTGGATCCGTAGATTGTGACTAATGGTTTATGGTCGGTTTCAAGTATGAAATGTCTACCATATAAATATCGGTGGAACTTAGTCACTGCAAAGATTATACTCAACGCTTCTTTTTCAATCTATGAATACGCCTTCTCTGCTGGAAGCAGCATTCTGGAAGCGTGAGTTATCGGCTTTCTAGATCCATTAGGCATGATATGGTGAATGTATGCTCCTATGCCGTAGGAACTAGCGTCACTAGTGACGACTATATTTAATTTTGTGTCATAGTGAGTTAGAAATAATTCAAATGCTAGTGCGCTCTTTATTTTGTCAAAAGCGGTTTGACATTCTTGCGTCCAGTTCCAAGGTGTGTCCTTTTTTAGCAGCTCATTTAAGGGAGCTCGCAAATTATGCATCCCTTCAATAAAAGATTGGTAATAATTTACGAGTCCTAAGAAACTCTGCAAGGTTGTTACGTTATTAGGTGCTGGCATGTTTTTTATTGCCGCAGATCTTTCTGGGTCTGGACGTCGCCCATGTTTATTTATTATATGTCCAAGATACTTAATTTCGCTCATACAAAAGTCGCATTTTATTTCTTTTACTTTAAACCCGAATTCTTGTATTCGAGTGAACACTTGTTTTAAATGCTCCTTGTGTTCTTCTAGGGATTTGCTCCTGATAACAATATCGTCCAGGTATGCACATGCGCACTCAATACCACTTAGCATGGTGTCCATCGCTTGTTGAAAAATGGCAGGCGCTACTTTGAGGCCAAAGGGCAACCGGTTGTATTTGTACAATCCCTTATGTGTGTTGATGCATAGTATTTTTGAGCAATTTTCCTCGACCGGTATTTGTAAATGCGCGTCGCTCAAGTCTATCTTGGAGAAGATATTACCACCATTCAACTTTGTGAACATTTCTTCTGGGCTTTGTAGAGGGTAATGGTAATCTTGTAATATGGAGTTTAGACCTGTCGAAAAGTCTGCACACACTCTAATTTCATCATTCTTTTTGTTTACATATACGGTGGGGGCTGCCCAGTCGCTGTGTTCTATTTTTGATAGTATGCCTGTCTGCTCCAATCTGTCCAATTCTTTATTAATCTTTTCCAATCCAGCGAACGGAACGTTTCGCTTTTTTCTAAAAATCGGGTTAGTGTTTTCTTTAAGTTCAAACGAGGCCTTAAATTTATTTCAACGACCTAATTTAGTCATGAATACTTCAGGGAATAATTTTTTTAAGTCCTCTTTTATATTTTCTGTTGTTGGAGTAGTACATTCTATTTTTTTACAGAATGTATTCATTGGCTTATCCCACAGTCCAAATTTCTCAATCAAATCTATTCCAAACAGATTTTCGCTATTTTTCAATACGAACATTTTTAATTTCTTCGTAATCCCTTTTGATTTTATCGGAAGGATAACTTCTCCTTCAAATTTTATTCCACCACCAGTTACCGTCCGAGCTGATTTACTTGTTTTCATCATCGTTGGTTTACCCAACTTTTTCCATGTATTCAAGTTTATTATAAAAATATCGGATCCTGAATCCAGTTGTAATTTTATTGGCGCTTTAAATATTTCCACTTTTATGTATTTTCGCCGATTTTTGTCTACTTTTTTCATTTGTCTCGTTCTGGTGAAATCTTTATATCTACAACAATCGCTTTTGTGTCCGACTTTCTTGCGAATGTAGCATTTTTTCTTCTAAGGGCAATCTGATTCCCAATGTCTTTCTGCGCATCTCTTACAGTTATATCTAGGGAGAGACTTGTTATATTCTTTACTATAATTATAATTATTATATTTGGAATATCTCGTTCCATTTTGACTGCTTTTAGTTCTTGGTCGGTGTGTATGGTTTTCTAACCTTTCTTATATATGCAACTTCGGATTCTTAATTTAATTTTTTAAATCCTTTTTTAGTGTAATGGCCCTTTCACAATCCTCTGCTAATTTCTGAAGTGTTAAATCTTGCTCAGATTCCAGCTTAGACAACACTCGTCTGCGTATTTCTGCATTTTTCGTGGAAACTAACCCTTGTACGAAGATTAGGCATTTGAAATCTTCTACTGTTAGTTCCGCCAGCTTAAAATTATTACAGTTTTTATTGACAACTGATGCGTATGTCAAATAATCTTGGTTGTCCATCTTCCTTAGATTCATACACAACCATCTCTTATGAAAAAGAGATATATTCGAATTAAATAATTCTTTTAGTAATTTTACAGCTTCCATGAAATCTAATTCTGTAGTTTTTTTAGGTAGTATATAATCTACGAACTTGCTGTGTTCTCTTACACCCAACTTCCTGAGTAAAAGGCTCACTTTCTGGCTATTTGGCCAACTTTTGCAGTCCAGTTGAAAGACATCCTCGTATCTTGTTTAGTATGTTTCAAAATTCTTTTCTTCCTCCGGCACATAATTAAATGTGTCCATACTATTAAAAATAGTTGTATGAGAGAAATTAGCACTGTCGACATTTTCTCGATTATTCTTTAGTAGTTCCAGTGTTTTAGTAAAACGTTCATTTTGCCTTTCTTCATGTTCAAATTGTAATTTCTTCTGCCTTTCTTCTTGTTCAAATTGTAATTTCTTCTGCCTTTCTTCTTGTTCCAGTTGCCATTTCAATGATTTCTCATCTCTTCATTCATCTCGCTCGGCTTGTGCCTGTTGTTGCGTCTGCAAAATTTGCATTAACATTCTAGATAAATCTTCCATCTTTTTTTTTAACCTGAATGCAGTTTTTCTTTTAGTGTTGTACTTCCGCGAGGAAAATATTTTACCGCTTTCCAATGTTCGCTGAATTACTAATTTTTTACGCTTGGGTGGACTTCTCTTTAGCGTGAAATCCGTTTTTATGACTATTTCGTTCGTCAAAACTTGTATTCCTTAGAAAGGTCAACCGTTGCGTTGTACTCTTTTTTTTAGTGAGTTCTTTCCATTTCTTCGTCAAGCTGTTATATTTGACGTTTATCCTCGTCGCCAACTGTTATGTTTGACGTTCATCTTCGTCGTCAACTGTTATGTTTGCAGGTTGAACCAAATAAATATAAGGCAATACAAATGAAGACTCAACAAACAAAGGTAGATCAATAAGAAGTATATTAGGAAAAGTATATATTTACATAATGGTTTCAAGTAAGAGAGTCTTGGCTGGAGAACATATCTGCTCTCGGATCGACCTTCGGTGGCTTCTGGTTAACATACACTCAGACTAACTGAGTCTTGCTATTTATGTGTAATATTATCCACATGTGTAAATGAGTGGGTGCCACCACAACAACGACAATAATAATAATAATAATAATAATAATAATAATAATAATAATAATAATAATAATAATAATAATAATAATGATAATGATAATAATATTTCGGGGAGGCTTAGTGCCACTCAAATTCCAGTATAAACCAATGGCCACTGCCGGCTAGAAATCAATGGTAAGAGGCTGTTGCGATGATGCAAATTCATTTGCAAATGCTACCGAAGGAGGTGGAGAGAACTGGACGTCTGGGGAGACTTGTTGTCACTCAGCCTCCACAGAACACTACATGTTTCCAATCAGATCGTTTGTTGACTTGTGTGAAAGCTCCATGTGAGCCAATAATAATAATAATAATAATAATAATAATAATAATAATGACCATTGACTATACTATTATTGGCATTACTTTGCATTTATTATTATTATTATTATTTTGTCATCTTTATCATCATCATCATTAACATCATGACTCTTCGACAACCTTATAATTACTAATAAGCTAAGATACTGCCACACTTAAAACTTTATAATCCTCACTCCCCCACCTTTTTAATAATGACATCGAATTTAACATTTTGCCTTTTTCTACACCGGATATTCTTCAATACGGTTAGTCACTTTTTGTAACTTTAAATCCTGAATGAATTTTCCGCATGAACAGTTTTTAATGTTTTTAAGTTTTGTGACTATAATTCATAAAACTTTAAGTTTCAACCTATGCAGCTACCAGCAAATACGTAAAGATATTTCGCTTATAATTTTTTCCTCTGCTAAGAAGAAATAGCGGATTAAGGAGTACCCAACTTTGGAGTAATAAAACCCGTTTGTATAACTCTACTTTGGAAATCTGTTCTTATATATATATATATATATATATATATATATATATATATATATATATATATATATATATATATATATATATATATATATATATATATGATCTTTCTTATTTATATTTATACCTCGGAAGTAGAGTGAAAAGCATATTTTTTTATTTATTCTTTATTTTCTATTTATTTATTATATATTTATTTATTTATTTTTATTTTCCTTTTAGTGCCGTTTAACAACTCTTGCTGACATTATTTTTTAAGTGATGACCTGCACATTTCAGTTGACCTATATTATTTTGCCCTATATATATTTTCGCGCCTTTAACATTTCTTGTCTGGGTCATTTTGACTTTTGTTTCCCTTTATTTTATATTTTATATTTTACTTTATCATTTTTTTCTCTCTCTCCTTTCGCTTCCCAGATCTTTTTTATTTATAGTTATGTCTCGGAAGTAGAGTGAAAAGCACATTTATTTTTCTTTTATTAATATTATTTTTTTTCCTTGTACACATTTTTGTGAATTATTCCATGGATTTCTGCCTTTGGATTATTATGGACCATCTTCTTCCAAATATGGGATTTCCTGGGATTTTACTTGTACAAATGGAAATTCTTTTAACTTTTTTGAAGTTTCACATTTGGATTTTACCGTCACTGGATGTTTTATCTTCCACTAGACTATCCATTCATGTGTAATCACCTTTTTCTTTACCATATTCCCTCTGCTTAACTTTTTTTGTTTTCAAGTAAGATCTTTGACTTACTTGTTGTTTCATCAAATACTTCTGCATGCAAAATCCGATCCCGCATTTTGCTAATTCCTACCCTCTGATGAGAAGGAGAGTATTTCTTCGAAACTCCGCGGATTAAGGACTATCCATTTATCTAGTGTTTCCTTTTCAGATTAAATATGTTTTTAACTCATTTCAAAGTGTTTTTTAACATATTTTATTAACTGTTTGCTCATATATATATTATATATATATATATGTATACATACAAATATATATATATATATACATACAAATATATATATATATATATATATATATATATATACTAGCCTAGGTGCCCAGCGTTGCCCAGGTGTGTGTGTGTGTGTGTGTGTGTGTGTGTGTGTGTGTGTGTGTGTGTGTGTGTGTGTGTGTGTGTGTGTGTGTGTGTGTGTAATTATTTTGATTTCCATTTTGATTTAATTTTATTTTATTTTATTTGCCTGTCTACGGATATCTTTTGGTTTTTATTCACAAATTGATTGAAAACTTGAACTGAATTTTGAAACTGATATATAAAAAAAACTTTTACCGGATTGATATAATCAAAGATTTGTCGGATATCCAATCAAACTAAAACTATAAACTGTGAAAATGTGTATATATTGTATTGTTACCAGCTTCCTTGGATTTATTACAATACGAGTTGGATCTTTTGACATGCCGAATACCAAAAACTTTCATTACAGGATTTAGCGTACACTTTCGATTTGAAGTTCAATATCCTTTTCTTCTTTTTTTTTACAGCATCAATATCCAATTTCCCTTATTCTATGTAGCTAAAATGATTTAAAAACTTTAAAAAGATTTAATTTTATGTTTTAGCAAATCAGGTGCAAACCTTTTATAATATTTTATAATATTTTTCCTCCGAAGAGATGTATAAACATCGAAAACTCATGGGTTAAGGAAATATATTTTACTGTACTGTATTCTTTGTCTTGCATACAATAAAATTTCTATATTTGAAATTTAACTTTTTCAAATCACAAATTTTACATTCCTAAATTATGATATATATATATATATATATATATATATATATATATATATATATATATATATATATATATATATACTAGCCTAGGTGCCCAGCGTTGCCCAGGTGTTTGTAGGTATGTCTTGATCGAAATAAAAAAGGTATAGTAGGCAGGCAGGTTCAAATCCGTCACGCGAAGGCGGAAAAGAAAGTGGAGGTGTGTGTAAGTGTGTTGGTTGACAAAAAAAATAGGAACATTGCAAAAAAAAATAATAAATTAAAAAGACAGGTAGGTTCGAACCTGTACTTCGAAGAAGGAAAAGAAAATTTAAAAAAATGTGACGCGTTAGTTGTTGCACTCATCGCCAAACCGGAAGTGACGTAGGTTTAAATTAAGGCTAGACAATCGAAAAGAGGCGATGACTTGCGGAAATATCTGTGAAAAAAGCGACCCTTCCCTGTAGAGGGTGAAGGAATTAATGTTTTGGACCAATTTTCGATATTTGTCGTCCGAAAGATCGAGCTACCAATCTCATGAAAATCTGTGGCCTTTGTCGGAAGTTTTTGCGAGACATACATACATAAATACATACATTTAAACAGGCAGGTAAGATATATATATATATATATATATATATAATAGAGAAAGGGAGAGTATTTTGAGGTCTTTATGGTAAATACATAATGCAAAATGTAGTATATGTTACTTATTTTTTCTGCTTTCGGTAACTCAATGAGAATTTTATCTCTAAAGGAGCAATTTTCATTTTTGTTCCAACCCAAAGTGCACTTTTTGGTGGAGTGTTACAATATTTTTTATTTATAATGGTTGTATAATCCCTGAAAGTTGGGAGATTCTTTATATAAATACTGCCGATAGGAACTGATGAATCAAATTAAGTCACGTTCTGCTATCAACTAAGCAGACACCAGAATTGCTTAATAAATTAGCATTCCAGCACATGCTTTTTTTCGTGTCAATACCAAGAGGATCTTTTGCTCTTTGCTTGCAAAATTATGAAGTCCATCACCTATACAGTACAGCTACTCACTGAAAATTCATCATCTCCAGGACTTATATAGAAAAACTACCCATCGGAAACTCTTCTGAAATTAAACGTGGCTTCCGATTGAAGATGTTTCTAATATGAAAACACGACTATGTGCCTAACTCTACTTCCGTGTGGAAGCGAATAAATCGAGAAACTACGCAATGGAATGAAACACTCAAAGATGCTGAATCTGATGCTGGTTCAGCATGGATGTCAGGGCGAAACACGCGCACGTAACCACCGTTTCTCAAATTATCTAACCTGAATTCTTTAATTCGGTAAAGCCAACTTGATTAAGTCGGATTTCGCAAAGTCTAACCAATTTTCAAGCCGCGATGTCAATAACAGATTGCACACCATCTTTTATATGCAATTCTGTTCGTTTTTCCTTTTATGCGAAATGTTCAGTCGGTGTTATGACAGTCTTATGGGAAGCGGAAATCTTGCAAATCATTTCCTAAGCCTTGTTTAATCCTTCTAGCATGAAAACGGTCTTGTGAGTTTTGTGAATTCTGTCTTCAATTCAAACGTCATCAATGAATTCTTCGCTCGAAGTGTTTACAGAGTGGAACGATAAAATTGTCTCCCTAGAAAAGACGACATAATTCCAGTTCCTGTTAATTGGTTTGCTTTTTTGTTGCAGACCATCTACCTGTTGGCAAGTTGTGCACAAACTCCAAGAGCGATCGGAGCCGCCTCCCATCATGTCTGAAAGTGAAACAAGGTTCATCGAGCGAGATCGGAGATGCGCCGCTGTACAACTTATGCTCTCTATCAATCCAACTTATGACAACAGGACCATTGCTAGCACCTTCAAAATGCATCGCGAGATTGTCAGAAATAACAGGGATGTGCCCAGGGTGATGAAAACAAAGTTTCCGGCCACGGTTACAGTCTTTGGTGTGGTTCTAAGTGAGGGCCACATTATGCCATCTCATATCTTCGAAATCGGCTTGAAAGTCAACACCAAAGTGTACCTGGATGCGCTGAAGAGTGTGGTGATCACCTTCGTGCAATCAGGTAGCCACTGGAAGACACTGAGAGGCTTGACTTCAGAAGGAATGCTACGATTTGTACTCTTCTGACACTGGCCCACTCACACCCTAACCTGAACTCGCTGGACTACTTCGTTTTGTCATACGTCGAAAACATCACCAACATAACCTCCCACAACATGAAAACCAGCCAGATCGCCTGCAGCCGCCGAGTATTTGTCGGGCTCCGCCTGCGCTTGTGAAAAAGGCATGCTCCCAGTTCCAGACCCGTATCGAGACGGTGATTGAGATTGAACATATGTGAACTCTACTCAAGTTACCTGATATGATTCTTTCAATAAATTTGTTAAAATAAAGTTGTGGTGTTCCTTTGGGAGACGCTTTTATCGTTCCACTCTTTAGTTTACAAAATTCGTTAAAACAAATCCCATTGAAATTTTTATGAATGATTAAAAAGAATCGACGATTGGTATGCAAAATAAGGAACCAGTTCATGGCAAATAGATTAACTCCTTTAAATCACTCACCTAAAATGAGATTCTGCTTTTTTAGATGATTACGTTGCAGAAAAAGAAAATAACAATCTTTTAGAATTTCGAGTAGGAAAAAACAGTTTCGCACATAAATTTTACGTAAAATCATAATAATTTTCGGCACATTCGAACTTTTTAATTTTGTCTAATCGCTCAAAAATAGAAACAAAATGATAAAACATATTTTCACTGGAATGTTAACATTTATTTGTATGTGTTTCTACCAGCATTTGTTTAATTTTTTATTTTGAGCAATTATCGAGGGTCATTGCGAAATGATTATGAATAGCCATTTACATTCTAATACTAAGTTTTTTTTAAATAAAAAACATGCTTTTGAATAAGTTTAAACACAAACAGGCTTATCCAGGTAGAAAGTCTTGCTTTTGGCAACATTCATTTATTGCATATCTGGTTTTAATCTTTTTTTTTTTTCGGTTAATTACTGTAACAAATGCCCGAATCTCATTCTTATTGACGGTGGGATAAGTTTAAATTTGACGACATTTACGGTAAAAATTGTTTCTCTACTGCATCGGAACTTTTCTTTCTTCCTCCGTGTGTCTTACATCAAACGGAATTTCCAGGTACACGATTTCTTTCCAAAAATCTTCCCATCTGTGGAACACGTTGCTGCAGTATTTCTTCCTTACAGGTTACAACATGATCACTTTCAGATCTAATGTCAATAAATAATTACCATAAACCATTATCGGTCCTGGATATGACCTTAAACTATATCCGATGGTGAGGGCGCCAGCTTGCAGGCCTTAGGGAGTGTGGAGCCACCCTTTAATTGCCATTGCTCCCAGGTCCACTCTGACCCGGAGTGGTAGCACCTGTTAGGGTCCCAACTATGGGTTAAATAGAATACGACTTAAAAAATAAATATACTATATTAAAAAATCGTTCTTCAAAATCACCAGATTCGGCATTAAATAACCTGAAAAGGGTTGATATGCCGTAAAACAAAACAACCAACCAACCAACCATTATCATAACTATTCAATTTACGTTCGTTCAATTCTATTGTACCCCCTTATAATATTCCTCTTTGAGTGTCTTTTGATTTTAACGCGGTTACTCATTAGTAAAATAAGCTATGGCTTACGGAGGAAAATGGATATTTCTTAGATTTTTTTTTCGTTCTGTTCGAAATTCTGTGCAGATCCACGAGTTCGAAAGAAAGGTACCCGAGATCGACAAAATACATATGAAGATCGGAGTTTTAATCGGCCAAAACGTTGTGAAAATAATATCCAAGATTAAAAAAGGATTCCGAATAAACTAAATCTTACAAAAATTTACTATTTTTTCACAAAATTTTTAACTTTCAATCATTAAAAAAACGTTACCACGAGTGTGCTTCCGTATAGTATACAACAGCCATCTTTAAATCCAACGTGAACAAATAATTATCCTCATAGATAATTAGATATTGTACATTACAGTTATCAGTTTCAATCCTCTTGTAATATTTTTCATCATTCAAGTGACAATTTTAGTCCTCAAACTAAATTTCAATACATCGAAAACCAAGCTTCTCACCTTTCATCAAAATCGCTCCAACCCCTATCACGCCCTCTCGCCTTAGGGAAGCTTCTGGAACTGACCTTTACTCCTAATCTGAAATGGAACACAGACACCAAATTTGTTTCCAAGATCCCTGAGAAAATGGTTGGATCACTCTACCGCTAGGTGAGCCAAGTACGCCCTTAAATTGTGTATTTTTGTCACATCTGGGCAGGAGATGCTCGACGCGCTCTATCCAACCATGATAGAGTTCAAAACGACTTCGAAACCTAGTAGGTGATGCCCTTTTCTCTTCCCTGTAACCCCTTTCCCACAGAAAAGACGTTGTGAATCTGTCTCTGCTCTATCGTTATTTTCATGGCAAGTGGTCAACTGAACTCCAATCTCGCTTTCCCCCTTGCGAAACTTTCACAAAAAGCACTCGACTAGCTGAAACCACTATATTTCTCGCACTCCTGAATCTAAAACGCAAATTCCATGAACAAAGCCTTTTTTTTCCAGAACTCCTCATTTGTGGAACACTGTTCCACTGGCTTGCTTCCCGATTGAATACAATATGGTAGTCTTCAAATCCAATGTAAACAAGTTGTTGTTGAGCCGTCTTTAAATAATCAGATTCTACCCAATTTATTATTGCACTACCACTTTACATTCATTAACCCTTATCCTCAAGTTGCCTTCTGGCCTTGATAAGTAGTGACTCACAAGTAAAAAAAATGCATTTGGACTTAATAAGCAGTGACTCATGACTAAATAAATACAAAAATAAATAAGTCCTCACGAGTGACTTAATTCAGCCAATCGGTGTTTCTGTTATAACTCAAAGCTTCTTTGTGAAACGTGTGAAATAAGTTTCTGTTATCGTTTGCAAGTTAGAGAAAACGCTGCGACTGACCCTGTCAGACGCGAACAGAGAATTGGCTATAATTTGGTTAAGTGCCCGTGACCTTCAGCTCCAACTAGCGTATGTGTGTCAGGAAGCAATCCTGCCGCTAAGCGCGGAGGCTGGATATAACAGATAAGACATGAGGAGACGGAGACGCGGAAGTGAGGAAACATTTTTAATATGGCCGTCTTTTAATAGCGTCAGTTTGTTTCATCATAGTGTTATTTATTTAATTTTTTTGTAAACCACTAACCATCAATGAAGCAATTTGCTTGTCGAGTTGAGTGTTCATTGTTTTCCGATCAATTTACTCCTGGTAGATGCACTCCAGTTTTATATTACAAATTCTAAACAAAGACACCCTGAACACACATATACTGCGCTCAAGCAGACAAGTCAGTGAGTATCTCTCTATATTAATTTCAGTATGAAATTAAATTCCGCCATAATGCATTTCGGTTCGTTCGTAAACAAGTCAGATAATTTATTCGTTTGTTAAATTATAAATTAAAACAATTTCCACCCCATCTCTTCGCGAAATGATGAAGATGTTTTTTGTTTTCCGTGTTCTTGACTTGCATTTTCTTCATTTGTTTTTACTGTTGCTCGAAAACAGCAGCCATATTAAATAAAAAATTAAGAAAACTCTGAAAAATTTCTGTCGTACTCGGGAATCTTCGCTGAATTTCGAATGGAAGCCTTTATTTAATCTGCAGGTGTAGCATGCTCAGATTCATGACTGTGTAGAAATCTTGAGTAATTCGCAGTTAAAATCTGAGTATCGCCTGCACTGAGATTTGAACCATCAACCCCCAGAAGAGTGTAATTTACAACTGAATTTTACGTACTACTTTATCCGTTACTCCACGGGTCATCATGGCCCCTTTTATTATGAATGTTGGTATTCTTAAATCTATTTTTGATTTTAGATATACAATCTTACTACAAGAGGCGTTCTTAAAGTAATGCCTTCAATTTATTCTTCCGCCTGTATTGATCAGAGGGGATTGCAAATTGCATTGTTATGATAACTGAACTTATGCATTTATGACCTGAAATGTTCATCTCTCTGTTGCAGATATTGATGGTGTGAGACTCTAAGAAAGCAACGCATGTCATGGACGTGCGTTAGAAACAGAGATGTGACATTGAATTCCTAGCAAAAGTGCATTGAGGATGTTGGTAATTATGTAGAAAAATAAATTCTTCAGCACAAAAGCTGCCACTACCGTTTTCATAACACTTCAACTTTTGGAGGCAAAAAAAATTAAAGATTTTTATTCTGGAACAATTCTTGTACTTTTAAAATCAGATTAATGTGTTATTTCTTCGTATCAATAATTCATCATGGAAAGACGGAACGTTGATGAATATAGAAATATTTTTATTTTTCATTTCTATTTCTTTACGGGCCGTTTAATTAATAAACACTTTTTTTACTTAGGAGTTACCACTTATCAAAGCATGAAGGCCAAAGATAAAGGTAATGCATGTAAGTTGGTAGTGTACTAAATGTTAATGGTATAAATTTGGTAGAATTTGATTATTTATGGGGACAGCTCAATAAGAACTGTTTGTATGACGTGCCGCTTAGAGGAACGACACTGCTCCCCATTTGGGAGATTAAGATCCGCTAAAACCCTGAGTAAGGCCGGATAAATATGTTGAGATTGTCCGTTAAACGTTGATTGAATCCCGGACAGCGGCAGGTTACCTATAAAAAGGGACGAATTTATTGTGCTTTGTAAAAACAGACAGATATTTTATTGTTTTAAAAAAGGACAGGAAATGTCAGAATAATGTTGAATGAAATCGTGCATTCGCTTGACCTAAGGAAACACCTGCTCAGACATCCGGGCTTTCTGAGTGGCAGGTGTGACCTTTTGGGGGCGTGTAAGAGAAATTTAGTTTTTGTCCCAGATTTGCAGGCTATGGATGACCTGTTGAAATACACACGCAAAAGAGTCGGGTATTCCCCGTTTGACGTGTGTAAGTCTGGTTGGTCGAGCGGATCGTCCCGACCAAACCTGTTACCTTAGTATTTAAGCAAATACCCAGGCCGAATTAAGCAGATTGAAGCCAAATCTCGAGAAAAACACACGTTCTAAGAACGCCACAGACCGCTCCATACATTCTGACTGCCATCGTAGGAACAAAGAATAAGATTTTTGGAGAATCTTGATGTTTTTGTGTAATCAAACTGAACGATGTATATATGTAAAAACTTGTAATTTTTGTGAAATTTACTTTTTCGTAGTTAGAACCCCCGGAGTATGTTTTCCTTTTCTGGCGTGCACGCAAAGCTAATTGATTTTCAGTAGAATCGATACGAAACCTGCGACGCTGAGAATTTATGTGAAGATCTCCCGGAAGAAGACAATCACGACCATTTCATTTTTTATGAGGTCAGAGGCCATCTGCTGACCTGGGCCAGAGAGGCTTACATTTGCATTGGATTTGAAAGTAACCATGTTGTATTCAACCGGGAAGCAGGTTAGCGAAACAGTGTTCCACATGCGAGAAATTCTGGGGAAAAAACTTTGTTCATGGAATCTACATTTAGATTTAGGCGTACATAGAGAGTGAGGGAAATCGTTTATAGTGGTTGGCGCTAGTCGAGTGTTTTTGGTAATGTTTGGCTTAGACAGCCAAACTTATCAGAAGCAAAGACAAAAGAATAATGTCGACAGTAAACTGTAAATAAAACAAAATAACAAAACTATAAAATTATAAGAGTGTTCATATTTGTATGTTCGATTAGGAATATGAATTTTCTTTCAAGCTCTTTCGACTATTTAATAAATGCTAGAAATTCATGAACATCAAATGATGTTCTTAAACTCTTTTTTCACTCTAAAATGAAATAAAATAAAAAGAAAGTAATTGAATTTTGGGCCAACCATTAGTCTAGGCCGTTTATAATTCATAACTGTTAAGTGATAGAGTTCAGTTGTGTATAAAGGTTTATTTCTCGACTACAAAAGATGCCTTTAATGTGATAGGAAATAGGAAATGAATACTAAAACAAATAAAATATTGTAAATGAAAAAATAAAGCCTTCCTATAAATAATAATTTCTTTATTGAGACGTTCATCTTCACCACCACCCCCGCCAATTTGTCATTTAAACGCAAAGCAACTTATTACACGCCATATTAATAGGGAACATGAAGGCTTTCTCGGATTTTCCACTTATCTTGTTCAGGGATGTTGACCTTCAACGCAGAAAATTTTCGCAGCATGAGAGTTGCCACCATTAACAGTTTACCTCAAGCAAGTAAAACACACTCCTATTAATATCTCTCTTTTCACATCTCGACCCCCCTCTCTCTCTCTCTCTCTCTCTCTCGCTCTCTCTCTCTCTCTCTCTCTCTTTCTGTTACTCTTGTTTTATTTCCATAAATTATCTATCTCCTGTTTTATCTCTTTTTCTTTTTTTTTCTTCTTTCACTATCTTTCTCTCACTTTCTTTATTTCTGATAATAAAGTTCAAATATAGGTATGACATGAACTTGAAAGCAGTCTACACGTATCACTCAGCGTTTCGATGACGCGAGTTAACGTCGAAGCGTTGTTTGAACAGCGTAAACTGTTTCTAACTATATATACAGAGATGGACGAGAAAACTGTCGCCCTAGAAAAGACGGCATGATTTAATTCCCGTTTGATGAAAACTGGCTTTCTTTTTGTTGCTGTGGTTGTTGCAGACCATCTACTAGTTGGTGTGTTCTATATAAATCCCAAGAGCGATAGAAGCCTTTTACCGTGTCTGAAATATCATGCCTGAAAGTGATGCAATGCTTAATGAGCGAGATTGGAGATGCGCTATAGTACAATTCATGCTCTTTACCGATCGAAGTTATGACAACAGAACCATTGCCAGCGCCCTCTAAATGAAAACTCAGATTCAACTCCTAAGGGCACAGCTCAACGCATCGGACGACCCACGGTTATGATCTTTGGTGCGATTTCCAGTGAGGGCCACATCATGCCACCTCACATCTTCGAAGTCGGCTTGAAAGTCCAAACCAAAGTGTACCTGGATGTGTCGAAGAGTGTGGTAATGCCCTTGTGCAATCAGTAGGCCGCTGGAAGAACCTACGTGTGGCAATAGGACTCGGCCACAGTACAAAGAGAGCCAGGCTTGACTTTAGAAGGAGTGCTACGACTTTCTACTCTTCTCTTACTAGCAGGCTTTGGAGAATGAATTTCCACAACACAGACGTATGGGAATAAGGACAGTGAAGCCATTGGTTGACAAATCACTCAGAGTAAATAGTAAGGTTAAAGTAATATATATGCCGCCGATACGTAACAATTTTAGAAGTAAAATGTTGCCCTAATGTGAATTAAAGGTATCAAAATTAGTACCTAAGCCTATGTATGTGGGATGTTCCTAGTTTTGGCATTCTGAAACATTCCGAAGGGCGACAGTGGGGAAAATCGCACACTTCATCCTCGGAATAGCTATTGAACGCTTACGGTCTAGCGCAAATGAGACTTAGGACGCTTCAATTAAGGGTTTAGTTAAGGGAGATGTTACGTTTTTCCACGGTCTGATTTGAAAGACTGAAAGATTCAGAGCTTGGAAGTCCAAGTGAATCTGGAGGGAGATTGAAAGTGTATCCATCGGTATACATTTTGAATCTATCTTTTCTCACTTGATTTTTCACACCTGTGAGCTAGAAAAACGTCAGATAACATTTCTAATATGCGTTTTTTATACTTTATTCACAACCTTTTTCAACAAAGGTACGGTGTAGACATATGTTTACTTTAGGGCGACAATTGTATCGTTCTACCATATATATATATATATATATATATATATATATATATATATATATATATATATATATATAAGAAATTGAAGCTAATCTTTCGTTGTTTTACAGAGTAGAACGATAAAATTGTTTCATATTAAAATGTTTCAAATGCTTTCAACGAGGAAATATTACTTTCTTTACTGCGTCACACCCTCGGACTTACATATAACAGAAATCTTATTCCTCCAGAGAAACACCAAACGGAACGCTTTACATATCCCTACTTGAACAACGTTTCTTTGAAAACCAAAAATTTGCAATTAAATAAACAATATGTTTATTTAATTAAAAACGCATTTGTTCGGCTTTATAACTTATATATATATATATATGTATATATATTAAATTTAATTTCTCAATCAAGTAAGGATACATCTTCCACCTAGTCATATATTGCATAAACTTTTTAACAAAAACAGTAGAATTAGGTTATAGTTATAGTGACAATCTAGAAAAAATAATTAAAAAGCACTACTGGAAAATTCTTAATCTAAATGAATGAAACAGAAATAGTTTAGTTAAATGATTAAATCATGTAACTGTTTGAATAAAAGCGAATGTCCACTTAATGGGAACTGTTTTATAGGCTCTGTTGTATATAAAGCCACAATGTCTTAAACCTTATATCGTTATGGCTGGTAGCACTTTAAGTATAAAGATAAAATCACTTTCTCCATATTATAGCGAACAAAACTTTACACCAACTCTTAAGTGAAATATCTTTAAAGAAAAAAAAAAACTAAAATGTTTTCTCCTTTAATTCACTTTGTTATTTATGTCTTACTGAAAAATTATATATTATGAGATTTAAAAATATGGATTAATTATTAAATAAAAAGCAAGAAACCTCCTTAAATTTAGGCATTATAACACCTTCTGAGAAAACTAAACATTATTTGATAAACTAAAAGTAATTATTTAAAACAAAACTTTCCCTTTAGTATCAATATTTTTATCAACTATGAACCGCATTTTGCTTCAGATCTAAATAATACTATAATACATTAACTCATTTAAATTTGTTCCCCAATACACTGGCTAGACAAATATATAAAATATACTTCGATAGATTCTCAATTCCCTACTAATATTTCCCCTTCACTAACATATTACATTTTCTCTAAAAAAACCAAAACGCTGTTCAACACTTATAATTATCATAACTTACCAAATGTATTGAACGTCAGAAAATTAACCCAACCATTTTGTAAGAATAAACACGTCTTACCTTGTTTTTTTTAATTAATTTTATAATTTTACAATTAAACAAATGAAATGTTCAGGCTTATTATTAATTGTAACCATTTCTCTTTATGTTACCATACAATAAACTCCCCTCTATAATATTTGTAAATATAATCCAGTCAGATCAATATATTAATTTTACGACATAGAGATACATAAATCATAAAACTAAATAATAATTATTGTTACATAGGATTAAATAAAATAAATAAATACATTTTAATTAGTGTTATGTAGAAACTAGTATTAATTCCTATAATATATTAACTATCTATCCATTATATTAAACTTAATTCTAATAAAATGTATAGCAACAACTTTTATAAATTAGATATAAAATAGATAATTTAATCTACTTAATCATTATTTTTATTTGAGGTTTGACGTTTTTTTCCTAAGAAAATATTCATAAGATGATTATAAAACTAAAATAGTGGATTTTTCATAATAAATCTGAATAAGATTTTAAAATTAAATCTCATTTTTATTTCAGACTAAATATTTATCCACAAATTTAATCAACATTATCCTTTACAAGACCGGGAATAAAACATATAAGTACATTATGTCCTAAACAGATTGCAGACAACTGAAAAAGCTTTTTCCTCTTCATATATGATCTTCAATTGAGAGACTCATTATTTTCGATCGCATAACACAAGTGGGCGTTCTGACATAATTTAAGTACCGAAATACACCTTCATTGTAATGAATTTAACTAGCATCCCCTTTCCTAAAAAAACATACATGTACCTATTTACAATACCTCCCCACGGGACAAGGTTAGACACCAGCGTCGTTTTTTAACGTGGAGAAAAGGTACAAAAAATAAAAATTGTCTCAGTCGTGAAGGATTTCTCCTCCACTGAAAGAGAACGAGAAATGGAAGTTCCGCATCTGAAGACCAGATACTACACTTTGATCTTGGCCAAAAATGTAAGTTAAAAAGATCTCAATCACTTTTTTCTTCTTCCTTTTCTTATGTCCTACATTTCTTTTTTTTTTCTATTTTTAATACTCAGTTTTCATTTTCATTAAATGACTGACCTCGAGTAAGAACAAAGGAAGACTATCGCCTGACGATATATTTTAAGACTGAAACAGTAGAATTATTGTAGCTACTTATGGTAATTTTGTTTACCTAAATTGAATAAAATAATGTCTTTCTCTCTAATTGGGCCTATCAACAACCTCGTGGTAATTCTTTGGCCATTATTTTTGGATATTTTTATTCTGGAATAAATATAAATATTTTTTTTTTACACAGTGATCACCACTTATCAAGGCCCGGAAGCCACTCTGGGATAAGGGTTATTGCAAGTACATTACGTTAGTGTGGAGATTTGATGAAGTGTTTACTTAAGGGGGCGGTTCATTAGGAATTTGTTAACGTTGGACTTGAACACATCCAAGTTGTAGTCCGGTGGGAAGAAGGCAGACGGAACAGAGTTCCACAGGCGTGCAGTTCCAAGAAAGAAGCTTTGTTCGTGGAATCCACGTTTTGATTTAGGCACAGATAAAGAGTGGGGGAAATTTTTCACAGTGGATTCAGCTAGACGGGTGTTTTTCGTGAAAGATTGGCGAGGGGGGCCAGAGATTGGAGTTCAAACGAGCACCTGCCATGGAAATAACGATAAAACAAGGATAGGCTCGCAACGTCTCCTCTATTGGAGAGAGGTTGCAGGGTAGAGAAAAGGGCATCCCCCACTAAGCCACGAAGTCTATTTTGTACTCTGTCAAGGCAGAATAGGCTGTTTTTAGCAGCTCCTGCCCAGATATGGCAACAGTATTCCATCCTTGGGCGTACTTGGCTTTTATATATAGACAGAATTGCATCAGTAGTGAGATGTCTTCTGGAGCGGTAGAATGATCCCACCATCTTTCCAGCGACCTATGCAACAGACTTGATGTGCGTGTTCCATTTCAGATCAGGAGTAAAGGTCAAGCCCAGAAGCTTGTCAAAACACGGGGCCTCACCCAGACGAGAGCCATCCATCCTAATTGATGCCAGATGGGGATCAGAGCGTTGATGATGTAAGGATAGGAGTTTGGTTTTGGATGCATTAAAGGTAACCAGCCACGTCTTCCCTCACTGAACCACGCGCTCGAGATCAGAGGAGAGAGAATCAGAGAGAACTTTGTCATTTACAGCCTTTGATGTGTTGCCGTAGATAGTCGTGTCATCAGCAAAGATGTCAACGAATGATTTAAGTATGTGTTTAGGGAGGTCATTGATGCAGATCAGGAAGAGAGTTTGGCCCAGGATTGACCCCTGAAGGACTCCAGCATTTATATTGCAGGCCTCCGATTTTTGTCCATCGATCACTACTCTTATGAGCCTATCGGAGAGAAATGATTTAATGATTGAGAAAACATTTCCAGTTATACCGTAGCTGGAAATCTTGTGAAGTAGGTCCTTATGCCATACCTTGTCGAAGGCCTTTGATATGTCAAGAGCAATTGCCCTAGAAATGAAGCCTTTGTCAAGAGATTCACTAATCCTGTAAGATATAACCGTCAGCACATCTGAGGTAGATCTTGCAGAGCGGAAACCATATTGTGTGTCACTAAGAAGGTTGTTTCTGCTGAGGGTGTTGACTATTTCTCTATTTAATATTGATTCCAGCAACTTACTCATAACACACAGGTAACTATTTGGTCTGTACTGAGAGGGAGATGACTTATCTCTTGAATTCTTAAATACAGGGCAAACTGATGAGGCCTTCCAGGGAGTCGGAAAGCACTTCTCCTTAAGGCAGCGCTTAAATAGTTTCATAAGTATGGGAGCGAGTTCTGGTTGAAGCTTTTTTAACACTATAATTGGGATGCCATCAGGGCCAGTTGCTTTACTGGAATCTAGGTTCTTGATTAGCTTGGCGACCTCATGCACAGATATTTGTATGTTACCTAGCTTGTTCTGTGTTATAGGAGGAAATATGGGGAGTTGATGGCCTTCGTAGCATAGGGTAGAATTAGCTGCAAAGTTCTTTACAAATAGTTTGGCCTTGTCTGACGCTGACGAGATGACCTCTGGTCCATTGATAATGGTTGGGATAGAACGCACACTTCTGTTCAGGATCCTATTTGTTATTTGCCAAAACTGGTGGGAACCAAGCCGCTGATCAGCTACCTTGGATTTAACAGACACGGCATATAGCTCTCTTGCATTTTTTATTACTCTTTTACAGTGGTTGCTGGCAGTCCTGAAAGCAGCTTTAGTCTCAGTGCATCTATTACGTTGGTAGCTATGAAAAAAGTGATTTCTGTGCGCGATAGCAGCAGTACATTCTGGGGAGAACCATGGCTGGCTGTTAGGTTTTTGTTGGAATTTTTTAGATGGTATGAATTGGTCTATGCCTACAATTAGTCAGATCTGTTACTATAGAGGACACTTCCTTTTTAAACATGGAGTGCAGAGGTAAATCAGATATGAATGTACGGAAGTTATCCCAGTCAGCCATAGAGTATCGGTATACAGTACAGTAGAGGGGTACGTCTGGGGACTTATTACATTTCGTTTTTATCTTAACTGATACGACGGAGTGGTCGGAGAATCCTAGAGGAGAATGAACGGAACATGAACATAGCTCAGGGGAAGTTGAGAGAAAAAGGTCTAGGAGGCTTGCATATTGACCGGGTGTATCAGGCACACAGGTGGGTTCGCGAACAATCTGAGTGAGGTCATAAGCAATGGCAAAATCATGACAAAACCTCCCCCTCATCATCTGTCTTATTTGAATGGGTCAGCCATTCCACGTTATGGACGTTGAAGTCACCACAGATGTGGATGTTAGCCGAGGGATGTGCAGACAGTATGTGGTCTATTTCCTCAGATATGCTCTTAATGATAGTAACTCCGCTGTTGTGGGGCCGATAGAGGGCAAATATAAATGTAGTGGTGTTTGCAAGTGCAACCCGGAAGCACATATAGGGTAAATTAGGATCTTCTCTAGAGATATCCCTGCCACACGAGAAGCCATCTTTAATGTAGGCACATATTCCATGCCCATGGCGATCTTGGGGGTCAGATTTAGCTGTTAAGTTAGAGTGTCCGTTAATTATGAACTCATCTAGGGAAATGGTCGGCCCTATTCCAGTTTCACTTAGAAATAATATGTTCGGTTTCGTCTCCTGTAATTGGGTTTCAACCTCTGGAAGGTTGGAACGTAGACCCCTGATGTTGGAGAAGGAGACCTGGTAGTAGGGGTCTACGTTGGAAGATAGGGTTTTAGGTTTATTCGAGCTTTTATTCTGGAGATATTTCATGTTGAGGTTTTAGGATTTGTGGAATAGGTCGGCATACTTGGTTAGAGCAGTACAGAGAGGGAAAGTAAGAGAGAAAAAGACAGGAAAAAATGTTTGTTTTTTGTAGGACACGAAAAGGTACAGCCGTAACAATTACCCACTAGTATGGCATCGAGAGCCCCCACCAGAGACTACTGCATGGTCTAGATCCACTCACCAAATGGCAATACAGCAGTCCAAGTACTTTGCGCCTGCTGATAGGACAGCCTCCTTAGTAGTTGATCCAAGGTTCGGGTCCCTGACTATCAGGCGGATAACGTCAGCCCAGACAAAACGTTTACCTCCAGCACCCTTACTAGTGACATGGCCATAAGGACAGACAGAGACAGAAAAAATTCCGACATCTCAGACTACTGGTCATCAAGTACTTCCGACCTTTAAGCAGCTTTTTGTTCACCCTTTGTCAGAAAAATCATTCATTGAATGAGGACTGAGGGACAAAAAAAAGGAGAAGCGAGGGTTACTGGAGCTGCCGATAACACATCCACTGTATTATCTACTCTCCATTAAAAAAGGGGGAGGAGGGGAATGGGTACAAGTGACTTATTTATATCTAAGTAGTAAGTCCGGTGCTAAGTTATCAATTCAGGAAACCTTTGATGATAATCTCCCCTCCCATATTAATGGGTGGAAGTTTGTCGTTATCTATCGAGTTTGAATAATTTGAGTTTCACCTTATAATTAATTAAAATCCAATAATTAACTTTTATCAATTTGTAAAGTCGGCTTAATAATTATTTACATTCGAGTTTAGATAATTATTCAAGGTTTTAATTTAGGAGGTTCGTTTTCATAGGTAACCTTTTCTTTGCTAATGGCACTGTATTATATTTCGAATGTAATTGAAAATAAGAGTAACTATATTAGATGGTTTGATTGGCTAGCAAGGAAGCAAGCATTTTCAATATAGACAAGCTTGCAGTAATAGTATATATTAAGTATATTATTTAAATAAAGTCCTAACTTTATTTACTCTAATAGAGAATAATTTCCGGCATTTTGTTTTTTTTATTATCGTTAGTTTACTTTGTAGCATGGAGGGTGACGAATAAGACAAGAAAATAGAACAAATACATAAATAAAACAAGAAAAACAAGTTTAAAAACAAGGTAACATAAAAACATTTAGGATAAGTTTTAAAAATACTTAACGCGTTTGCCATAATGTTCCGTCCGCCGTCTTTTTGCCAACTGGTAGCTGGCATGTCGTCGTGTCTTTCTAGAACGTAAGAAGATTTCTATTTCCGGATAACTTGGACGAGTGCCTATCTATTTATAGAATAAAAGTCGTTACGTTCAGATGTGTAAAATATTTAATTTACATTTTTTTATTGTTAAAAAAGTCCTAACTTTTTTTTTTTTTTTATCAAGTCCTAACATTATCTACTCTAATAGAGAATAATTTTCGGCATCTTTTTTTTATTCGTTAGTTTACTTCGTAGCATGATGGGGGGGGGGTGACGAATAAGACAGGAAAATAGAGACAAATACATAAATAAAAAAAAAGTAAAAAAGACGAAAAAAAAAATATATATATATAGGGGAGGTATTACTCGTACACGTGAACACATTTTTAATATTAATTTAAGTGCGACTATACATATATATATATATATTTAATTTTAGGTAAGCAAATTTTAAATTTTAAGAGCATGTCCATAAAATCGGACGTTTAAGTTATCCGATGAAAGTAATCATTTGACCCAAAATAGTAGCTTTACTATCGTAACCATGTAATTTTTTTATCCAAAATTATATAAATATTGCTCTTTTTATTTAGAACTGTCAATAACCGCGTTAAATTCGTTGGATTTTTACTTTAGGGAACATTTGATCTAAAATAATAATCATATACATACATACATATATATATATATATATATATATATATATGTGTGTGGGGGGTGTGATTAGCTATGAAAATATGTAGATATATAAATTTCAGTTTTTTTGTCGCACTTAAATTAATATTAAAAACGTGTTCACGTGTACCTCCCCTATATATATATTTCGTCTTTTTTACTTTTTATCAGCGGATTGTTATCGAATGAACACTAATCTACCAAATTAACAAAAAACTATACATATTTTTAAGGGTGCTCAGTTTTAATTCAACGTTCTAGGAAATCGATCACCCATTTTAGAATCACGCGGTGTTTTTAAGCGAAATTTCGCGAAGTTACTCTTTTTTAAGCAGTTCGGCCTTTTTTTAATTTCGCTTGAAATTTTCTTTTTCCGAATATTTTATATACATATTTATGGCTATCTTTAAGCTGTGTCACCCGACATTTACAAAGGTTTTTGTTCGGGCGATTTTTTCTTTTCTTTTTTTTTTCGATTTTTTTCTTTTTCTTTTTTTTTTTTTTGTAATACGCAATCTTCATGTTTCGTCATCTGACATTTACAATTTTTTTAATTATCAGAAAATCTTTTTTGTATACTTACGTGTGTGCACAATTTTTATAAATCGATCCCCCATATTATAATCACTTGACGAGAACACGCACACCTCTTTAAATAAATGATGTTTCATTTATCAATCTAATGGTCAGTGTGCGATAGAGTACTAACTAAAGGCTTACCTTTAAAAAAAGTTGATTTTTAGAGGTATTCGAGTCTGTATTCCGTATTGTTTTCACTGGTCGCCATGTTTGTTTTCACGCGTTCATTAATTTTTTGCGTCATACTTATCCATTTTCTCATTAAATACTTTTAACATTTTTGTTGGGGCGCGTATTAGCACATTCCTAAAGACACGATCGTTGTCTCTCTCCTTTCCCAGCCAGAAGTCACGCTAGAAATCGTTAACAAGAAGTTTTTAATCAAAAACCCAATTGAAATTTGTGCCCTTTTCTCGTCGAAGAAAGAAGGTGAATTATCTCCGACATTTTGAGTTTATCTTTAAATTCCTTCTACTTAATTCACTTTGGGTGTTGACTTCTATTTATCCGAACAAGTAACTTCATCATTGTCTCGTCAGAGTAGCTTTCCGTGTAACGCGATACTTGTCGTTCAACAAACAGTTGACCTCGCCACTGACATCTCGAACTTAACTGTGTTTCAGCACGCAAACCAAGTAACCTTCATCCCCGGAAGTAACACACACAGTGACACGGTCACCTTATCCCTAATAACACCATAATTCCAAATATCACTAGTGTGCAATTATGACACCATGATTAACCCGGTTGTGAAATCTGTGTTCGCTCGAATGGATAAATCGTCAAACGAACAACATCAGTTTAAGCTAACATGTTTTTTAGCAAGTACTCCCCACCCCTCTCTCTCTCTCTCTCTTTCTCTCTCTCTCTTTCTCTCTCTCTCTCTCTCTCTTTCACTCTTCGTTTTAATGGTTCCCTATTTAGAATACCACTTGGAAATCATGATACAGAATTGCTACTAACAAAAATAGTATATTGATTTTATGGCTACTAACAAAGTGTAGTATCTGTTCCCTCTGTATTTTTTAAATAAACATTTATTTGCCGCTTAAACTTATAAATTTAAATTTAAATTTAAACGCTTATATCGAGGAATAATTCCTAACACACATATGCACCCTCACACACACACACACACACACATATATATATATATAAATATATATATATATATATATATATATATATATATATATATAATTTGCGGTTGCTATTTTTCAGAGGTAAGGTAACCAGTGAAATATAACGAGGTTAATACAAGACTGCTGAATACCGAAGTAGACCAAGTTACACTTTCAATTGTTTTTTACAGTAATGTGCTGCTACACAGTCATGAGCATCTTTCGGTCTTCTAGTATTAACAGGCATCCTCTCCGTACTAAAAGTGGCTATCTAAAAGTTATTTTTTTGTGTTCTGAATCATTTCGCTCTAGCCACGTCTTTATCTCTCACACCAACATGAAAAATCCACACCTAATCAACCTTGTTCTCCGCACAGCTTAACTTCACTCCCTGACCTTTTTTTACTAAAACCTTATTTTGCTGAAAGTTGATTTTCGTTGTTTATTACGAATTTCGCTTTTGAATATAAGCATCGTTGCCTGAAGAGTTCTCTGGTTACTAAATATTAAAAGACTAGAACATGCTCATAACTGTGTAGCAAAACATTCGGCTTATGTAAAAACAAATTGAAAGTGTAATACAGCGCGTACCAGATAGGTTGCCATTTGGGAAGGCTAGGCGTGCTGAGACTATATATATATATAAATATATGTGTATATATATATATATATATATATATAGAGAGAGAGAGAGAGAGAGAGATCAACAACCAAGCTAAGAACCTACTTACTAGCATGAACCTGAGTAACCACACAGAAATCTTCACTCCAGATACCCCAAGATTCACCCTAAAGGACCATAAGCCTAACTTCAATAGCAACCCCTGTATCAGGCTAATCTGCCCCGCTAAATCAGACCTAGGAAGAATAAGTAAAAACATATTAGATAGAATAATACCAAGTATAAAAAAGAAGATAAGCTTCTCTCTTTGGCAATCATCTGACAATATTATAAATTGGTTCATGAACCTCAAAGACAAATCAAGACTAAACTTCATAACATTTGACATTGACAACTACTACCAATCTATATCCCCTATTCTTTTAAACAAAGCGCTCATCTTAGCTAAAAATAACTCGGACCTTTCTGACTCAGAAATTAGTCTAATCCTACTAGCATAGAAAGACTTTAATACAATTTGATAATAAATTGTGGACTTGAAAAGACACCCCCTGATCAATTCGACATAGTGATTGGCGCGACAGACTCAAGTAACGGATCTGGTAGGAATCTACCTATTAAATGAGTTTAAACATAGATTCAGCAATAGCGACCTGCAAGGCGGCCTGTATAGGGACAACGCTCTATTAGTATCTCGGGCTAGGCCCAGAATGTACAATAGGACCATAATCAAACTAAGAGAATTTTTAAAAGTTTCGGCCTTAGTATAACACAAGAGAATGAAAAAAGCACCTCAAACTTCTTAGACGCAGCATTAAACCTAAAGGAAGAAACATACTACGCCTACCATAAACCAAATTTGTCGCTACACTATGTCCACAAGTTCTCCAATTACCCCAGATCCGTCATTAAGGCAATCCCTACCTCGGTGTCCAAAAGAATTTCTAATGTCTCTGCAAACCATAAAATTTTCAATGACAGCTCTACCTTTTATAACAACGCACTAGCAATCTTTGATACAAAGACACAATTAAGAATAATGCTAAAAACTATCCAGCTCCTTAGGCATAGTAACCCACAACATGACTAAACGCAAATCTAAGCAAAATAAGACAAGATCGAATAATAAGTATCATATGCCAAATACTCCTAACAATGAAAAGCTTATACAAGTTGAACAAACACCCCCCCCCCCAAAAAAAAAACGAAACAGAAGAAAGTCCAATATTTGGTTTAATATAATAATAACATATAATAATAATATTAATATAATAATAACATATAATAATAACATCCAAACTAATATCCCAAAAGAATTCTTTAAATTAGTAGAAGATTCTTTCAAGCATCCTCACATATACAGCACGATCCTAAATAAAAACTCTATCAAATTGTCCTTCTCAACTATGCCTAATCTAGCACAAACTATTATAAGCACTAATAATAGGAAAATAGAATCAGCGCAGAAAATAATTAATGGCAATCCTAGTCTAGCCCAACCAAACTGCAATCGTAACGACCCAAATAGCTGCCAACTGGAGTATGACTGCGTACATTCAGATGTCATATAATCATGTACAGAAACAAAACTCCCGCCTAATACGACAACTAATAACCTGACAGCCCAAACCATAGTACGAATTACACCAGAGAGGATCCACATAACCCAATAAGTAATAGTACACAATCTGAACAACTGACCACACAGCAGATAGGTATAAGCTCCACATGACCTGAACATAGAAACTCAGGCCACCTCCAGATAAATGAAGTACCTCTAGATGCACCGCGCAAAGCTCTATAATAGATACATACATAGGATTATCCTCCTTCCCGATAAAGGCCAGAATTGCGAACCATTTACAATCATTCTCAAAGGAGAACCCTAAAATAAAAACTACCCTATCTAACCTACTTAGAAATCTAAAACAAAACAAAATAGACTTTACATTAAAATGGAAAATACTAAGAAAATTCAAGTCATACAACCCAGGATCTAAATACTGCCTTCTATGTAACGCCGAGGCGACCGAGATTATAACGGCGCCTAAAAAATTAAACATCCTCAATTCAAAACAAGAGATAATTTGCAGTTGCAGGCACAAGAGAAAGTTCAGGTACGTAAATGCGATTAACCCCACTGAAAATGCACCACCGGACAGGAATTAGCTTATTGAGCTTCCTCACTATCCATAAAATGCAACAATAGCCATCACTAACAGTTTCCCCTAGTATTGGACTATTTGACAACACCCCATACCAAATTTTTTAATCACCCATAAGCACTCGTGATCTGAAAAAATCGCCATAAAATTTCAACTCTTTAATATAAAATATTAGCACACCCTCTAAACACACAACCATTACATAACTTTAAATAAATTACCAACCTAGAATCGCCTGCATCTTGGCATTGCCTAATTAACATATATCTGCTTTAAACATAAGCCCACAAACAACTTTGCCTAACAAACCCTATCCCCGAAAATATGTACACTAAACACCACCTGTGAAATTGCAACCAAACAACCAACTAGCACACGATGCAACAAACAATATAAAACCTAAACAATATAAAACCTAGACCCAATTGAAAATATAGCTTAGAAACCACTTCCCAGGGCTACAGGCTTAAAACCTAAATTTTGAACCATCTAACTACCACCCCTAAACCCCACTGGTGAGCCCTCCCCCCAAATAAGAAATTATTTAAAAATCAACGCATTTACACTAAGCCCTCCACCCAGTAGTATTTACATTAAAACTTTTAAATGTACCGAAAATATAACCGAAGAAAACCTCTCCCGATTCAACCCAACCCACCCCTGTCACCCATACAGCCATATCCCCATCCCTATCCTACCCCCTCCGACTACCAGCTAAGCGCGTTCCCAATCGCTTACAAGCAAACACGTGTATTTTTCAATTTCCTTCTAGATGCTACATCCTACTGATAATATAACTTAGATTTGAACACAGTTGAACCAGTCCAGTTTCGGGTAGTAATTTCAATCACGAGAGTCTCCGTTGAACAAATACAGCTTTTTTTGCCATCCAAATTAGGAGGAATAAGATTTCACCAGAACAACACATCTACGAAAGACCACCCTAACAAAACATGTGGAGAAATATGGAGCTTTAAACGACAGCTATCAACTATGCTTCTTGTATCTCTTGCAGATTAGAATAACAACAAGAAGTAGTTACGCCGACTCGATGGACCTATCCCTCGTGTTCATAAACGAAGAAGTATGCATTCAATGTTGTAGGCCTGGCTTGTTCATATAAACATAAATTTGATGGCCTTTATAATCGAACTTAAAGAAATTTAAAGTTTTAAGGTGGACTCTTGAAACTACCGTTCCCAGTGAAGCAACTCTTTAATTTAATTTAAACCAAAGGTTCACCGAACTCTTACGCTTTCCCGGCTTATTCTAAATTATTCTTATTCTAAATCTATATATATATATATACATATATATATATACATATATATATATTATATTATATATATTATTCTGTGTTTTTATCTGTGTTTGTATATATGTATGTATGTATGTATGTATATATATATACATATATATATATACATATATATACATATATATATATATATTATATTATATATATTATTCTGTGTTTTTATCTGTGTTTGTATATATGTATGTATGTATGTATAGCTCAACAGGGATGCCATCCAGCCCAGGGGCTTTGTTCGAGTTTATCTGTTTTATGCAGTCAACTGTTTCCACAACATCAAGTTCCGGACAAAAGGAACATTGAGGGATACTTTCTATTGCAGCAACATCAACATTGGATGGGTTATGAAAAAGATCATGAAAGTGTTCATGCCATTGATGTTTAATTTCATCTGAGGTTTTCAGCAAGTTTTTCCCGTCCTTCGCCAGGTGTGGTGTAGTTGAAGAGGATTTCGGACCATAAGCCCCTGGGCTGGATGGCATCCCTGTTGAGCTGCTGGTACATGGTGGTGTCAATGTACATTGTGTGGTCCACTCTTTTATACTGTCAGTATGGCAGGGTGACCCGGTTGCCCAAGATTGGGTAGATGCCATCTTGGTTATGTTGAACAAAGGAAAGGGTACAAGATCTGATTGTGGAAATTATCGAGGTATCTCGCTGCTGAGTGCGGTTGGAAAGGTATTTGCACGGTTCTTGCTAAACCGATTGGAAAAGTGTGTATGTCCTAATATCCTTCCGGAATCCCAGTCTGGTTTTAGAGGTGGGCGAGGAACTGTGGATATGGTGTTTTCTGCTAGACAGCTCTTGGAAAAATGTATTGAACAGCGTAGGCCTCTTTGCCAGGTGTTTGTGGACTTAACCAAGGCGTTTGACACAGTCAACCGTGAGGCTCTCTGGAAAGTGCTGGAAAAATTTGGCTGTACACCTGCTTTTACAGATAAGTTCAAGCAACTGCATCATAGTATGAAAGGTCGCGTCAACTTCAATGGTCAGCTTTCGGAAGAATTCCCTATTGATAATGGTGTAAAGCAGGGTGATATAGCTGCACCAACATTTTTTTCGCTCTATTTGACTGCTGTGCTCTGGCATGGTTTCCACGATTGTGATATGGGTGTTTATATTAGATTCCGAACGACTGGAAAGGTGTTCAACCTCAGAAGATTCCAAGCCAAAACACTTGTTAGTGATGGACTTGTTAGGGAACTGTTGTATGCTGATGATGCTGACCTGGTAACACACTCCCCAGTAGATATGCAACTAGTGATGGATCTCTTTACAAATGCTTGTACCTGCTTCGGACTGACAGTTAGCATTAAGAAAACTAAAGTCATGTACACTCCCGCTCCCAATGATCTGTATGTGGAACCTGATATCTTCGTCTGTGGAAAGCGCCTTGAAGTCGTAAAAAATTTTGTCTACCTTGGGAGTGCCTTATCAAATGATGGCACTCTTAATGCGGAAATAAGACAGAGAATCAGCAAGGCATCTAATGCTTTTGTGAAGGCTACAAGATAGAGTCTGGTCTGACGGTGATCTGACTCTGACAACTAACATTTCAGTATATCAAGTATGTGTAGTACCATCCCTACTCTACGCATCTGAAACTTGGACCTTGTACCGGACACATATAGAATTGCTCGAGAGGTTCCATCAGCACTGGCTTAGACACATTCTTGGTTTAAAGTGGTATAGCTTTGTCCCTGATACATATGTCTTAAAAAAGGCCAAAACAACCAGTATTGCTACCATTGTTATTAAGAACCAGTTGCGTTGGGCGGGTCATCTCATCCGGTTTGAAGACTATCGTCTCCCAAAACAATTGTTCTATGGTGAGCTCTTTCTTGGAAAAAGACCCCAGCACAAGCCCAAAAAACGTTTTCGTGATAGCATCAAGGAGAGTCTGGTGAGCTTTCATATTCCTGTTGACAGTTGGGAGTCCCTAGCGTATGATCGCAAGCAGTGGGGGACACTGATATACAGGGGTGCAGAACACTATGAAGCAGCCAAAATAGACCGAGAGAAGCTTAAGAGAGCATGTAGGAAATGCCAAACCTTGCCGCCCAACCATGGAGATCTCTGGATCTGTAAGGTGTGTGATCGGGCTCTGTTGTCGAAGGCAGGTTTTGTTAATCACATGAAAGCCCACGATAATACAGGTTCCGCTGCTGTTAGTCTCATACAAATCAGTGAGCGTTTTCAGTGTCATGTCTGCTTGAGGGTGTGCAAATCGCTGGCAGGGCTAAAAAGTCATATTCGGGCACATGGACTTTTAGTGACTGAGGGAGTGGCTCTCGTCTGACAAGACGTTGCAATCATCATATGTATATATGTATATATATGTATATATATGTATATATGTATATATATGTATATATATATGTATATATATATATGCATATATATATGTATATATATGTATATATATGTTTATGTCAGGTCATGTCATATGCTACTGGTACCATGTAACCCAGTACTACCTGTCTCATGGTCGGGTCACCGGCGACTAAACTGGTTCCTCCACCAGACTTGTTTGGTGAGGAGAGCGGCTAGTCTCCCTGAAGGATTAAAAACAAGACCTTCCAAACGGCGAATGAACTCTTTTTCTGGGTCAACGGCCAACTAGCACCGTGTATATGTGTATTGGGGTAGAGAGGGCTCCCGTAAGCCGTGGTGAAGGCAACCTTTCTAGGAGAATCAAATCTCTGATTTTAAAAACCATAAAGCGGAAGACCAGTACCAGCATTAAGCTGGTCTGCAGTTTAATTTGTTGCTGGCTATCTTGCTCTTGCTTGTTGCTGGATCTCAACATTTTGAACCGAGAGAGAGACTTAGCTGTCGTACAAAGCTAAGACTCTGTAACATCATATTTGTATAGATACTCCCTCAGACATTTGGGCTCATGGATTTTAAATGTCTGAGGGAGTGGCACTCGTCTGACAAGACGTTGCAATCATCATGTATATATATATATATATATATATATATATATATAATATTCTTTATTTTTCTTTATTTCGTACGAGACCACTTGCCCCTCACTCCTCAACACTATTTCCTGCTACTCTGACCTCCCCCAACTTGTCTGTGTCCCTTTCTTTTACGCACCCCTAATAATTAGTATTAGCAGTATTTTCATTATCATTATTGGTAGTAATGGTGGTGATGTTGGAGGTAGTAGTAGAGGCATTGTTACTACTATCTTTATTATTATCATTATTATTACTGCATTATTTTTAACGCTATTATTATTGTTATTATTATTATTGATTTTATCATTATTATTATTATTATTATTATTATTATTATTATTATTATTATTATTATAATCGCTGTTACTATTATTATCCTCGTTATTATTCCCATAACCGCTACCATTATCTCAATTTTCACTGTTATTAACATTAATTTTGAATTTACTTCTATCACAACTATTGGTAATATTATCTTTAATGTTTATTTTTAATGCTTACCTTTTGTCTTTATTTCATCTTTATTTTTATCTTCAATTTTATTTCTATTTTATTTTCAGATTTATTATTACTACTATTATTATTATAATTTTCATTACTATTATCTTTCGTACTATTATAATTACCCTACTATTATTTGGTATATTTTACCACTCTCATAAGTAGTAATGGTTTCCTTACTTCTCAACTTTGACATCAATATGTATACTTAATCTCTTGCATCAATTAAACACACTCATAGTCATTGCCACCCTAATCTTCGACCGCCCCCTTATGATCGTTCTCCCTATATCATAACAATAGAAACTTATAAATATATTGCCGCATATTACCTATCAGTTTTACAACCACCCACCCCTAAATTATAAGCGAATTTATGCCGTCATTTGCCGTTGAGGTGGCACCAATCAAAATCAAAATTACCCACCCCATAGAAAATAGACACCCCACAAACCGTTAAAATAAATTACCACGCAGCAACAATACATCCCCTATTTTACCATAATACATATACCCCTGAATCTCAATACTATGTTAAAGACCATATATAATCTTATATATCATACTATATATAACAAGCTTCTCCTTATTTATTTAGAATTCAATAAAGCTTCCCCCAACATTCTATAATTCCTCTTAATCTCCTTCGTCCCTAATGAACCTTACGCTAGACGCCGCATCTTCCCCATATTACGTAGCACCTTCTCTACTCTTCTGATAAAAAGCATTAGGCTCCGAGACCCCTTCTATTCCCCAAATTTTGCCTGTATTCCATTATTAAATAAATAATCCATTCTATATCTACCAATATATAGTTTTGTGTCTTCATTTCATACTCTAAATCGTAGCTCCCATGATTTAATATACTGTTTTGTTTTTAAATCCCCGAAACAGTGTTTCATGGGAAACAATTGATGATCCCTTAAATTAAGATTAGGACTATAGTGAATTCGAGAGAGCAAGTTGATGCATTAATTGCATGTGATTAAATGACTTACTGACTAAATAGTTTTCTAGCGAATGATAAAAAATATAAAAATTAAATAAGTTTTTATATATATTTAAAGGGGAAAAAACTCCACAAAACTTTACATGTATATATATATATATATATATATATATAAATTGAAGTAAAATTCGCTAATGTATATATATATATATATATATATATATATATATTGGCTGACGAAAAAAGCATTAGATCACCATAAATTGGATTATAAAGACATGTTTATTTTATATGTATAGAAAAATCTGTTTACCCCTATCTTGTTAAAATTAAATTATTTATACGAAAAAGCATGTTTACCTTCGTTCTAATTAAGAATATATAAACTTGTTAGAACAAAACATAATTGACAGCTCACGATATTGTACATTCGTTTTGTTTCATTTGCTGCAAAACACTCGACTTCCGTCCTCTCGCCTAACGTCTTTTAGGGCAGCCAGTTCATTGATATGCAAATCGATGCATTAACCTATACGCTGCATGATCTTTAAAGATCACCTTATATAAACCCGTGCCCACATCGACACTTACTTTCCAAGGCTTCTAAGCACAGCTAGCCCTCACTAGACACAACTAACACACACTACGCAACAACACAAACCATATTATTTTTCATGCTCGCATTTTTCTATCGTAATATATATATATATATATATATATATATATATATATATATATGCGTGCGTGTTACATTAGAAGTGAACTCGCAAGCAAATAACTACTGTGCGTTTACAATGATAACCTTCATTTCACGTCATCTAAGAGATCAGGGCTAACTACTTTTGTTAAAGCATGTCATGTAAAAGCACAGAGATATTTGCTTCGGGATATTGTTCGTGCTAGTTTCAATTCGATTAAAGTTTCCATGCCACCCACCGTGCAGGTTTTTAGTGTCAAGGTTTCGGTGTAATTATACTGACTTTCAAGTCGACCTGCTATTGATGTCACATGCTCTTCAAAAATAAAGTTAGAAAAAGTATATCACAACAAAAATGGAAATGGGTGTAAGAAGAAAGAAAGAAGAGAAATAGAGGTGCGAAAATAAAGGGAGGATGAGGATAGGTAAGGATAAAGGGAAGGTCAGTCCAAATAGAACAAAAAATAATTTGATATGAATTGAATATAGAAACGAATGTGAAATTTAAACGTGAAACATGGTTGGATTTATAAAAGAAATAAAATGAAAAGAAAAAAAGAGGGAGAAAGTAAAGATTGAAAGGAGAAAATATCGACTGGGGCTTAAGCAGAAATTATTCGATTTTTTAGGAAATCGCTCCAGACAAGACGTGAAGCCAATTGATGTAAAATGTGCGAGCCTTTGCTAGTCTCACACAAAAACACGCGTTCACATCTCAAGCCACTTTTCTTGTCATACAAATACGCGCACACAAGATACGCACGCACGTACACATATTCACGTTCACGTACATACACGTGCATACACACACACGCTAACGTACACACATGTACGCACACATACGTGTACACGTACGCACACATGGACAACGTCACTTCCCTTTAAAGGAAATCCACACATGCGCAAAAGACCACCGGAAACAAGTACAAAAGCAAGAGACCTGGGCTGTTTTCGATTCGGCTCCCGACCTGGGCGGTCGACGGATCAATCGCTTCCTTCGGGTCGCGCGCCTGCGCGCCACACATCCCCTGCTACTATGTGTGGGGCAAAAGACAACAGACAGTACGTACACCTTACACACTTTCTCTCTCCATGACCAGGATTGACTTTCTCACTTTTCACCAGCTAACAGCGAGAGACGCACGCCAAACTAAACACGTGCTGTACCTTTTCTTTCATTTGTTTCTTCATGAAATAAATTCTAGTTCGTTTATTTCAATAAACGCGTTGTTCGTTTCTTTCTCAACTCAATTCATTTTACCTATTTTGTACGACTGGGGGATATATATAATATATCCACGAGTCCTCTACAAATAAGTTAACAAAAAACAGTCAGCATCCAGTCCTTGGAAAGCGTAACTTATCTACCTTCCATGGCTAGATGATGTGACACAAGAGTCGAAAAGAGGAATTGAAGAGTCAACATTTGAGAGGAAGGGCACTCTGGCCTACAAAAATTGATCCGTCATCCCCGTCCGTATTCTCCGATAAAAGCATTTCAAACGATAAACAATAAACTATTTCAAGTGATAAACAATAAACTAAGCATTTTTCAAAGAGAAAAATGCACAAGACCAGAAATATACTGCAGTAAACAGGCAAAAGGTAATTTTAAAATGGTTGGCTCTGTTGACTTTAGTGCCGAGGGCAAAAAGAAACTATTGGAATAAAAAGCTGCATCACAATAAGATATAAAAACAGCGAATTGATGGAGACCAGTCTAACGAGCCGAAACAAAGGAATCAGTAAATAGATAAGACAATTCTGAAGAAAATATGCTCTAATAATATTTATAGAAAAACTGAGACTAGCAACATCACGTCTTTGTAGGGAATAAAAAAGGGTGAGGGATCAATAAAATTACATATACGTTTCTGTCACTTCTCAAGAACCCAGCCCAAATATGACAATCAACTCCATGCATATTAGATTTATAGAGATAGAGAATAGCTTCAAGTGTGAGAAAGTGTTTAAAGCGATATAGATAGAACTTTTAACTTGAGTTTTTTTTTATGGCTCCTCCACTCTACACTCTAAAGAGAGAGTACCCGCTATTTTAGACAATTAATTTTGAATTTGCATTTCGAAAATAACTCAGTTTGTATTCATTACTTACGCAGTCAGTCCTGAGTATAAAGCCACGAAAAAATATATAAAGGAAACGACACCAAACATCCAATGGGTAAGATTATAATTAGTGTATGGTGATTTTAATTGCCTCTCAAAAAAAAAAGAAAGAAAGAAATGAATTGGAATTTTAAATCGTAAAATTTTTCGGTCGTTTTTGAAGATTTTACGTCCTTGTTCGTGACTGACTACATACGTACTAATAATTCATAGCAAACGCTGTAGAATTAAATTCCCTATCGTCTGTACACTTTTTGAACATTTTAGCACATAAAAACTAATAATGGCTGCCAAGTTGATCGAGTAACTTCGCTAAGCTTAAACGATTGCATATGATGGATTGTGTTTGTGAGCATTGCTACTCAGACTTTGTAAGAGTATCTTGTGTAGTTTCCGACGTGTATGAGACGTGGAGTCTCGTCGTGGGCGACGAAGCGTTTCACTGAAGAACCACGGCAACACACAGCGAACCAACAAACAATGACAGCCACGGCGCGAAGATAATTAACAAAGCTCAGCTGACTGCACGAATAGAACCGGAACCCAACGGTCACTGTACTGATCGCCACGAACGTCAGAACCCGACTGCCTCGCACCTCCAATGGACCGATTTTTATTCCTCAAGATGGCCTAGCTAATTTGCATCCCCGCGACATCTCGCGCGATCCTGCGAGATTCCGTCTCTAATAAAAGCAGACAGGCGCCATCTTGGAACTCTTTCTTCCGCTGCCCCGACCACAGGATCAGCCACCACCCCGCACGCCAGGCACACACGGACCCTCTTGCGCCGAGGGGCACGGTTAGTCTCACAGACTTCCAGTCATTTCTAGGGTTAATAATTTTTACTATGTTTTTTATTATTAAGTTAATCAGGCAATTGATATTTTAGTTTACCTCGAAATAAACTTTTGATACAAAAAAGAAAGTTATATATAGTTTCGGCATATTAAAAGTATACCGGTCGGAATATAATTTAATTCTGCTCCATTTGTTCTAGATCATTGATTTGTTTTCGTTTAGTGTGAGCTCTAGATTCTTAACTATTGTACCATTCGAAGTACTAAAATTTGCATACTCGTAAGTCACAACGATACGATATAGATCGCTATAAATTTCGGCTCGGCTCGGCTCCAGAAGTCGGCAGATTTCCACCTTCGCTTTCGTCAAGACGATAAGTTAGTTCTGTTACAACTTGCTTTAATTTTTTGTACAATAAATGTTTTTTGTTTTTGTTTTTTACCAACACTTCTTCAAAAATAACTATGCATTATATTACCTTGCAATATATTTTATTTTAATTTTTTATTTTTATTTTTATTAATATCTTATAACATAGAAAGGTAAAATGAACAATTCCCACTTTATTCAGACCGGAAGTTATGAACCGGTGTTTGTGAAGAAAAAGTTCACAATTATTTTAGTTCGCATATGATTCGGATTAATTTTAATTTCTGGGTTCATTTTCGCATCCTTTCTGGCGGCGCCAGTAGAGTAAGAGGTAAAGGCATGGCTAGAGCAAAATGATTCAGAACGCAGAAAAATAACTTTTAGAAAGCCACTTTTAACATGGGGAGGAGGCCTGTTAACTAATGTGTACTTTCAAGTATCAATGTTATAAACAAAGAATACTGTAACATTTGAATTTAACTTTCAAATCTTGTCTAAAAAAACATAACACGGTCCGATTTCTTTAGAATTAGATTTTTTTTTTTTTTTAAAGGGAATGTTAGTGAATGGAATTGATATTTTGACATATAAGGCAAAAGAAACGATTTTTCCGGTACAATTCCGTGGACTTATACGAAATACAGACCTGCTAATATTTTTTTCGAAATTTTCGAGTTAACTTAAATCTTTACGGTATGTTAGATTATTAACGAACATACAGACTATTAAAAAGCCCTGCCACCTTTTCGTGCTAAGATTGTGTTTTTAAATGTTATTTCAGCACGGCCCGTATTCTGCATAAGTACCTGAAATAAAGGTAGCAAGTAATATAAACAGAAACAAAACTGCAACACGTTTTAACTTTTTCTAAATACTCTAATATAGGTACCGTCAAAACTGGGGAGGGGGCAGGCAAGTACTTTTTGACGGACCTCAATATTTCTTCAGCTTTCCTGACTGGCTTTTGCATAGTTTGGGCTTCTAACTTTCCACTCTCCACACATAAAGAAATATATTCTGAATTTAAAGTCTTCTTTGCTCAATTAGAAAGATTGGCGTCTTTATTGCTAGGGAAATTGTCTTGATCTAGGCACCGCCAAAACGGGGGGGGTAGGCCAGTACATTTTGACGGACCGTCTTTTTTAAAAATCTACTAAAAATCAGGTAATTATCCAATCAATACAAAATTTTCAGCGATTATTAAGAGAAGAATGAACTTTATAACAGTGTACTTATTTTTCATAAATAATATTTATATATATATATATATTTTGCTTACAAAATCCCCCCTTGTTTTGAGGGGGTTCCAAATATGCTTAAAATAATGATCTGAAACTGAACAAAACATATTGTGTTGTTGTAAGGGACGGGATTATAGATTTTAAAAAAAACTTGTTTGCATACCTTATTTTGATGTCTGAATATCAGAACTTCGATTGTGTTTAATTATCCCGCTTTTGAGTTTTGAAGTGTGAAATTCGGTGAATATGTTAAGTAAAATAATTAATTTAAGTTAAGCAAAACAAAAAAAATTTAATATTTATACGAAAAAAGTCATTTTAAAATCTTTGATAAATAAATTAACAATTTCTTTTTAGCGAGCCGAATAATGCATGAATATTATTAAACAGGACATGCTTTGAAGAATCGATACAAAAAAAAATTCGATAAATATTGTGCCCTTTGTGTTAAAAATATCATTTTTTCGATCCAGTTTTGAAACGTCTGCCGCTTTTCGACTACGGTGGACCAAACGCGCTGAAATATTTTTTTTATTCTGCTTTAAATTGCCCCCCTCCCCATTTTGGAGAGCCTGGCCCCCACACATATACACATTAAAAACCAAACTCATACAAATGGTCACCCATCTGGTACTGGCCAGCCTTAGCGTTAATAATACATTGAAATTTTCGTCACTGAAAAATAAGTTGGTTTTTTTTTTTAGGGGGGGGGCTTTTTGGTCTTCCGTAGTTTGCTTTTTATCAAGTACAAATGTAAACAGAGTAATCAAATCGACTCGAAGTAACTGGTTGCCTATATGAATAAGTGGAATTATTTGAAATTCAGGTACTTATATTATAATATTTTGGCATATTCTCATAGAAAATCACCCTAAATCTTAGTTAGACAAGAAATAAACAAATTAATTCTTTCAAAAACCTTTTTTTTAAACTATTTATATACGTTTTTTGTGCAAAACAAAAAGCGCCAATTGTTAACTTTTGGGGAAAATTTAACATTTAAAATTTAATTAAAAATAGTAGAAAAGTTTTACATTATTCTGCTTTCTATATGATAAAATTCAGGGTTTTCTCTTTCTGGGAAAAAAGTTACTCAGAAATAACGGATTTTAATGAATGTAATTTCGTTTTAAAAAACAACAACTTGATTTTTTGGCCATTTTTGGCGGTGCCTACTCTAATAGTACTTTGTTACTTATGCACTTATGTTACCGTGCTGAAATAATATTATTTACAAAGCCATTCTTAACATAGGGAATGTGTTTTACAATTCTGTAATTTCATCTAACAATGAATAAAATAAACATATCTTAAAACTTGAATTTAACTTAAATACTATTTTTAAAAAAAAACGGTAACATAAAGGCATAAGCATCGTACTTTTCGTTAGAGATAAGCCCTGAAAAAAGTTAGGCCGTGTTTTGAGTGTATGTATTTGTATTTATTTTTACAATCTCTCGTTGCTGCGAACAATCTCCCTGTTCTCGGAGAGACTTTAAATGACCTTTCACGAAAAACACCCGTCTAGCGGAATCCACTGTGAAAAATTTCCCCCACTCTATATCTGTGCCTAAATCAAAACGTGGATTCCATGAACAAAGTTTCTTTCTTAGTACTGCACGCCTGTGGAACTCTTTTCCGTCTGCCTGCTTCCCACCTGACTACAACTTGGATGCGTTCAAGTTCAACGTTAACAAATTCCTAATGAACCGCCCCCTTAAGTAAACACTTCATCAAATCTCCATACTAACGTAATGTACTTGCAATAACCCCTCTCCCTGAGTGGCTTCCGGACCTTGATAAGTGATGATCACTGTGTAAAAAAAAAGGCTTACGACTTGAAAGACACCGTTTGTGCTTCTACGGAATGTGAACCGAACTAAGTCGACTTTTGCCGAACTAAACCTAAAACTTAGTTTACGGTTCGGTTAGTTTTAGCTGAAGTTTAGATTAGGGATCAAAAACAATTTCTAGAAGTATTTTTTTCTTGAGAGACTGACATTTTTACCCCTAATATAACCCTTAGTGTCGTCTTCCAAAATTACATTTTAGCGTAATCTCCTTATTGTATTTTCGCCCCAAACAATGCACAGTATCATTTTGATGTAGAGAGCTACTAATTTTGCAGGTATTACTATGTAGGGAGTTGGGCGTAAAGATGTCTGTTTACATTACACTTGAACTTCTGCATGTCAGCACAGTCAGGAAAGCAGGAACCCGGAAAAGTGTTTCAAAATCGAGGGAAGAAAGTATTAGAGTAGAAGGCTTTCTAGAATCTGGGGATCTCTACTGTGTGGAGGGGATGAATTTAACTGCTTGTCTGGTTTGTCGAGGGTATTTACGTCTAGGGAGTTGAAGCAGTTCTCCTAATAAACACCTCGGATATCTTAGCACTAAATGAGACTAACTTACACTCCTCCATTCCCTCTAACTACTTTAACATGCCCGGATATCTCCCACTGTGCCGTAAGGACTCTGACAGACATATGCACGGGCTTGGAGTCTATATTCGAAACACCCTTCCCCTGACTAGAGAAAGAAAACTAGAATTGGACAATCAAGCCTTTATGTGCTTTAGACTTAACATGCAACATATTAGTTACTTTTATTTTCTCTACCGCTCTCCCTCGACCCAGGACTGTACAAACAAAGTCTCTGACAGCATAGATACAGCACTTCCCTCGACACTAACGCACAAGTTCATGTATTTGGTGACTTCAATGTTCACCACAGTAACTGGCTTGGATTCTCTAATTACACAGACGCAGCTGGTACCACAACACATACCTTAACTATATCTCATTCCCTATCACAGACGGTTACGTTTCTAACCCGTTTCCCTGACCAGCAAAAGCAACACGCATCACTTTTAGATCTGTTTCTGACCACAGTTTCTGATGATTGTGTTACGAACGCCCAAAGCCCACTCGGGAATGCTGATCATGTAGTGATAATAGTTGAAATCACCCTAAACTCTAGAGCCAAAATGGAAGAGCCATTGCTCAAAACAACGAGATATTATAAAAAGGCCGACTGGGAAGCCATCAGGGATCTCATTAGAGACGCCCCATGGCGAAATATCTTTTCACTTCCTGCTGAACAGTGCGCAAATGATACCACTGAATGGTTCAAAACAGCAATTGAAGCACATGTCCCCACGCGGAAATTTTATAGCAAGCCCCACTCTCTTCAATGGTTTACTTCCACATGTGCAGCTGCCATCGCGCAAAGAAGGCAGCACGCGTACCACAGATTTAACCGACATAAATCCAGTTCAAACAGGCAGAAATATATAGAAGCCAGAAGTAACTGTAAGAAAGAAATAGCGACAGCTAAGAGATGATTTACTGAAACCACCCAAAAACGCATCGAAGCTAAGAAATCAGGAACCCGTGACTTCTGGAAAATCTACAACAGTGTAGTAAATAATGGATAATCAACAATTCCCCCACTATCCAACAATCATGAAGTTGTTTGCTCAGCAACCGAGAAGGCTAACATGCTTGTCAGTCGATTTGCCTCCAACTCCACACTAGACTCGGCTAACCACCCTCTCCCAGACTTTCCTTTGCGGACAGATGCCACATTGACGATCTGAAAATCACCTCTTTTCAGGTGCATGCCATTATAAAAAATCTTGACACTGCAAAAGCATGTCAACCTGATCTCATTCCGGCTGTGGCTATTAAAAAAGTGCTCAGCTGAAGTAGCCCCAATCCTCTCCAAACTTTACAACAAATGTCTTAATGAATCTTGCTTTCGTTCCTGCTGGAAAACTGCTTCTGTGGTACCAGTTTTCAAGAATTCTGACGAAAGAACTGACCCAGCAAATTACCGCCCCATTAGCCTCCTCCCACTTTTTGCCAAAATATTTGAGTCCATAATTAACCAAGCTCTAGTCCATCACCTTACAGAATCTAAACTTCTTACCGACCAACAATATGGATTTAGACAAGCCCGTTCCACATCAGACATCATCACTGTAATCTCTGAACGCATATACCATTCACTGGACAAAGCGGGAGAGGGCAGAGCGGTAGCTCTAGATATATCTAAGGCTTTTGACAGGGTATGGTATGAGGGTCTTCTCAGGAAAATCAGATCATATGGTATTACTTGAAGAATACCTAACATAATTAAATCCTTCTTAAATAAGAGAAAAATCCAGGTTGTCCTCGATGGCCGTACATCTAAACAATATGATATAAGTTCCTCAGGGGTCTATCCTTGGACCTCTATTATTCCTAATAATCATAAATGACCTCCCTGACAAAATTGCCTCTGAGATGGGTATATATGCTGATGACACCGCGCTCTATAACAGACACGACAGGAAAGCAAATGAACACATATCTAAAGAAATGACAGAAACACTAGAGGATGACCTCCAATATGTAGTGGAATGGGGCCAAAATGGATGCTCACATTCAATGCTGCCAAGACTAACCTTGTTTCCTTCAATAACTACAAGAAATCTTCTATACCACCAATAGCAATGGCCAAAGACTCTTTAACCCTTATCCTCAAGGGGCCATTGGGCCTTGATGTGGTGAAAAAAAATCTGAAAGCACATCTTTTAAACTCCTCAGCCTAACGTTCACAGGAAACATGAGTTGGGAAAATTACATTGCCAGGACCGCTGCGAAAAAGGTAGGTTTTCTCTACCGTTCTAGAAAGCTACTGACCCCTGAAAGTATCCTGTACCTCTATAAGGCCACCATTCGCCCATGTATGGAGTATTGTTGTCATATTTGGGCTGGTGCATCTGCTACTAGTCTCTCACTCCTAGACAAGGTCGCCAACCTAATAGGTCCTGAACTATCATCCAAGCTTCAGCCTCTGTCTCATCGACGCAACGTAGCATCCCTCTGCCTGTTCTACAAGAACTTTAATGGCGTAAATTCGGACGAGCTGCAAGCACTTGTACCCCCTCTACGTAAATACCCCCGACAAACCCGACAAGCAATACAATCCCACCCCTTCACAGTAGAGATCCATAGATGTAATAGAACCTTATAATCCAGTAGTTTATTCCCCAGAACTGCTAGACTTTAGAACTCCCTGCCAGGTTCCTGCTTCCCCAACTGTACTGATATGCAGAAGTTCAAATGTAACGTGAACCGACATTTTGCTGCGAAGTCCCCACCTAGTACCCCTGTAACCTGTGTCCCTAATAGTAGCCACCAAATCAAAGTGGCAATGTGCCTTGTTTGGGGTGAAAATGTAATTTAAAAAAAAAGGGGGCTTGTAGCTTGTCGGAGCACCTACTATTAAAATACTTATAAAACAGATGCAACATTTCGTCGATGGGACAGAGGTTGAAGCCTTGCTGATAGTGCGAGACCTATTAGGTTGGCGACTCTTTTAAACCATATGTAAGAGAGAAATTGTATTTTGTTTAACTGATTCTATATATTTTATTTCTATGTGAGACGTTTCTTTATGCATGGTCGGCATTAACATCAGTAATAACTGTTTCACCATCAACAAATAACTTCCTTCACTAAACCACTTGCCTTTCAAATGATACAAATATTTGGAATACCTATCGACAGGATGTGACGTCAGAACACTTTCCCGTGTCACAGACGTGTTTTATCACTCGCAACATTCCCTTCTATGCTCCTTCCTTCTCCCCTCTTCCCAAATACCTCTAGATAGTGATTCCTTGTAACACTATGCATGTAGACTTATCGTATAATTTCTTATTGCTCGTGTTAACGATGCGAACAAGCTCCCCGGTTTCAAACGCAGTCTGTTTCCTCTCGCTGTCTGCTTCAGCACAATCTGACTGACCAAGAACATGCATTACATAAGTGGGAGTTTAGAGATGGGAGATGCACACACACACACACACACACACACTTGTGTGCGTGTGTTGCATGTTTTTATCCCATACAAGGCATATTATCACTCGGATGTAAGAGGCTGCTATTTGGAATCGTGTCTAGCAGGGGAATCAGGGGAGTTGAGCGGCGAAATGTTTGTGCACATTGCATTTATTATTCTGCGTGTTAATAGGCTAGAAATCCGGAAACAGAATTCCAAAGTCTAGTAGTTCGAAGGAAGAATCTGTTAGAGTAAAAGACTTTCCGGCATATAACCCTTATCCTCGAGTGGCCTCTTGGCCTTGATAAGTGGTGATACCTTTGTAAAAAAAAATAAAAAATAACAGTGAATGGATGGGATTTTGTTGCTTATCGAGTTGTACAGGAATATGTACATCGAGGGACTACATTCCGTTAAAGTATTTGAAAAAAGGCACAGGAGTGCAGCATTGCAATGATGAGAGCTTGACAGATAACGCGAGACCTATTAGATTTGAAACGTTTCTGGATCCTGTCGAAGTGAAATACTAGTGGCAGAGCGTCCAGCCCAGATATAAAAAAATACTCCATGCATGGGCGAATTTTGGCTTTAAGATATAAGATAGTCATTAGTGTGAGTAATTTTCTATCACGGTAGATGAGCCCACCTTCTTTGCAGTGGCCTTGGCAACGTCCTCAATGTATTTGTTCCAATTCATGTTGCATGGAAATATTAGGCTGAGGAATTTAGAGGATGTGTTCTCAGGTAAGGTGTTATTAGTTCTGGCACTCGGTGGTTGAGTATTTTTTTTTTTTTTTTGTTAAAGGAAAGGATATATTAATAATAAATGAAAATAAAGCTTGAAAAGAAAACTATTTAAACAACTCGAATGGTTACCTCAAGACAGAAAGTTTAACAATCAGTGAGAAAAAGGAAAGAGTTGAAATCTCTTTGAGCTTTTGGAGGTCGGCCAGTAGTTATCCCCGGGCGAAAAAATCGTATATGCTGAATACGAAGATACGATACGAATGGAGAAGAAAGAGTTTTTCGTTGCTTTCCATGTTCTTTCTGCTGACACTGTGATATCCAATAGAGCTATTCCTTAGGGACAGATAGAATGAATGCACTCTATAAGCGCATTGGTCGGTGACTGCTACAGGAAGTGCAAAATAATTCTGCAATCTGCTATGTTTTACGCAAAAGCCTAACGGACTCGCCTATTCGTTCAATTAATCATGATTATTTATTAATCCCCTGTGGACATTTTGTAAACTTAATCATAACTTTTATGGAAAACAAATACGATAATGGTATGACCCGTTGGATCACGCATTTAATTCGAGTTAGATTGTTTCAATCAGAAAAGTTTGTAATGACAGCTAAATATAAAAAACAAAAAGTAAAATTACTCTTTCTATTCCCTATACTCTCCCCTTTCTCCTTGTCCTCTTTTCTCTCAATCTAACTCTTTAGTTGGATAAAATAGTACAAATAATTGATATTTACTTCTGCTTAGAATAGATTAATCCAATCAGTTTAATTACCTGTGACTCAATAAACAGGAAGTGACGAAATGGAGTTTCAAATATTTCTCTACTATTAGATAAAAGGAACTATGTGGGTGAGTTCACTATGAACTAGAAAACGGCTGGGCCAATTTCTATAGAATTCTACACAAAAGTACTTTATATGCCTGGCAGTATTCTTAGATAGATTTTGTATCGGAATATCTTCGATAAGTATCGATAATCGAAACAATCCGATGATCGAAGGAACAGGCGATTTCGACCAAAGTTAACACTTTACACGGCTTAATATCACAAGTGCATTTGAGAAGTTTTATTACTGCACAAGCCGAAAGGCTCGACATATAAAATCAACAGTATTTTTTATATTACAGGGACGCGTTTGAAATGAATGTTTCCGTTTAAAGCGCAATTGAAGTATAATTAAATTTTGCAGTTTGAACTTTTAATTCAAGTCATTACATATAAAATAATTTCATAAAACAAACAGTAGGTTCTCTACAGTGCAATGTAGACTACAACGTATTGTGGACTAAGTAACCGTGGGGGGGGGCTTGTGAAGCTTCCTCTCGGTGCACCGCGATAGGTTCCCAGCTAGATCGGGAAATCCATTGATTTGATGGGAAAATGGGCGATTTTACCGATTGCGATGAAAATACGAGGGGATGTGAAATATTCGTTGATTATCATTCTATCCTGAGCAACATCGGATTTTTCTGATAATATGAAATAAAATTGGGGGTTGGAAAAGAGTGGGAGGGTAATATATATATATATATATCTCAATTTGATAAGAGATGGTTAGAAGCAGTGAAGAAATTGTTAATTATAATTAAAACAAAAACATTTTGTAAATATAACTCAATTCCCAAACTAAGAAATAGCTAATATTTATTTTGTGTGAATAAAATACTCGGAGAAACAAAGACGTGCGTATATGTGAAGGTGCATATGTATACGTGTGCGTGCGTACATATCTCCGTGTGTATCTGTTTATGTTTATATCCATATGTATACGCATATCTACATATAATTTGGGATGACAAAGAATCAAGCTCATACGTTCGGTTTTATACGTTAGTTATTTGTCTAAAGTATTTTGTCGTCTGTGTCCGACATTTTGACAACATTTAATTCATTCCATTTTAAACACGAATTTATTTTGGTTTCGCGTTTCGTCCAAACATTCGCACATTTCGACTTTTATTTATTTACTTTTTAGTCTTTCACTGGTTAACGCCATGTTTAGATATTTTTGCTTTCGGTGTTCCACATTCGTGCACTTTTAATTTACTCTTTAGTCTTAGGATTACATATTACTGTGTATTCCATTTACTAATACAACTGTAAATAGTAATCTTATATTACTAGCAGGACCCGTGGAAATTCCATGGAATGAGAAATATATATATATATATATAAGTGTGTGTGTGCGACCAAATTACTCTGTCAATTTTCGATCTACAGATTCGAGATTTGACATAAGGGGTATTGAGATTTGGGAAAATCTTATTAATCGGCTTTTGGTCAGAAATTTGGCTGTCAAGGGGTCAAAGTTCAACGAGTTGACCTTTGAGAACTCTACCAAACTCCTCCGCCAATTTTGGGTCTAAACACTTGAAATTTTTAGATGTAGGTTATCTGGACATGGGTCATACATTTTAATTTAAATTGAGCCCAAAACGAATGTTAAGGTGTCAAAATTGGGGGGGGGTCAAAGTTTTAAAAATTTTACGTCTGCGGTCTCTACCAACTTTTTTCTATAGTAGTTAAGGAAGTCTATTATATAGAAAGGTATTGCCTTACATATTCACACCTTTTAAATATATACATTTGAACATAAAGTTATGAACCGTACATAGGGTCCGAGCAAAGATGAACTGCTAGTATTTAATAAACAAAGCTGATATTTTTTCTGGATAACGCAAAAAATATTATTTTTGGACAGAAAAACTAACAACATGGAGCAAATGAATTTTCATTTCTATGAAAATAGTATCCATTGTATTTTAAAAATAAAACTAACCCAAATGACATAAATTAATAAATACTAATAAATAATCAGAAAGTAATATTGTGCTACATAGTTCAATATAAATAATAAATTACATTGTAAGAGACAATCTTAAATTTACTCTTTAAGTCCAGCATCTCTTGACAGACACTATTTTTTGTTGTTTGTCTGTTTGTTTGTTTGTTTATTTGTTTGTTTTGCCCTGTTCCTTTTTTTACATAATATTTCGCTGACTTCGATGAAGAACCACCACACATCTAAATTACGAGGTTTGAGGGGGGTGGAAGGGGGGTCCATACCATTATAACAATAATATATCATATTTGAAAACGAGCTTACAACAAAGGGAAGTTACTCTAATTTTTTGTGTCTAGAGTTGCTAGATTGGCCTTGTTAAACTAAATTTCGCGAATTTGGCGTTTTCATTTTTTAAGTAGTCTGGCCTTCAAAATTTTTATGTGGCATAACTAACGACTAACTAAGGACAAAAAAAGTCAATTCAAATGTGGATACCCGCATTACACGGGAATTTCGTCCTTGTCCTTAATAGGGTCATTTTGGACGACGATAGTGTCTTTGCGTATTGCCACGAAATACGCCGACAATTAATATGAAGTGATATATAAAAATTACCTCATGGCGAAGGAAGAAACTGAAGGATATTAAATAGACATGCATACATATTAAAATGGAAATAAATGAAATCTTGATGATTATCAGGGTTATCAGTGCTAACTTTTAACAGTTATATAAATGAATATCAAGGAAAGCAGTACCGATTCGGAAGGTGTGGTTGTGCTTGAGCAACCCTTGCCTCATAATTACACGCGCAACTACCTTTACAGAGGAGGGGTGTATGCATTGTCTCTTGAGACTGAACGGAGGCATCGATCGATATATCATATAACAAATATATCATATAACAAATATATCATATAACAAATATATTATATAACAAATTACCCAGTTTTATAAATGTTTATTGTCCTTTATTTTCGTTTGCTAATTGTTTTTTTTTTCTACTTTAAAGGTTCATATCGAGTGTAACGGGCTTCCTTTAACGAAAGCAGCCCATTTTATTATCCGACGGTTTTTATGTGGTATGGGAGCTTTGCTCAGTGTAATAGACGCAGTAATTCGAAAGATTGGCATCATGTCACCACGCGACGACGAAGAAGTTGATAGTAAAACCGGGTTGAAGGTCAAGGAAAAACGAGCGATAACACAAAGTTGGAAACATGTTTCACAAAACCTCAAGCAAGAGAGCATGAATTTCTTCAACCTGTAAGTTTATTATTTTTGCTTTTGTCCTTCATTTTTCTTTTTTCCTTTGTTTCAAAAAAAGTAATAAACGAAATTGAGGCAACTTCATGTATGTATTGGTCTTTCTCTTAGCGTTTATCCAGTAGCGCTCAGTTCACTCTATTGGCCTGTTTGTTGCTTTTATCTTCTAATGAACTGCTTCCCCTGATTATGGTTGGGATAGAGTACACGCTTCTGTTCAGGACCTTTTTATTTGCAAAAATTGGTGGAAACCAAGCCGCTGCTCAGCTACTTTGAGCTTGATGAGCTAAGCATTTAACTCTCTCGCGTTCTGAACTAATCGCTTAGTTCTTCCTGGCAGTCCAGAAGGCGAATTTAGTCTCAGTACATCTATTACGTTGAAGCAATGGAAAAATTGATTTCTATGCGCATTAGCAACAGCACATTCTAGAAAGAACCATGGCTGGCAGTTTGGTTTTGGGTTAATTTTTTAGGGTATGAAGCGTTCTATACCTACAACAAACCATTCCGTCAGGTCTGATACTATAGAGGAAACGTTTGTTTTTTAACATGGAATTCAGAGGTAGATATGATATAAATGTACGGAAGCTATCCCAGTCAGTCAAAGGGTAACGATATACGGTATGATGGAGATGTATGTCAAGACTTAAATTTTGTTTTTATTTTGTTTTGTTAAATTTTGTTTTTATCTTAACTGATACAACCGAGTGGTCGGAAGATCTCAGTGGGGACAGAACGGAAGATGAACATAGCTCAGGGCAAGTTGTGATAAAAAGGTCTAGGAGACTTGCATACTGATCATCGGTGTCGGGCACACAAGTGAGTTCGTGAACAATCTGGGTTAGGTTATAAGCAATGGAGAAATCGTAACAGAATCTCCCTTCATCATCTTATTTGAATGGGCTAATCGTTCCACCTTGTGTACATTGAAGTCTCCACGGATGTAAATATTAGCCGAACGGTCAATTTTTTCAGATATGCTCTTAAAGATAGTAACTCCACTATTATGGGGGGGGGCGATAGAGAGCAAATATAAACGCAGTAGTGTGAGCAAGTGCAATTCGAAGGCACATATAGGGTAATTTAGGATCTTCTCTGGAGATGTCCCCACCACATGGAAAGCTACCTCTAATGTAGGCACATATTCCATGCCCATGGCGATCTTGGGGAGTCAGATTTGGTTGTTAAATTAGAATATCCTTTAATTACAAACTCATCTAGGGAAATAGTTGGCTCAATGGTATTTTCGCTTAGGAAGAATAGGTCTGGTTTGGTCTCCTGTAATTGGATTTCAACCTCTGGAAGGTTGGAATGTAGAACCCTGATGTTGGAGTGGAGGGTCTATGTTGAAAGTTGAGGTCTGGGTTTAATCGTGCTTTTCCTGGAGACTTTTCATGGAGTTTTGTGATTTGTGGAATAGGTCGACAGACTTGGTTAGAGCAGGGCAATAAGGAAAGTAATGGAGAAAAAGTTAAGAAAGTTTTGCAGACTATCATGTAAAGCTGTAACTATTACCCACTAATATATATTCGGGAATCCCCACTGCATAGTCCAGAATCCATTCACCAAATGTCGATACATCAGCCCCAGTACCTTGCACTTGCTGATAGGACAGCCTACTTAGATGTTAGTCTAAGGTTCCGGTCCCTGACTATTGTGCGAATAACGTCAGCCCATTAAAACGTAAATCTCCAGCATCCTTACAAGTGATATGGTTACAAGGATAGAAATAGAAACAAAACTTCTGACATCTCAGGCGATTGTTCACGCAAAAATGCTGCCAACGTAGAATAGTTTTTCTTTCCCCTTTGTCAGAAAAATCGTTTTAAACGAGAACTGAGACAAATAAAGATAAACGATAGATAGGGGAGCTGCCGACAACAGATCAACTATGCATTTAAAAACATAATAAGTATTCTACTTATTAAAAGTTCAACTTAACTGTTTAAGGGAAAGTATGGTGATAGGTTACCCTCTCACTAACTGAAACAAAGAAAGAATTCAGTTGCTAATTTCGAGTCATTCCCCACTGGATTTGAATGCTTAGATTCGACGCCAGGCGGCGCATTTATTAGTATGACTATTTGAAAAGTATACTAAAATGGAATGATGTCGGCAGGGTTTTTTTTTCAAAAGAATGTGGGCAGGCGTTGAATTTAAAATTGGAGAACGCGCTTATTTTGAGGAAATAATAGCAAGTGAATAAATGCCGCAAACTGACAATAAATTCCAGTAATAAATTTTAACAGTATTTGAATGAAGGGTGAACGGGTGAAAGTGTAGAAAAAAATGGGTAAATAGTTAAACACGCAACTGAAAAGAAAAACAGACTTTTTAAAAATAATGTTTTTAATATTGAATTCCGTCACCAGCTTTAATTATGAAATTTTGGATCAAATCAACTAATTTTCCTCGTATCATTCTCGACTTGATTTGAATGGAAAGTGCCTTCCCTTTTGCTAACATTCGACATTTATTAGTATTTATATTTTTTATTATAAAATGCAATTTGGGGATTGTTAAAAAGTATAAATGATATAAATTGAAATAATTTCTTCAGGTGTGACTTGTCGAACTCTGAAATCTGCACAAAATTTTTTAATGAATCCTTTCTTTAATTCAAGGGGCATCATGAGCTCATTTTATCATAAAGTAATCCCTAATTGTATTAGTATTGACTGCACTTAGAAAAATGTCATTTAGTACTGAATATTACTTAATATTTTATCCGTTACGTTAGGTGTACTTGCAAACAATTGTATTAATTTTGGAAGCTGCAAACCTATTTTTAGGGTTAGTGTTAGGGTTAGTGTTAGGGTTAGTGTTAGGGTTAGGGTTAAGGTAGATCACTAGTTATTACTACATTTTACTACAGAGTAATGTTTTCACTGCAAAACTTCTAAGATTAATGTTAAAAATGATGTTTCCACTCTCAATAAAATTTCTTACGAAGTATGTTTTAGTTTTTAGTTAAATAACCAATAAATGGATGTGATGCGGTCAAACAAACTAAATTTTCACCTGTTTAAGAGTTGTACTCTTGTATTTGTTCGAATACATTTCCTCAAGACATTATTACATTTGAGAAAGGGTAGTGTAGTATGTTCGCGTGTCATGCCATCCTCCTTTTTGTAGAGGTATTCATTGTATCTGTTTTATCATGAGACACTCCTCCAAAGTTTTAGCGAATAATTTGCAGGTAGTGTATCATCTGTTCGTTCTTCATAACATCTTCCTATGCATTACCCTTTCCTTTACATGCCGTGTATTTTGTTTTCGTTAGGATTGCAAAAATTAGTATCCAGATGCATGTAGGGACTGCTAAGTTAGTTCTCCTCCAGTAGAAACTTTTAAATGCGTTTGAAAATGCATCTAGACAAATGATTTGCATTTCGTGCCTTGTACAACGTGTAAGCGGTATAAGGTGTTAATAGTTAATCTGATGATCCTCTTGTTGACCTTCAACAACAGTTGTTTTAATCTTGATGATTTAGCCAGGCAATCATTTAAATTATTAAAAGAAACAGAAGTACATTTTGGAATGATGTTAGAAAACAAAATCTACGGTGCATTTGTCTATAATTAAATTCTGACGTTTTTAATGAAGCTAATTATATATTGCAAATTAATTCTTTTGCGCGTTTCACATGTTCCACGATCCCCGGGGAAATACATTTTGTTTACTGAGCAAAATATGAGAAGAGAACTTTTCAATTCTTAGCAATGTAAACCTTGTTTCATTCGCTTTTAATTATGTTTCCAAAATGGGAATTTGATGCAGGTCTGCAACTGGAATCCCGTCATATTTCTAAGTTATTTACAGACATCACACTTTTGTTTCCAAAATAAGTTTATCCAGAATAGAAACCTTATAAAACGTACAAATCATTGAGTATGACTCATTAAGTTACTCTGAACTCGTTATAAACTGAACAATAAAAGAATGTATACCGTGGGACAAAGAACTACAAAATTATTAACCATACGCATGTACACACACATTAATATAGTTTTCTTTTTGTCAGTTTTAATTATGAACAATAACATTTTTTCATAATTACGATAATTAAATTTTGTCCTAAAAAATCATATGACGTGACTGTTTGGGCAGAATGCTAAAAGTCGCCAGACCATCACTACAGATGAGTCTCATTAACGTCGCTAGCTCAGTGAAAATCAACCCCTAGGCCAAGTACGTTGAGTAAATACTGTATTCCATCTATCCATCCAGTGCGGCCGCAGCCGAGATTGAACTCACTACAAGAGTTTGTAGTGTAATTCAAATCTTGTCGGTAGCTTTTTAAAGGATGTAAAAACACGAAAAACTTACCCAGCTAGGTAGAAGAGTTACTTATCTTGCCTTTGGTATTATTTGTTTTATATTTGTTTTTTGAACACTTTAGTGTGTGTGTGTGTGTGTGTGTGTGTGTGTGTGTGTGTGTGTGTGTGTGTGTGTGTGTGTGTGTGTGTGTGTGTGTGTGTGGCACAATCACAAAGTTAATATTCCTAGGAGACTGCCTCCATCGGAAATTGCTGGTTCAACCCGCCGTGTGTGAAAAAAAATTCTTTAAGATATATCCCAATGAGCAATAAGAATCTATCCAGTCATAAATTTCTCATATTTTTTTTTATTGATGCTTCACCAGGGCTATCAAGGGTATTTTTTATCGTGCCGCCATCACTAGATGGGGCTTAAGAGAGTCCCATCTACCCTCGAGAGAAGGATAGACTGCGCCAGTTTCTCAACCTGGTATTTTTACATCGTGGTACATACAGCGCCTTGCCTTCTTAAATTGTTACTCATCTGGTCCTGGCCAGGTTCAACGTTGTATAACTTTGGTGATCTGGCGAGGACCGGTGCATCAACGTTATTGTGCCGTATAAAGTGTCGTATTTAATTGGAAATATTAAACTAATTATAGTGCTACTACTGATGATACTGGCCCTAATCAGGGACCAGCCATTACTCCACTAGTGTATATATATGTGTGTTTTATTTTTATTAAGTCATTGTTGACTTCAAAGATGTGACCCTATCGTGTCGACCATTTTTTCTTGTTCTGACGTAACGCTTGACTTTACTTGTTTTTCGAACTGAATAAACCTTTTAAAGGTAAAAACGCTAAAAGCTTACCCAGCTAGGTAGAAGATATATATATATATATATATATATATATATATATATATATATATATATATATATATATATATATTATTGGGTGGACAAATGTTTAAGAATAACTATTTTGATTAGAACTGAGATTTTTTGCGGAATTGTTTAAGATATCAGTATTGCTGAACTAACATGCCAATTACGACTAAATTAAAGAATGATTTCTGGTGACCCGAAGTATTAATAGGTTATGAGAGCCAAAATTCCTTGAAACCTAATTTAAATGCGAGAAGTGTAGACTTAGCATTTGACCAATCGACTTTCCATGGAGCGTCGCATGGTAGACTTTAATTGGTTATCTATTTCAGAGATAAATAAATTTGATATACGTTCATTCACATCAGTTCCAAGAATTAAACTTCCTTGGTAAAATGTATTGACATCAAAGTTTGAAATCAATCAAAACAGCAAAAATTATAACATAGTACACCCTCCATTGCACAGCAATTCACATACAGTAGAACCCCGGAATAAGGCACTAATCCGTTCCAGGATGGCGGGGAAAAGCAAAATTTTATACAGTACATATTAAAATTAACAAAATACAGTACAGTATATAATACACATGTATATAATCAAATGACATTAAAAACACCGTATAACCGGGCAAATACCGTATCCAGGGGCCGGAAAAACATCGTATTCTTCATCGTAACATTAAAACAAACGTGTTCTGGGGTTCTAATATGTATATATATAAATATATATATATATATATTTAGGTAAAAATGAAGCTTTAACAACGGAAAATTAGAACCGTTCGAGAAGTGCAGACTAAGCTCACATTTCCTAAGCTAAAATTAGGACTAAGCTTCCCCCACTAAAATAAATATTTCTAATATGCATTTGTACAAGCGGTAGGGGTTAAGTTTTTTTAATAGGGGCTAATTAATATTAATTGGGTGGATTTCGAACAGCTTTTGTTTTATTTTTATTAAGTCATTGTTGACTTCAAAGATGTGACCCTATCGTGTCGACCATTTTTTTAACGTAACGCTTGCCTCTACTTGTTTTTCGAACTGAATAAACCTTTTAAAGGATGTAAAAACACGAAAAACTTACCCAGCTAGGTAGAAGAGTTACTTATCTTGCCTTTTGTATTATTTGTTTTATATTTGTTTTTTGAACACTTTAGTACGTTTTTGTGTGTGTGTGTGTGTGTGTGTGTGTGTGTGTGTGTGTGTGCACAATCACAAAGTTAATATTCCTAGGAGACTTCCTCCATCGGAAATTGCTGGTTCAACCCGCCGTGTGAAAAAAAAAAGTCTTTAAGATATATCCCAATGAGCAAAAAGAATCTATCCAGTCATAAATTTCTCATATTTTTAATTTAATACATGTTTATAGCATATCATGTATTTCATGTTGAAGAAATCCTATAAAGATAATGAATCTCGTAATGTTTTTATTTTTTCCCCTCGTTTCTTTTCAGCTTGTTCACAGAACATCCCGCTTATATTGAATATTTTCCGGCTTTCCGCGGGAAAAAATTAGAAGAGTTTAACACAAAACCCAAGTTCATCGCTCATGCAAAAAACGTGTTCTATGCGCTAACTTTGGTTGTGGACAGCCTTGACGAACCAGATGAGTTGGTTGAGATTCTACTCAAAACGGGGCGGGATCATCATAATCGAGGCGTACCCATGGCGGCATTTCACGTAAGCATCTCCGCAGTTCACATATTTACAACCGCTTTTTTCTTCATCTTTATTGTTTTAACTATTCCACATTGTTTCGACCGATGTACTCTCCGGGCCTTTCACCATATATTTCACTGCGGTAAACTAAGCTCATCCCACGTTTTCCGTACACGTCGCGTCAGTTATTGATTTTCTGTTCTTTTTTGTTTGTTTGTTTTTTTTTTTACCGAGGATAGAACTCAACGCTTGAGTAGGATTAATAAGAATCAAGGTGTTCCGGCAATTGGAATCTTATATAAATATCTAAAAATTCTAAAAATGTTTCGGGACATTTTTAGAATTTATTTACTGTTACAGCGATTCAGCTGTTATACTCTTCGGCCATCTTTGCAGGTTATTTTAGTCGTCATTAGTAATTGCAAAATAAACCGTTTATTAAATCTAAACGGGTACATTCTTCCCGTTCCGTGTTACTACCGGATCAAACTGGATTTCTGCCCATAATTGACTAAATAACGATGTTACTGTTTTTCCCCTCTCTTTGCAAAACTCAATTATGTTTTCCAAAGTCAAAAACAAGTTTTCTCTATAAAACAACCAAACTAAATACCATTAATAAATACCATGAAATTTTACCGTAAGTACTTGATTCAGCATTAAATAACTCGAAAAACACCATGAATAAATGTTTGTATTATTTTGATTAATCAGACAATTATTCTCACCTTGGGTTATATTAACACACCGTTTCGGTCGCTGTACCCTACGACCTTCTTCGGGTGTTGGATACATGTTTCCTTTTCTTTACTAGGGAAAAAGGGGGTTAGCTCTGCATTGCGAGAATTCGAACCGTGGGTTTGAGGGTGGATCTGTAGATCATAAAGAAAGGTCAATCTTCAGGGGTCACTAAGATATTTTTTAGGGTTTTCCTATGACTCAATTTCTCGGGATATCTATGCTAGTTGTTAATATTAATGAGAAAATGTTTTACGAAAGAGAGGGTCGATAATTGTCAGATTAATCAAATACAAACATTCGCATCTCATCTCAACAATTCAGAATTGCACCATGAATAAATATTGGAAGACATAAAGGACTTGAAGCATAAAAACTTTTACCAAAATGACCCAATTTGGCAGTAAATAATCTGAAAAGGGTTGATACACCGTAAAACAACCAATCATCTCGTTTTATGATACATGTTGCCAATCAACATATTTGATTAGTTTTTACTTCTCCATAGCTTCAGCTCCTGGATATGACCTTAAACTATATCCAGTGGTGAGGCTCCAGCTTGCGGGCTTTGGGGAGTGTAGAGCCACCCTTTAATTGCCATTGCTCCCAGGTCGACTCTGACCCGGAGTGATACTACCTGTTAGGGTCCCAACTATGGGTTGAATAAAAACCGACTTGAAAACAACAAATATGTTCTATTAAAAAAATTTTCTTCCGAATCTTTGGATTCGGAATTAAATAACCTGAAAAGGGTTGATATGCCGTAAAACAAAAACAACCAACCAACCAACCATCCACAGCTTCAGCTCCTCTGAGATTCTGGACTGCTACATCCAAGTCGATGATCCGTTCACGACAATCAGCCCGACAGAAACTGGGTCATTTTGTTGACTTTTTATCCGTTGGCCTCATATATTCATCCTTGGTAGTCCTAGGCGGTTCATCCTCCCAGGCCTTGCCTCACATATTTCCGGAGGTGTAAGTTTTTTTACTGTATAAGGCGCCCTGGCTGAGGAATTCCGATGGGGCTGCCCAGGCAATTTTAATAAGCCAGTGTACTCCTCCTTTAGGGACATTGGCACTATCTATAGGGTTTCTTTTAATTGGGGATTTATGCATCAAGATACTTCTTCATATTACATTTCTGCACTTTTGTACAGTCGGGAAGTAGAAGGATAATTTCAAAAGTTAGTTCGGTGAATCAACTAGTGGAGTTTGCTGATTTTCGCGTTTGTCGGGTGTAGTTATGTCGAATGAAGTTCATCGTAGCACATTCCACTAAAGCAAAACAGTCATACAGCATTGTCGCAATGGGACAAGAACCTCATAGATAGTGTCAGATTACTTAGTTTATAGGCTTTGTCAATTTGCTAAGAGATTGACTAGTAATTGGTGCACCAGCCAAGATGTGACAAGACCACAAAACTATAAAAAGCTAGCATATACATGTTCGCATATCTATATCGATTCGTTATCGGTGGCTAGTATCGCGTAAATGCAAATAACGAACGATCCAGAACGATTTACTGTAGTTAGAGATAAATAGACGGTTCTCGGCTTGTAATGACACTAGTATTTGGTTTTGTATACAGCACCTGGTGTTCCCAAATAGTCACCCGTTTAAGTGCTGAACAGACTCAATCTGAGCGGCTTACATTGTTTTGTACAAGTAGTTTTAGAAATTTGCAAGACTTTAAGTAAAAAGTCTCGTGACTTCTTTTGTATTATCGGCATAATACGTATCGTGGGAACGCGTAGAGCAGAAACGCACGTACTAGCACATTCATATGTAGAATATTCCCTTATTTGCATAATACTCCTCTGCCTGATAAAACTGTACTTCTAGACAAGCTATTTGAATGTCTTGGTATTTAAATTTTTGCTATTTTTCTTTTCTTTTTTTTTTCTTTTAGAACTTGGCCATCGTTTTCGACAAGTTTTTGACAATTAGGCTGGGTAACAACTACACGCCTCTCGCGAAAGAATCATGGACGAAGGCATTGACTGTAGTGAATGCCGTTATAGAGAAAGGAATAGAAGATGAGAAAGCAGCCAACCTCGAAAAAGAAAAAACAAAACAAGAAAAAGAACAAAGCACTGATACAAGATTGTAAACTTCTCGGAAGTCCTGCTCTTTCTCCCCAACCCATCCCTCTCTCTCTCTCCCTCTGTTTGACTCTACTGAATTTCATCTCTGTTTATAACTCTTACATTAACTTCATCTATCTCATTTAGTGATATTTATAAAATTCTATAGGATCTTATAAAATTCTATAATTCTAATCGGCAAAATACGATGGATTAAGATACGCCTTCAAAATGAATCTAAATCTACTTAAAAGCAAATTTTATGTTTCATAAAAGTTCAAATAAAACAAATGCGGACGTAATTGTAAGCAGTCACGTTTAAATTTTTTTTCTTATAAACTTTGAGTCTACATTTGTGTAAAATGAAATTCATTTTATAAGTACTGATAACTAAATGGTTATAGACTTACTTTTGCTGCATATCATCATTGGTTATAGGTTCTTTGTTAAAAATCGCACGATTTTTTGATCCTATAATCTTTCTAATAAGCCTTCATAATATAAGTAGGCCATAATTTATTTAAGTGGCTAACCTTCAGCGGATGCTACACAAAATTGTCTACCATCAACTCGGTAAATATTTTAAGTCGTACTTAACGAAGCACTGATTCTAACGTGTTTCTATGTACAAATACATCAGTGTTAAACTATTACTTACTTTTATATATTTCGTATTACGATATATATTATATTAAATTCATTAAAACAATTTTTCAGAAAAATACTTCAAAAGCTTTTCATTAAAGAACATTAGCTTTAAATTTTCCAAATAAAATCTGTTCTCCATAAAAATGTGTATATCTGCCTGCGTGTAAATATTTAATCGATTAACTCTTAAACAAGTAGTCACATAACACTGAAATTAACAACATAAATAGTAATCCTAAACAAAGGATTGTTTATAACAAGTAAAATCTTTGTTTGGATGGATAAATAACGCAAGGCAAAACGTTTATGATATAAATTCTTTTCTCGTAATATATCACGTTGTGCTATTCACATAATTTGCATATGTCAGTTATTGATCTGTCAATTTATTTTTTGGTGTCAAGCGACACATCTTTTTAATTTATTTACACCTGGACACATGACTCATTGGCGTGGATGAACGTGTGTGTGTGTGTGTGTGTGTGTGTGTGTGTGTGTGTGTGTGTGTGTGTGTGTTACAGAAGATCAGAACGTCGGTAATGCCGGTTTTAACTTCAAATAAAGATTTATAGTTAGTAAGCGAAAATCTGCATTTAATCTGACGAATTCCCGCAGAGGTGAAACACTAACTCTTTGTATAGCTTATTTGCCACCAGGATATTTTTATACTAATACATAGCTCAATTCATGGATATAGCGGTGCTGAAAGAATATACTAAAACATATACATATATATAAATATATATATATATATATATATATATATATATATAATGCAGTCGTATATTTTTGTCTTTTTTCTATTTCTAGAAAAAAAAAAGTTGCCCTAAGATTCTTTAAAAAAAAAGATTTCTTCATTTTTTTTTTTATTATTATTTAATTCTCTTCACCTCTAATGGCACCTCTTTCTCTCACTCGCTTCCCTCTCTCATTTCCTCTTCTAACCCCCGCCCCCTCTCTCTCTCTCTCTCTCTCTCTCTCTCTCGCTTTTCACTCTCTCACTCCTTCCCTCCAACCCCCTCTCCCTGTTATATCGTACATTTTTATAACCTGTTGTAATATCTCACTTGATAACATGTCACGTTCCCATGGCGGAACAATCAATTTAACCTTTTGACCTACACGGGATTGACTGCCACATATACGTGTCCTCACTGCGTTATAAGTCGATACATCACTTACAGTAGTTTGCTAAGCAAAAGTTTATTTTTTTGTATCATAAATTTACTATATATTATTCAGAATATTCTTAGCTTAAATGTTATTTTCACAGCGTTTCAGCCGAAGTAACCTCCGAGCTTCTTAATGTGAATCTTGTCATATTTTAGGAAATGTACGAAATTTCGAAGATTTCAATACAAAGGTAGATTGTCCTCGTTCTGTCACCCATAACCGTGTAGAACTTTTGAGTAATTTTATTTAATTCTTAATATTACCTGTGTTGATGATTAAAAATTCAACCGCTAGAAGATTGTCAAATAGAACTGATTGTAACCCAACACCTTTATCACTTGCGCCGCTTGTCAATATAAACAAAAAGGCCACTTGATTATAAAGGTAAAAGATATTGTCAGTTGAACGATTAACAATACCACGAGAGGATTTAATACCAGTATTAATTTACTTTTTCTCCAGCAGGTTAGACACAAGATCAAGTATGGCTTCTGTAGAGGCCGCTGGATTCGAACTTGGTTCCTTGCTCGCGCCATTAACCACTTAGCAATTATGAACCCCAAACGATGATCGGAATATCTACCTTGTCATGGATAAGACAAGAAAAAAATGATATACTTCCGATAATGAAAGATTCGATTCAAAATTCTGTATAGATTTCAGTTTAACGAAACGCATGGGAGGTTACGTCGGCAAAAACGTTGCGAATAACATCAAAGATGAGAATACTAATTCAGATATTACATATTATCAAGCCTCTTTTTTAATCGAAAAATGATTTTATCATTGTTTTAATTGGTGTAATTAAGAATGTTATTCGAGGCAGATCCAACATAGACACAACAACCAATATTAATAATAGAATGATATACTACATATGAAGATCCATATTTTTTCTTGACGTTTCAAACAATGAGATCTTCGTCAGAGTATAGGATTGGGGGCGGGGATTATGAATGAATCTAAAAAAATTATTTTTGAAATGATTTTTTAGTATAAGAATCTTCTATTTAGTGAATTATATCCTGAAAAACTTTCATTTTCTGAAACGCCGGCTACAGTCGCCAATAAAGAAGTTTCAACAATTGGAAGTTTTTGTTGTTCCTTTTTAATGTGTGCGCGTTAAAATGGTTTCATAGTATTCATAAGATATTTCACAAAATTTGTCATGCTATTATATATGATAATTAAGCTACACAGAGGCGCCCGCGTTTCATAGACGCAGAGAATCGTCAAACTAAGTGTACAGATATTTTGTAACGAAATATATATGTACTTAGCCTGAAAATTACCCACGATAATGAAACACGGGCGGCGCTTCTGTAGTTAATTTCCAGAAATATATTGTCGTACTTAAGATTTATTTATGTACTGATCATTGGAATAAATTCTAAAAATCTATAGAGAACATAATATTATGCGTCTATAGATGAAATATTTGTAATAATGCATTAACGTAGGTATCATTTAGTGTGTATATCATGTTTCATATACGCAGATGTTGAAATTCATTGTTTTTTTTTCTAACATTATAATTTTATTTTAATTGTGTTGTGTTCGCAGTTCAATTCCGCGTAAAAGGCATTCTTGTTTTTGTTTGTTTTTTGTTTTTTTTGTTTTTCATCAAATTGTATTTTATTTTCATTTTTAACAAATGATTTTTTAAATGTTTGGAACTAATAAAAGTGCATAAGGATTGGTTATAACGTTTGTAAAGACTTGTAAAATAAAATTACTAACAAAAAAATCACAGAAAAATGAAGACTATTTTTACGTAATCAGTTGTAATCGCAGAATGATGTTAGCATCTCTGTATCTCCTGGATATTTTTTCTCTTTATCATAATTTATATTTACAAGCGAATTATTTTTCAATTTTATTTCCATATTAATTTTTTTAATCGAATTTGTTTCGTTTTATATTTACTAATTAAAAATATTTTTAATAGCCAAACGTTGTCTTTAAAGTGTTACTGTTTTTTATGCCATGTTTCTGATCTTTCAAGGTGTTTTTTCTCAACGTGCGAAAATACGGATAAAATTAAAGTTTCTTTAACTGAGTTTTAAATTAAACATTTTCATATTAAAGGGGGTAAACCTTTGTCCTTGGCAATCTCCCCTACCCGAAAGATTTGAGAAGTCATGTATTTTAAAAATCACGGTGAGTAGACATCTTGAACTCGGACGTGTTGCACAACTCTCGTAAAGTAATCCGTCCCAACGAAGTGATTCTTTTTCAGTTGTAAATGGAGAATATCTCCATTGTTGATCTTTTGATGAGTTTTAATTTGTATGTGTGTTCCATATCTCGCAAATGACACCACTATGCATCACGCTGACTTCATGTAATAATATGACGAAGGCGGAAGTGATGCAGGGTGACGCTCTCTCTAAACAATATATGTAAAAAATGATCATAAAATTAAAAAAACATATTTAGTAAGAAACTTGATATCATTCATAGAGTCATTAAGGTAAAACAATGAACACAGAAGAAATGAATTTTGAGGCGCAAAACGTGAGCAATAAAAACACCTATCGAAGTGACATGCAGTTTTATAGAAGGAATTAACAATTGTATTTAGTAAAAAGATAAAGGTCGGGGTGAAAGGGTAAGAACCAGTTGTGATTTGTACGAAAGTAAACACAACTACATGTAGACGATTGCAGTAAAGATAATAGATTGGTAAGAAGCTTATCTAACGGTGTAAAATTGTTTTATTGCTTTAAACTTAGAATAATGGAATGATATTCGTGCGACCTGATTATGAATGCAAAACGTTAGTCCAGAGGATAGGTGATAACATAAAAAAAACTAACTTAGCGTATCTATATATACTAATTTAATGCTTGTGGTATGTTATCATCTTCTACCCTACTTTTTATTAAATATAATCTCCCGATCATCCAAGGTGCAGGGTAATAAAAAATAAAAAAATGATGTCGCTTTTGGGCTGTACGTTAAACTAAAATATGCCGTATTAGTCTTCTGGCTCTGTTTTGTTTAAATATGGTACAATATGGACCTACAAATGGAAAACATTTCGCTGAAAGGACCACAAAGAGAGTGTTTGGTTCTTTGATACGGCAGTTTATACTGGGAGACCACTTGAGTTTTTACAAAATTAATGTTTATTTTCGATACTAGGCAAATGAGGGCAATATCCATTTATTCTAGCAGAGCGAGCAGAGGAGGAGTCACTTGGGATTCTTTGGCTTTCATATATATGAACCTTTGGACGTTAAGCTGATCGACTGTTTGATGCTTTTTCTCAATTTTTTAGATGAGTGTTGGTTATTTGTATTATTTCGATTCATAAGAGTGTCATTTTCACCATGTTTCGGTCGATGTAACATCCGATCTTCTTCAGATGTATCTTGTTTTTTGTTTTTTTTTAATTCAATTTTCACCCCAAACAAGGCACAGTGCCACTTTGAAGCAGGGGGCTACAATCAGGGACTTAATTAGCGGGGTCATTATGAAGGGAGATGAGTAGAAAGATGTTTGCTAACATTACACTTGAACTTCGGCATATCATTGCAGTTGGGAAAGAAGAATCCCGGAAGGGAGTTCCTAAGACCCGCAGTTCTGGGGAAGAAATTATTGGAGTAAAAGGCTTTCTTGCACCTAGGGATCTCTACTGTAAAGGGATGAGACTTAGTAGCTTGTCGGGTTTGTCGGGGGTAGTTACGTCGGGGAGGTACAAGTGTTTGCAGTTCGTCAGAGCATTCACCATTAAAGTATATCTTGTCGAATTTAGAAATGTTTCTGTCGAATTCGGGAATTTGGACGGAATTTTGAACGGAACTCTTTACTTATTTCACAGGTTATATGCTCTTGTTCCGTCAGCCATAACTGGACAGAGTCCCTATTGGGTAGATGACGATCAAGATGACGCTCATGAATCGAATACGAATAACCAATCCTCATCTCAAAAATTCAGAAAAATCATCAAACAAAAGATAACATTAAGTGGGCACATATCAATACAACTTCAGAGAGACAAACAACTGTTTTCTGTCAAACCAACTCAATAATGTCACAAAGAAAGTTTTTTTTATGTAATTCACCCCAAAACCAAGCACATGGTCACTAAGATGTAAGGATACATCGTGGATTAGGAGACATACATACATGCAGGGGCATCTAAGGAAGGATTTTTACAGCGATATATTTATTCACGTTACATTTAGATTTCGGTATGTTGGCACAGTATGGAAAACGGGGAGCAGGAAATGAATTCTAAAGGATAGCAATACAGACGGATATAACCTATTATAGTTGAAAGATTTCCAGCATTTGAGGATGTTATAGTGAAGTGGTGGGATTCTGTTGCTTTTCGAGTTTGCGTCGAGGGGCATCAGATTGAAGCAAGTCTGTTGAAGCAGATTTTAGGAGAAAAAGGGCTTTGAGGTTTACTTTCGGTGGCCTCGTATCTTTCGCTTCCCTTATTTTTCACTTTAATTCACACATTCCATCAACGATGTTTTTATAAAGGGGCAAGAATTGTTGTTTTCTGAGTACTAATCTATGTATCAAACAGTATCATCAAAATAGCTCATTACACCAGGTGGCTTTATGCCTTGTCTGGAACAATTTCCATAAAATCATTCAATTAAAGTACTTATAAAACCATCACAGAGTTCAACATTGTGGCGATGGGACAGTGACTGAAGGTTAGTATACAACGTGGGATCTATTAGATGAGGTGGTTGTTTTTAGATACAAACAAAGGAAGAGACCAGTGGTTGGCGCACTAAAAAACCAATACTTTTAGTTCCATATTTCTTTTTAACAGTTTTGTCATTTTAGAAAGTTAATTTTTCGAACTTTTTGGTCTCTTTGCCTTGCTGATTACCCTGGAGCAACACATCATGTAATCAAGTGGTGAATTACATCAATTACAGATTTAGTTCTCTCAGTCTTGGATGCAATTGTTCAGAAATATATCGAAGCTCTCCCTCACGTGTCTTTCCAACCATGAATCGTTTGAAAAGTATAGCGTGATGCGCGGATGTTAAGATAGTTAGTAAATGAGAAAGATTAACGAATAACAGAATAGACATTCCGTAATTCTGAAAGCCAGGCGTTTAATTCTTGTAAATTAGTGAATGCAGAAACTGCGATCGATAAAAATGATTTGATTCTGAATCTTTATTCTCTCCATTATAAAAGATTAGTGATTAGGTCCGTCACGTTTAATGATTCTGAATTTTTAGAAGAAGATTGATAATTAAATTTGACGCATAAAATGTTATGTCGCAATGATTAAATATGAAAAAGACTGATATGCTGTAAAACATAACAAGAAAAGTAAACCTTATGAAAAAATATATACGACGTATAAAACTTGTAGTATAAAAGATTTTTTTGCAAAAATTATCGAATTAATGATTAAATAACCTGAAAATTTTGATATGCCGTAAAACAGAACAACAAGACTTTCAAAATATTTCATTTTCAAAGCAAAATATAATAGAAATTATTATACAATTTATTATACTATAAAATTATTATTATTAAAAGTATTAGTATATATATTTATCATTATATAAATTACTATTATTTAAATTTTTTTATATAAAAATTATTATTATACAAGATTACTATTATAAAAAATTATTCAAAAATTATTATTATATAAATTACTATTATATAATATTATTATTACATAGAATAATTAATATACAAAATTATTATTATATAAAATTATTATTATATGAATTATTATTATATGAATTATTATCATATAAAATTTTATTATATGAAATTATTTTATATAAATTTATTATTATACAAACATATTATATCAAATTACTATTATATTAACCTATTATAACATACTATTATTTTTATATAAAATTATTATTATATGAAATTACTATTTTATGTAATTATTATTTTATGAACTTATTATATATAAAATTATTATCATATAAAATTATTATTTTATGAAATTATTATTTTATAAAATTATTATTTTACGAAATAATTTTATAAAGCTATTATTTTATGAAATTATTATTTTATGAAATTATTATTTTATGAAATTAATATTTTATGAAGTTATTGTTTTATGAAATTATTATTTTATGAAATTATTATTTTATGAAATTATTATTTTATGTAATTATTATTTTATGAAATTATTATATATAAAATTATTATCATATAAAATTATTATTTTATGAAAATATAATTTTATAAAATTATTATCATATAAAATTATTATTTCATGAAATTATTATTTTATAAAATTATTATTTATTAAACAATTATTTTATAAAATTATTATCATATAAAATTATTATTTTATGAAATTATAATTTTATAAAATTATTATTTCATGAAATTATTATTTTATGAAATTATTATTTTATGTAATTATTATTTTATGAAATTATAATTTTATGATTTTAATAATTTATGAAATTAATATTTTATGAAATTTATATTTAATAAAATTATTATTTTATGAAATTATTATTTTATGTAATTATTATTTTATGAACTTATTATTTTATGAAATTAGTATTTTATAAAATTATGATTTATGAAATTATTATTTTATAAAATTATTATTTTATGAGGTTGCTATTTTATAAAATTATTATTTTATGAAATTATTATTTCATAAAATTATTATTTTATGTAATTATTATTTTATGAAATTATTTTTTTATGAACTTATTATATATAAAATTATTATAATATAAAATTATTATTTTATAAAATTATTATTTTATGAAATGATTATCATATAAAATTATTATTTCATGGAATTATTGTTTTATAAAATTATTATTTATGAAATTATTATTTTATAAAATTATTATCATATAAAATTATTATTTTATGAAATTATCATTTCAAAAAATTATTATTTTATAAAATTATTATTTTATGAACTTATTATTTCATGTAATTATTATTTTATGAAATTATTATTTTATGTAATTAATATTTTATTAAATTAATATTTTATTAAATTAATATTTTATTAAATATTTTATGAAATTATTATTTTATGAAATTATTATTTATGTAATTATTATTTTATGAACTTATTATATATAAAATTATTGTTGTATGAAATTATTATTTATAAAATAATTATTTTATGAAATTATTATTTTATAAAATTATTATTTGATGAAATTATTATTTCATAAAATCATTATTTTATGTAATTATTATTTTATGAAATTATTATTTTATGTAATCATTATTTTATGAACTTATTATATATAAAATTATTATTTGATGAAATTATTATTTTATAAAATTATTATTTTATAAAATTATTATTTTATGAAATTATTATTTTATGAAATGATTTTTATATAAAATAATTATTATATAAAATAATTATTTTATGAAATTATTATTTTATGAAATTATTATTACTATATAGAGTTACTATCATATAGAATTATTATTATATAAAATTATTATTATATAAAATTATTATTTTATTAAATTAATATTATATAAATTTTTATATGAAAATAATATTACATAAAATATTACTATACAAAATTACCATTATATAAAATTATTAGTTTATAAAATTACAGTCATATAAATTTTTATTATAAAATTACTATTTTATGAAATAATTATCATATTAATTATTATTATATAAAATTATTATTATATAAAATTATTATTATCATATAAAATTGCTTTTATATAAAGTATTATTATATAAAATTATTGTTATATAAAATTATTATTATATAAAATTGCTTTTATATGAAGTATTATTATATAAAAGTATTATTATATAAAATTATTATTATATAAAATTATAATTAAAGAAAATTATTTTATATAAAATTGCTTTCATATAAAAAGAAACTTTGTGTTTGTGTGCGGATGGTTATTAAGTGTGTGTTGTATTGGAATGCATCCGATTTACAAATAAGGGACGATTCAACTATATCATAACAGCTGATGTTACCTTACATTTTGTTAAAAACGTTTCTAGTATTTCTGACATCATCTCTTCTCTGAAACATAGTAACATAGATTCAAAAACAAACCGGAATGGCCCATTTATGAAGCAGATTCCAAAATTCCATTTCGGTTCAAAGCAAACCGGAATGGCCCATTTATGAAGCAAATTCCAAAATTCCATTTCGGTTCAAAGCAAACCGGAATGGCCCATTTATGAAGCAAATTTCAAAATTCCATTTCGGTTCAAAGCAAACCGGAATGGCCCATTTATGAAGCAAATTACAAAATTCCATTTCGGTTCAAAGTAAACCGGAATGGCCCATTTATGAAGCAAATTCCAAAATTCCATTTCGGTTCAAAGCAAACCGGAATGGCCCATTTATGAAGCAGATTCCAAAGTTTCATTTCGGTTCAAAGCAAACCGGAATGGCCCATTTATGAAGCAAATTCCAAAATTCCATTTCGGTTCAAAGCAAACCGGAATGGCCCATTTATGAAGCAGATTCCAAAATTCCATTTCGGTTCAAAGCAAACCGGAATGGCCCATTTATGAAGCAAATTCCAATATTCCATTTCGGTTCAAAGCAAACCGGAATGGCCCATTTATGAAGCAAATTCCAAAATTCCATTTCGGTTCAAAGCAAACCGGAATGGCCCATTTATGAAGCAGATTCCAAAATTCCATTTCGGTTCAAAGCAAACCGGAATGGCCCATTTATGAAGCAAATTCCAAAATCCCATTTCGGTTCAAAGCAAACCGGAATAGCCCATTTATGAAGCAAATTACAAAATTCCATTTCGGTTCAAAGCAAACCGGAATGGCCCATTTATGGAGCAAATTCCAAAATTCCATTTCGGTTCAAAGCAAACCGGAATGGCCCATTTATGAAGCAAATTCCAAAATTCCATTTCGGTTCAAAGAAAACCGGAATGGCCCATTTATGAAGCAAATTCCAAAATTCCATTTCGGTTCAAAGCAAACCGGAATGGCCCATTTATGAAGCAAATTCCAAAATTCCATTTCGGTTCAAAGCAAACAGGAATGGCCCATTTATGAAGCAAATTACAAAATTCCATTTCGGTTCAAAGCAAACCGGAATGGCCCATTTATGAAGCAAATTCCAAAATTCCATTTCGGTTCAAAGCAAACCGGAATGGCCCATTTATGAAGCAAATTCCAAAATTCCATTTCGGTTCAAAGCAAACCGGAATGGCCCATTTATGAAGCAAATTCAAAAATTCCATTTCGGTTCAAAGCAAACCGGAATGGCCCATTTATGAAGCAAATTCCAAAATTCCATTTCGGTTCAAAGCAAACCGGAATGGTCGATTTATGAAGCAAATTCCAAAATTCCATTTCGGTTCAAAGCAAACCGGAATGGCCCATTTATGAAGCAAATTTCAAAATTCCATTTCGGTTCAAAGCAAACCGGAATGGCCAATTTATGAAGCAAATTCCAAAATTCCATTTCGGTTCAAAGCAAACCGGAATGGCCCATTTATGAAGCAAATTCCAAAATTCCATTTCGGTTCAAAGCAAACCGGAATGGCCCATTTATGAAGCAAATTCCAAAATTCCATTTCGGTTCAAAGCAAACCGGAATGGCCCATTTATGAAGCAAATTCCAAAATTCCATTTCGGTTCAAACAAACAAAAATGGCCCATTTATGGAGCAAATTCTAAAATTCTATTTCGGTTCAAAGCAAACCGGAATGGCCCATTTATGAAGCATATTCCAAAATTCCATTTCGGTTCAAAGAAAACCGGAATGGCCCATTTATGAAGCAAATTCCAAAATTCCATTTCGGTTTAAAGCAAACCGGAATGGCCCATTTATTAAGCAAATTCCAAAATTCCATTTCGGTTCAAAGCAAACCGGAATGGCCCATTTATGAAGCAAATTACAAAATTCCATTTCGGTTCAAAGCAAACCGGAATGGCCCATTTATGTAGCAGATTCCAAAGTTTCATTTCGGTTCAAAGCAAACCGGAATGGCCCATTTATGAAGCAAATTCCAAAATTCCATTTCGGTTCAAAGCAAACCGGAATGGCCCATTTATGAAGCAAATTCCAAAATTCCATTTCGGTTCAAAGCAAACCGGAATGGCCCATTTATGAAGCAAATTCCAAAATTCCATTTCGGTTCAAAGCAAACCGGAATGGCCCATTTATAAAGCAAATTCCAAAATTCCATTTCGGTTCAAAGCAAACCGGAATGGCCCATTTATGAAGCAAATTCCAAAATTCCATTTCGGTTCAAACAAACCGGAATGGCCCATTTATGAAGCAAATTCCAAAATTCCATTTCGGTTCAAAGCAAACCGGAATGGCCCATTTATGAAGCAGATTCCAAAATTCCATTTCGGTTCAAAGCAAACCGGAATGGCCCATTTATGAAGCAGATTCCAAAATTCCATTTCGGTTCAAAGCAAACCGGAATGGCCCATTTATGAAGCAAATTCCAAAATTCCATTTCGGTTCAAAGCAAACCGGAATGGCCCATTTATGAAGCAAATTCCAAAATTCCATTTCGGTTCAAAGCAAACCGGAATGGCCCATTTATGAAGCAAATTCCAAAATTCCATTTCGGTTCAAAGCAAACCGGAATGGCCCATTTATAGAGCAAATTCCAAAATTCCATTTTGGTTCAAAGCAAACCGGAATGGCCCATTTATGAAGCAAATTCCAAAATCCCATTTCGGTTCAAAGCAAACCGGAATGGCCCATTTATGAAGCAGATTCCAAAGTTTCATTTCGGTTCAAAGCAAACCGGAATGGCCCATTTATGAAGCAGATTCCAAAATTCCATTTCGGTTCAAAGCAAACCGGAATGGCCCATTTATGAAGCAGATTCCAAAATTCCATTTCGGTTCAAAGCAAACCGGAATGGCCCATTTATGAAGCAAATTCCAAAATTCCATTTCGGTTCAAAGCAAACCGGAATGGCCCATTTATGAAGCAAATTCCAAAATTCCATTTCGGTTCAAAGCAAACCGGAATGGCCCATTTATGAAGCAAATTCCAAAATTCCATTTCGGTTCAAAGAAAACCGGAATGGCCCATTTATAGAGCAAATTCCAAAATTCCATTTTAGTTCAAAGCAAACCGGAATGGCCCATTTATGAAGCAAATTCCAAAATCCCATTTCGGTTCAAAGCAAACCGGAATGGCCCATTTATGAAGCAGATTCCAAAGTTTCATTTCGGTTCAAAGCAAACCGGAATGGCCCATTTATGAAGCAAATTCCAAAATTCCATTTCGGTTCAAAGCAAACCGGAATGGCCCATTTATGAAGCAAATTTCAAAATTCCATTTCGGTTCAAAGCAAACCGGAATGGCCCATTTATGAAGCAAATTCCAAAATTCCATTTCGGTTCAAAGCAAACCGGAATGGCCCATTTATGGAGCAAATTCCAAAATTCCATTTCGGTTCAAAGCAAACCGGAATGGCCCATTTGTGAAGCAAATTCCAAAATTCCATTTCGGTTCAAAGCAAACCGGAATGGCCCATTTATGGAGCAAATTCCAAATTCCATTTCGGTTCAAAGCAAACCGGAATGGCCCATTTATGAAGCAAATTCCAAAATTCCATTTCGGTTCAAAGCAAACCGGAATGGCCCATTTATGAAGCAAATTCCAAAATTCCATTTCGGTTCAAAGCAAACCTGAATGGCCCATTTATGAAGCAAATTCCAAAATTCCATTTCGGTTCAAAGCAAACCGGAATGGCCCATTTATGAAGCAAATTCCAAAATTCCATTTCGGTTCAAAGCAAACCGGAATGGCCCATTTATGAAGCAAATTCCAAAATTCCATTTCGGTTCAAAGCAAACCGGAATGGCCCATTTATGAAGCAAATTACAAAATTCCATTTCGGTTCAAAGCAAACCGGAATGGCCCATTTATGGAGCAAATTCCAAAATTCCATTTCGGTTCAAAGCAAACCGGAATGGCCCATTTATGAAGCAAATTCCAAAATTCCATTTCGGTTCAAAGCAAACCGGAATGGCCCATTTATGAAGCAAATTCAAAATTCCATTTCGGTTCAAAGCAAACCGGAATGGCCCATTTATGAAGCAGATTCCAAAATTCCATTTCGGTTCAAAGCAAACCGGAATGGCCCATTTATGAAGCAGATTCCAAAATTCCATTTCGGTTCAAAGCAAACCGGAATTGCCCATTTATGAAGCAAATTCCAAAATTCCATTTCGGTTCAAAGCAAACTGGAATGGCCCATTTATGAAGCAAATTCCAAAATTCCATTTCGGTTCAAAGCAAACCGGAATGGCCCATTTATGAAGCAAATTCCAAAATTCCATTTCGGTTCAAAGCAAACTGGAATGGCCCATTTATGGAGCAAATTCCAAAATTCCATTTCGGTTCAAAGCAAACCGGAATGGCATATTTATAAAGCAGATTCCAAAATTCCATTTCGGTTCAAAGCAAACCGGAATGGCCATTTATGAAGCAAATTCCAAAATTCCATTTCGGTTCAAAGCAAACCGGAATGGCCCATTTATGAAGCAAATTCCAAAATTCCATTTTGGTTCAAAGCAAACCGGAATGGCCTATTTATGAAGCAAATTCCAAAATTCCATTTCGGTTCGGTATTCTTATTAACTGCGACAATCACATCTTTCAGTAGAATACACCAAACCCCTACCATTCCATTGAACATCTTGTTTGATACCATTGCAAACTCCGGAACTCCCAGAGTACAGAAACCGAAGTACAGGGATCAAACATCCAGAATTCAGTTCGCAGCCCTTGCCCAGCACAGCGCTTGCAGCTGGAACAACAACTGAAGTCGTACAAACAACAAAATTTAAAGAGGAGAACGATAACATGGTCGAAGGAAAATAACATTATTCTACAAAAGCAAAGTTGCCTCCCCTGCTTAAACCCTGAGAAGAGTTATCGTGTCTTCATGCGAGACCAAGAAAATATCATAGTCGAGACAAAGCAGCGGACATATCGACAAGCCACTATGGACTTTTTGAACTGAAATAGAGTTGAGAACCTTGTTCTGGCTTACAAATAAGGGAGTTAATTCATACAACTAAGTCATAGAAAATTTTACGAAATTAACAAAACGTCAAAAGGTTTTAAGTGTCATTTTGACTTTTTGAAATCTGAAGCTTATTTTGGTTCATCATCTTAACACTAGCTCTGGCTCAATCTGCCTTAATCGATCAGTAAATTTTAAAATGCATTGGTTTCTTATTACATCGCTTCGGCTGACTGTATGCCTGTGCATATGTATATATGTATATTCAACCACAGCGCCCGGAGTTTCCAAGACATGGTGTGCAGAAGTATTTCTAATGCATGCCAACGGTAACAGCCGACTGCTGACTGGAAATATTTTGAGTTAAGTAGAACGGTAAAAAGGGCAACATTGCGAACTAAAAAAAAAACTATAATCCGTTTCACTTTAATTCAAACAAAAAACAGTCATTTTATGTTTTTGAATGTTTTAGATGAAGAATTATTATTTGGATTCTTCGGACTACTGTTTTCATCTTGATTGTTATTTTTACAACGTTTCGGTCGATGTAATTTCCGACTTTCTTCATGCGTATCTTCTTGAACGAATGAACCTTCTGCAAGAACCTATGGCGTAGTGGATAAAGTACTTGCTAAAAAATGTCAGTTCTAAGTTACATTCTTCTGAAGTTTCAAGGGTCAATCCTCAAAATACAATCGTAAATCACTTAAAACTTTTATTTAGTCATGGCTGATAGAACAAGAGCATGCCACTCACATTAAATAAAAATTATGTGCACATTACCGAGTTTGATAGAAAGATGCACGAGTTCGACAAGATGCACCTTTTTTTACATGGAGTTCACCACTTATCAAGGCCCAATGGCCACTCGGGGATAAGGGTTATTGTGTGTACAGTAATCAAAGGGATAGTGAAACAATAGTATTGGAGAATTGATGAGGTGTCATTACTTACGGGGGGGCGGTTCATCAGGAATTTGTTTGTGTTGGACTTGAAGACATCCAGGTTGAAGTCGGGAGGGAAACAGGCAAGCGGAACAGTGTTCCACAGGCGTGCACTTCTAAGAAAGAAGCTTTGTTCGTGGAATCTACGTTTTGATTTAGGCACAGATAAGGAGTGGGGAAAATTATTGACGGTGGTTTCAGCTAGTCGGGTGTTTTTTTTTAGAAAGATTGGCGAGGGGGGACCAGAGAATGGAACTCAGACGAGCACTTGCCGTGGAAATAACGATATAACAACGACAGGCTCGCTACGTCTCTTCTGTGGGAAAGAGGTTACAACGACCGAAAATGTGTCAAACAACACTCAAGATGAGAAAAGTTCTCTGAACAATCAGAATAATATGAAAAATTGTCGTCATCGCAAGAATTCAGAAACCTTACATCTTGTCAATAAAAAACGAATTAAATAATGATAAAAAAATTTAAATAATGATAAAAACTATTTAAATAATGACAATAACGATGTAGATAATTACAAAAACGATGTTAATAATAAAAAACGATTTTAATAATGACAAAAACGATTAAAATAAAAAAAACGATTTAAATAATTACAAAAATGTAATCATTTTATAATAATGACAATAACAATTTAAATGATTAAAAACAATTTAAAAATGACAAAAACAATTTAAAAAATGACGAAAACTATTAAAATAGTGGCGAAAACGACTTTTATAATTACAAAAACGATTGAAATAATAAAAAAACGATTTTATTAATGACAAAAAATATTAAAATAATGACAAAAACGATGTAAATGACAGAAATAATTTAGATAATGACAAAAGATACATATAAACCTATAACAAAATAAAAATAAACAAAAATAAACCAAGATTAACAAAGTATTTTATTCTTTGTACAATTTAGATTTTATACAAAATAAAAAAGTTTACAATTTTCTGATTTTTGTTATATTTTGTTTTGTTTTTATTTCAGTTGTTGCTTTGGTGTTGGTTTTTTTCTTTTGTTAATTCTTGTTATGGTACCCCTTACCAAACTTTCACAAAAAAAAACACTCGACTACCAACAACCACTATCACTAATTTCGCCACTCACTATCTTTCAAATCCAATGTAAACAAATTCTTGTTTAACCGTCCCCATAAATAATTAAATTCTACCCAATTAACACCATTAACGATTACTACACTATCACCTTACATTCATATACCCTCATCCTCGAGTAGCCTACAGGCTTTGATAAATGGCGACTTCTTTGTAGAAATAATTGTAAGCGTGCGTTTGTCGACATATTCTCAGATTCATTGTTGTCTTTATCAAATCGTAGCCATAGAGAAACAGTGAGTAACGTATATTTTCGTAAAATATCACACGGGTCATTTGGTGCTATAAAAAAGATGTGGAGCAATGTCAATGAAAGTGAATAAACTGAATCAAAGACACGTGCTTTGTATTGCTGTATCATATTTTCATCTGTCGTTCATACAGACTTCCATGACATGTAACATAATCAATTTAATTGAATAAAGTATGTTCTTCTATTACTGCATGATTTATTACGGTCCAACAAAGGATCTCCAATCTAATAGGTCCCACTTTGTCAGCTAGGCTCCAACCACTGGCCCTATCGTTGCCTGTTTTACAAGTATTTTAATGCAATGTGATCTAATGAACTCAGTGCACTTGTGCCACCAATCGACGTAAATATCCCCGAAAAACTGCTTAGCAACAAAATCACACCCCTTCACTGTTGATGTCCCTAAATATCAGAAAGTTTTCTATTCTAATAGCTTCTTCCCTAGAACGGCTAGACTTTGGAATTCCCTTCCTGCTACCTGCTTCCCTAACTGTACTGATATGCAGAAATTCAAATGCAACGTAAGCCAACGTGTTAATCTTTCTTAGACATGGTCCTAATTAGTAGCCCCAAGTGACGATAGGCTTTGTTTGAGGTGAAATTAAATTTAAAAAAAGCCATCTTATTTATCTTTACATTAATTCACCCCAAACAAGGCACAGTGCCACTTTAATCTAGGGGGCTACTAGCAGGGATATTATGTAGGGAGTTAAGCAGCGAAATATCTCTTGAACTTCTGCATGTCAGTACAGTTGGGAAGCAGGAATCCGGAAAGGAATTCCAAAAGTCTAGCAGTCTGAGGGAGTAACTATTAGAGTAGAAGGTTGTCTTACATCTATGGAACTTTACAGTGTAGGGGTGGGATTTTGCTGCTTGTCAGGTTTGTTGGGGGTATTTACATCGAGGGGGCCCTATTGTTAATTTCTGTCCATATTCATAGATTTATGTAACAGAGCGAGATGTTTGTACACACTAAATTTAAACTATCATGTTAGAATAGTTAGGGAAACATAGAGCGGGGGGGGGGTCCAAAGGCTAGCAGAAAAAATAATCTTGAAGTGGGATTTTGCTTATTGCAGGTTCATCAGGAATGTCGTGAGGATACCGGTTTAATCAGAGCCCGTTTCATCAAAGCACTTGTAAAACAACCACAAACATGCAAAAGTGCGATGATGGAACAGGGGCTAAATCCTGTCAAACAGTGTGGTAACTATTAAATGAGACATTTTTTAACCTTATCTAAGAGATAGAGACACCAGCCACACACACCAGTATTCATGAAGAAAGCTTCTTTCCTAGAACTGCCCGACTATGGAACTCTGTTCTGCTGGTCTGCTTTCTAGCTGGCTACAATCCAACGTAAACAAGTTGACCCGCGCCTCCTAAATAATCCATTTCTACCTAATTTCCACTGCTAACTATAATTAATTAATATGCTGTTATCCTAGTGACCAGCACACACTCATTAACGCTTATCCTTGAGTGGTCTTGATAAATAGTGACTCCCATGTAAAATATATATATATAGGCGGTCAAGTTTCAAACCTGGCTTCAGATTGTTGCTAAGTCTAGCCGCACTGATGAGCTGTGATACAACGAAACAGTACTCTATGTGGATGACTATATATATATAATGAATTCCACAGCCAAACAACGTCGCAGCCCACAAGAGCCATGACAGTCAACGAACCGGAAGTCCAAGACTCGAGTTTCGCCCTCATTAGGGCTCATCAGTTAGACACATCCTATTGACTCTCATGGCTCTTGTGATCTGCGACGTTGTTTGGCTGTGGAATTTATTATATACAATCTCATTCGTAAAAGCATATATATATATATATATATATATATATATATATATATATATATATATATATATTAGCAGGACCCGTTAACTGACGTTACCCGCTGGAAGCATGCCTCCCCTTGTAAAAAATTTAAACAAGGTTGTTGGTGGTGGCCAATCCCCAACGTCGTAATATAAGAACATCTTTTGAAATAAACACCCCTAACCTCCTCATGTTAAGAAAGTTGTATGGAATAGACACGCCCAATCTCACCGTAGAAAGAACAGCTTTCTAAAGAGACACCCCATTTTATGAGGAGGGATTGTCAAAGTATTTGCCCCAAGTTTTACCTAAATATATGCTGTTAGCTTATCCGCCTGCAAAGACTATAACCGAAAAAAGAAATTGGGGGATGGCAGTGTCGTGCAAAGAGAAATAGACTAGTTTATCGCGCATGTGTAGAACAGTGAATTACAGTGAATAAAACAAATATACCACAAATAAGTCTATACGTAGACAATGTAATGAAGGGGAAATAGTTTTTTATGATTTGTTAGTCCGCCAAGAAGCGAAGTATCCACAGTAGTATTAAATAATAAAAAGAAATTAAAAAATAGAAACCACCTACTTAAAAAAAAAAAAAACAAGGGGAAAAACAAAAAAGAAAATATGGTCATGTACGGGTTTAGAAGACGCTCCAGAATCGAAAAATATTTTTTGTCTAATCACCCTAATCTAAGTGCCACTTTGATGTAGGGGCTACTACAACTCTCTTTTATTCGTTTATATTTTCATCTCATAAGTTCGGACGCTCCATTGAATGATATTTTTATATTAAATCAAAATATTAAAGGACGAAAGCTTGGACTATTTTTCTTAATGTTAAAGACAAATGTACTATTCAATTAAAAAAAAAGAAAGAAATCGTTACCGCAGCTTATTTGGAAAATGTTTTTTCATATAAAGGAAATATTGTTGGCTCGTAATTTTTTTAAACCACACCATATCATATAAGACAAGGAAAAGGTGTCGCCGCTTCTTGTGTCAATGTTTTCATGTAATTAAAGTATCGTTTGTTCTGTGGTTTTCTGTAAATACTCGGATGGAGACAACAGCTTATATTAGCTTACTTACCTATCATTTTATCATCGCATAATTTGGGACGCTGAAACCGTACATAATAAAAAGAAAGCTTCGATGAAATTTTTTATTGTATCAATATGTGAATAATGTTAATCTAAATAATGCAACATTGCAACCAACAAAGCAACGGCATTTGCATTAGATGTAAACAGAAGAATCCGCACTAACTTATTTGTACCAATTTTACAACTATTTATTTGTGTAACTTAAAACTAAATGTTATGGTAAGTTTTTGTAAAATTGCGGAAAAAGACAATAGGAAATTATAATTCGTGCCGATAATGTGTGTGCAGCAAAAGGTGAGGTTATAACTACATAAGTTATGAATATGAGCGTGGTAGAATTTTTATTTGATTTAATATGCATAAATATAATAATTAAGCGGCCATATTGAATAAAGTTTGACGTGTTCGTTTTTTATGAATGCATACATAATAATAGAATTTTATGGTCTTAGCCAATGTAATTAGCTGAAATGTTAGTGGGGAGAAATCATTATTTCCGAATAGTGAAGTGTAAATGTTGTATCTTTATGAGTTGTACGTTCAGTTAATAAGGATGTCAGGACAATATAGTTATAATTTTTAAATAATTACCCTGTGTTGACTGAGAGCGGTGGGAGGACTTTCGTTTTAGAGGGAAAAATACGGATTACTTCGTCTAAAGGTCTTGGTAGTCGTGATGATATCGCTCGTAGGAAGTAAGGTAGGATTTTAATATAACGGATAAATGCGTCTGTAACAGCATTCGAAAGTGGATAATAGTTTAGCCATCATAAATTTGTATGTGGTATTTCTTATTGCAAACCTACCGTAGTTTGGTCCAGAGGGAAATTTCTGCAATCATTGTATTATTATTATTTTTATTATTATTATTATTATTATTATCATTATTATTATTATTATTATTATTATTGTTGTTGTTGTTGTTATTATTATTATCATTATTATCATTATTATTATTATTATTATATGTGTGTTTTATGGATAGATATGTGTGAGGCTACTTCAAATCAACTCAATTGTCCAGTTGGCAAAGTAAGGCCACGCCATTATTAATCCAGTAACTTTTGTGATGCTCGCTGGGCAGATAAATAGTCAATACGTAATTCGTAGAATGACCAGTAGTTGATAGAACTCCTCTTCGTTCACTGGTTTTATAAACTGAAAAACAAAAAAATAATAAAAGCTTAACTTTAAAAAAACGAAACCTAATACAGAAATTAAAACACACCCGTACATTTCCACACATGCTTCTACACATAACTGGACACACACAGAATACTCACGCACACGTTGATTGATGTACGTACACATGCACATGGAGAATAATTGACAGATATACATAGATGGGTGGAAACATCTGATCAAAAGCTGATGTTTCCTATTGGAATCATAAACTTATGGTTCTAGATATGGGACGGGGTGAAAGGATCTTCTTTGCTTGTATGGATTTTATGTATGTTTGTCCGCTCATCCACACGCACACACACATTTTTTCAACCGCTTACTGTAGATTCTAATGTCTAGCATTAATTAATATATGCATGCTTATATTGTTTTAAAAAGTAAACGGAGAATATTCTTTTTTATTTTCATTTCTATTTACTTCATTTTATTTGTACTTTTGTTCAAACGTGGTAAAATATCAGTGAAAACCTCTTAGATTTTGGGCTATTTCATATATAACGTTTCTGTCTATCTGTGTGTCCATATGTCTCTCCCTCCCTTTCTTCTCCCACACACATCCACATTCATATGTACATATATATATATATATATATATATATATATATATATATATATATATATATATATATATATATATATATATATATATACAGTGATGATCATATTTATTGGCACGGTAAAATAAAAGTTAAATTTTGTCTAATAAATTCTAAAAAAGGGATTAAATTAAAGAAAATAACAAAGTATATTATGTATTTTTAACTGGCCTTTCCGATGCAGCAATCGGATTTTAGAAAAATAAATAACAAAGGAACAACAAACATAATTGCAAAAAACCCTTGTTCAAAATTATTGGCACGGCTTTGTTTTTCTTTTAGTATCAGTATAATATCAATCAATTTCCGGTTTACGTGCTTTCTGAACTTTTTTATAGCCATATTATGCTTGTTTAACGCTAATTCAGTGAATAATTTTTTTCAGATAATTTTTAGATAGCGATTTATTTAAACTATTATAAGTGACTAAATTATAATTTTCAATCGCCATGGTTAAAACTAAGGAACACAGCGAAGACGTCAGGAAGCTTGTTGTAGCATGCCATACCAATGGGGAGGGCTATGATAAGATTTCAAAGAAGCTAAACCTTCCCAAATCCACTGTTAGAGCCATAATAAACAAGTTCAAATCGCAAGGCCACGTTATGAGTTTAGAGGGTAGAGGGAGAAAAAGGATTCTTTCCCCAAGAGATGAACGGAAAATTGTTCGACAAGTAAAACAAAACCCAAGGATCTCTGTTGGGGAGATTGTTGATGAACAGAGCACCTCTGGAGTGAATGTATCTCGACATACAGTTGGTAGAGTTTTGAAGAGAGCTGGTTTAAAAGCATGTCGTCCGAGAAAGACTCCCTTATTGAAGCCTATGCACCTGAAAGCAAGGCTAGCCTTTGCAAAACGTCATATTGATAAAGATGTTGCATTCTGGAAACGTGTTCTATGGACTGACGAAAAGAAAATAGAGTTATTTGGCCATAATAAAGTGTCTTATATTTACAGAAAATCTGGCGAAGCTTTCCTGCCTAAGAACACCATACCCACAGTGAAGCACGGTGGAGGCAGTTTGATGTTTTGGGGATCCTTTGCTGCCTCTGGACCAGGGCGACTTGTTAAGATCACAGGTAGCATAAAAAAGGAAGATTATGTTAAAATATTGGATGAAAACCTGAAAGACTCTGCTAAAGAGCTCTCACTTGGTCGTCGTTGGTGGTTCATGCAAGATAATGACCCAAAGCATTCGGCTAAACTGACTAAGAAATGGCTTGAGGACAATCATATTAATGTTTTGGAGTGGCCATCACAAAGCCCAGACCTTAATCCAATTGAAAATTTATGGAGAACATTAAAATTGAGGGTAATGCAAAGGAAGCCTAAGAATCTTATTCAATTGGAGGATTATTGTCAGGAAGAGTGGGCTAAAATTACTACTGAAGAGTGCAACAACTTGGTTGTAAACTATGAAAAGCGACTGAGGAAGGTAATCAAGGCCAAAGGCTATACAATTGATTATTAAATAAATCGTGCCAATAATTTTGAACAAGGGTTTTTTGCAATTATGTTTGTTGTTCCTTTGTTATTTATTTTTTCTAAAATCCGATTGCTGCATCGGAAAGGCCAGTTAAAAATACATAATATACTTTGTTATTTTCTTTAATTTAATCCCTTTTTTAGAATTTATTAGACAAAATTTAACTTTTATTTTACCGTGCCAATAAATATGATCATCACTGTATATATATATATATATATATATATATATATATATATATATATATATATATATATATAGTTGCATACATACATGATGATTGCGACATCTTGTCAGACAAGTGCCACTCCCTCAGTCACTCCATGTGCCCGAAGATGAGTTTTTAGTCCTGCCAGCGAATTACACACCCTCAAGCAGACATGACACTGAAGACAGTCATTGGTTTAGATGAAAATAATAGCAACATGCGCTTTTATGTGATTAAACAAGATTTGCCTTGGACAACAGAGCCCGATCACACACCTCACAGATCCAAATATATTCATGGTTGGGTCGCAAAGTTTGGCGTATTCTACATTTTCGCTCGAGCTTCGCTCGGTCTATCTTGACTGTTCTGGTCCTCTGTATACCAGTGACCTCCACTGCTTGCGATCATACGCTAGGTACTCCCAAAAGGCAACAGGAAAATGAACGCTCACCAGACTCTCCTTGATGCTATCACGAAAACGTTTTCTAGGCTTGTGTTGGGTTATTTTAACAAGCCCAAACACGATCTCAAACAACTCCATTGATACTACCCCACCGGATGCAAACAACACTCTACCAGAGCAACCTCTGTCGTTACTGCTATTTAATTACTTCCCCACAAGATCAAAATTTAATAAAAATTCATTTTAATGTGTGGGATATTAGCTCCTCAAAAAGGGGCACTCTGGATTATAGAAAAAATATTAATTGCCTTAGTAAAAATCGGTTTCACATGCATTAATTAAGTGCAAATTAACTTAAGCACAGCATCAGAACAGATACTACACTTTTCCCGCAACCCGAAAACCAGTTCAAGGCAGTTACTCCCTGAACGACTCTGGCGTCATCTTTTTGTAGCCCTTGGACAAACTCATTTTCGCAGTAGGTGGGACCGACTAAGACATTGATGCACAACTTTTAAGTGTTTCTGCGCATATCCATCACAAATATAAATGATCAATCGCCATCATCAAATTCACAAATATTATATAATTATCCCACATGTAGAATTAGATTTGATATATTATTTCGTATAAACTAGTCCATAGATGGTTGATATGCCGGAATCAAAACCAAACTTCATATAAATAAAAGCAATAAATTTAATTACAAAATCTTCTTACCTGGACATGAATAATGCTTGGTGTATTGACATTCTTCTTTCTTTGCCGGCTTAAGCCAAATCTGATTGAGTTAAGGTCATATAATTCCATTGATAATTGCTAGTATTCTATTCGTAAATTATTGGCATCAGTAATCTATTACGGGTGGACCAATGAGTCGACTTCAGGTTGCACACACAAAGGTAATATATTGTTTCATTTTATACTAAACACACAAACTACAAGATCAGATTAATTCTTGTTTGTGAATCCGGTAAGACTAAATGACTACTATAATTTAACTTGGAAAGAGAAAAATGTATGTTCGCCACTTTTTACAAACGTTTAAGAGATGAATGAACACTAGGATATCTATTTATCTCGCATAGAATTCAAGTGTTAAACCCAGGAAGCGGCTCCTTGATTTCTGAGATCACACTTACAGAAATAAAATGTAAACAAAAAAGAAATTATAAAAATTACGACAGAAGAAAAGGTTCTTTATTTTGCTGCGTCAATTCATTAGATATCAGTTTTCCTTCAAAGAACGTCTTTTTTGTTTTGCTTTATTGAAAAGAATATATATGTATGTGTGTGTATGTATGTATTTATGTATGTATGTATATATGTGTGTGTGTATATATGTGTATTGGGGTGAAGAGGGCTCCCGTAAGCCGTGGTGAAGGCAACCTTTCTAGGAGAAGCCAATCTCTGATTTAAAAAACCATAAAGCGGAAGACCAGTACCCGCATTAAGCTGGTCTGCAGTTTAATTTGTTGCTGGCTATCTTGCTCTTGCTTGTTGCTGGATCTCAACATTTTGAACCGAGAGAGAGACTTAGCTGTCGTACAAAGCTAAGACTCTGTAAGATCATCTTTGTATAGATACTCCCTCAGGTATTTGGGCTCATGGATTTTAAATGTCTGAGGGAGTGGCACTCGTCTGACAAGACGTTGCAATCATCATGTGTTGTATACACAGACATGACAGAAAAAAGACACTACGAAAAATATTCTGTCAAAGATTAATATATGCTTATTTATTACAATAGTGCTTAATAACTTAGAATGTTTTATTAAATTTGTATCTAACAACAGTGAAGCAAGACAAGAAGAAAAAAGCATCAGGGCGTATAATAGCTCAACATGAAGGCGATATTAGTCAAGGCAAAATAGCAGGAAATGGTTCAATACGAGGCACTTTATTGAAAGGAGCATATATATATATATATATATATATATATATATATATATATATATATATATATATATATATACGTGTGTGTGTGTATTATTATTATTATTATTATTATTATTATTATTATTATTATTATTATTATTTATGTAAATACGGTGATATCTTGCTACGATGTGCAGACCGTTTCAATCATATTTTTCATCAGGCAAAAAAAATCAAAATACAAAAATTAAAAAGGTCCCAGACCTTTTCAAATTTTGAGGAGAGAAAATATGCCAAGGCTGGCGTAAAACACTTTAATGCAAACTCCATTAATATATTTTATCAAAATCAAACGACATCAAACTTCAGAATCGAAGAAAATGCAATTAAAGATATCGTTCGTAGATATAAGACGCCTATTGACAACAACTCTAAAATTAAATTTATTATTTACTACAAGAAGTTTAAAACACACAACCTTGTGGTAAGAAACAACTCATCATCAGCTATAAAAACGTTGGAACAAACCAATATAATGTATAGATTCAAATGCTCTCTGGGAGAATGTAACACCAAAAATAAATATTAGAATAATACGTACATTGGACATACAACGACAACATTATCCCGACGAATTACCATGCATTTAAACAATACTAGCGCTATATATCAACATTTGATAAAAGAACACGGTTGTCCCCGCTTCAATCTTAGAAAGGTCCTCGTCGACAGCACAAAAATTATACAACGTGAAAATAATATTAAGAAATTAAAAATTTTGAAGCGTCATATATTAGAACTCATCACCCTACTATAAATAATATTTCATTCAAGAAAAGCAGCAATGTGCTAAAATATCTTGCGTAGCGTGTAATGGATGGACTATGTCAATAGGGCATGTCGATTTTGGAACCCAGGCGAGGCAATGGTGATAATAGTTGGGGTTTAACATAGAAAATACCTACACGAAATATTTTTCTCAAAATCGTTATTTTTGCTTGAGGAAATGACTTTAAAAATTGAAAAATTGAAGCGATTAAAAGTTTTTCGGTGAATTGTTAAGAATGTCCCGTCATCAAAACAATCCGTACTGTTAAGAAAATAGAATCATTATTTAGAATAATTTTTAAACTACATTTTTAAATAAAATGAGTGAGGATAATGCATTAATAAAATAAATATTAAGTGTAAAGGCAAAATTATGTTTTTTAAATAATAACGACCAAAGTTTGCTTTTTCATTTCAGGAACATTTTTTTGGTGGAAACATTTTAGATTTCACCGTCGCAAAACATGCTCGTTATTGATATTGAAAATAAACGTTTGTTTATTATTAAATTGGAAAACATTAAGATTTAGGCTTAATTATTTCGAAAAGAAAAACGACAAAGACTTATTTAAAATATATATTATTATACAGGGTGTTTCAAAGGTCTTGGGAACATTACAAATGCGTATATCTCATGAACTATTCCAGGTAGAAAAATGAAACTGGTGTCATTTTAAAGCTTGCTTAATCAAGTTTTTGGTCATACTAATGATTTTCGTCTTATCTTTCCATGTGCAGTAATGGCGTTCTCTAAACAAGACAAGGCGTTTTGCGTCCTCCAATTTGCAAAGACTGAATCGTGGACATGTGTTCAGCGTGCATTTCGCAGGAAATTTAAAAAAGAAGTCCCTGAAAGGAAACCCATTGTCAGATGGCATGCTAAATTTGTGAAAGATGGGTGTTTGTGCCCAAGTAAGCGAACAGGTCGCCCTTCAACTTCAGAAGAGGCAGTTGAGCAAGTCCGGAAGCCTTTCAGCAGAGCCCCCGTAAATCAGTGAGAAGAGCCAGCAGGGAACTTCAGCTTGCTCCAGCAACTGTCTGGCGTGTCTTAAGGAAACGACTGCAAATGGTACCTTACAAGCTCAAGTTGGTCCAAAAGTTGAAGGACACTGATAAGCCACTTCGCCGTGACTTTAAGAGAAGTTGGAAGATAACGGCTTTGATGACCGGCTTGTTTTTAGCGATGAGGCGACCTTCTATCTGAATGGCAAAGTTAACAAGCATAGCACTCGCATATGGGGTACTGAGTGTGACTTTTTCCTTTGGGGCTTCGTCAAGCAACAAGTCTATGTGCCGCCCCTTCCAAGAGATATTGACGAACTAAAGGCTCGAATAACGGCAGTTGTGGGAACCATTGACGTCAAGATGCTGGAACGCGTTTGGCAGGAAATGGACTATCGACTAGATGTCTGCCGTGTGACGAATGATGCTCATATTGAGCAAGTTTGAAGATTCCCCACAAAACTTGAAACTTTAACCTTTCCAACGATACCAATTTCATTTTTTAACTCCTAATAGTTTTTGAGTTATTAAAAATCTTTATGTTCCCAAGACTTTTGAAACACCCTGTATTTCAAGTGTCTGCAGTGAATTTAAACATATTCGTTTTATCTTTTTTAATTTGTTTTTCTATTAGGTTGGTGCAAAAATAATGGCATTTTTGGACGTTTAAACGAACGTCAAACACATTTTTTCACCAACCTAATATTTCACATCAAATTTGAAATTTTTATTAAAATATGGTAATACTCCAGTTTTATATTAAAGCAAAAAAAAAAATAGTCCATACAATTTTATTCTACACATTCTTTACGAAACATAACCACGTAAAATGTCAAGTTTTTCTACTTAATAAAAAATACTTTGCAGAAAATTAGTGTCAAATTTTAATTTCTTTTATTCTTAGGGAGTAATTGTTTTCAAGCAGAGTTTTTCTTCTAAAATTATAGTTTTAAAATCAGATAACCTACAAAGATTAATACGAGTAAATAAGGAAACTCCTTTAATGGTTTTCGTTATTTGTGCTAAAATAAATTTGTTATATAGAAAGTCATTCTTAATATGGGAAGGAGGTTGGATTGTAACTATTCTGTACTTTCACCTAAAAATTTAATAAACAGAAATTTCATATAAATTAAATTTAACTTGAAAATGCTATTAAAAATAGCATGGTAACATAGATGCACAAGCACTGGTTTTTCAAACTCTAAACGCTTGTTTAAAATGGCACAGTGACAGCAAGAATGAATCTCTTTATGAGTAAATTCATGTTATCAAAGGAGGAGCTAAAATCTGCTAAAAATGTCTAAACTAAACACTACTATGCCTCTGATTTGGTTTGATCCTCTCTCTTCAATACATCTTATGCAACTCTACAAAGTTTTTCATTATTTCTTATAACTAGCACTTATTTCTTTACGTATGAAACTGGAAGATAGCCTAATACAGTTTCCTTCAGTTATAATCCATTTATTTATTTTACTTTTCAGATTAGAATGTCAGTAAAAGCACGACGTTCAGTTTTAACCCGTGGTTCACAAAATTTACTGGTCCACCTTATCATTTGGATGAAACAGCACCCCCAACTTCACGACAAGCGGCCCCGTCTAGTTATTTCCTCGAGAAATCCCCACTTAAAAAATTTATTTCCTCAGTTATCCCCACTTAAAAAAATAGTGAGATTTCTAAGTTAATTGCCAAGGAAATGATTAGTATTCGGCAAGCAGTTAATCCACAATTGCCCTTGTTAAGGAAAGTTATATAGGACAGAAGGTCAATATATTTTGCTATAAGAGGGCCAAACAGATTGATAGGAAATCTCTTGGAGCAATCAAAGTGAAAAAATGAAGGAACAGCTGGACAGACTGTTTGATATATCTTCTTGTACCTATTTACTATGCCTCCCCACGGGACAGAGTTAGACACCAGGGTCGTTTTTTTAACGTGGAGAAAAGGTACAAAAATAAAAATTGTCTCAGTCGTGAAGGATTTCTCCTCCACCGAAAGAAAACAAGAAATAGAAGTGCAGCATCTGAAGAAGAAGTGCAGCATCTGAAGAACAGATACTACACTTTGATCTTGTCCCGAGGATCTTCTTGTAGCTGTAAACTTTCTGTCTTGAGATGTGATGACTTTGCAGTAAAGTGCAGGACTGAAACTTGTCAAACAAGGCACTTAGTCTGCACTTGTCCTCCTAACAAGGAGTAAAATTAATTCTATAGATTCACCTACAATTATGTTTCTTTTTTGTGGAAAATAAAATAATATATTGGTATTTAGTATGTAATCTGACTCTATTATTAAACATGCAAATTTTCCAATATTCACGTTCCACTAGAAGAACTGCCATTTACAGCAATTTTTTTAATTAATTTATGGAACAACAAAAAGCCTAACAACATTTACTTGTCGTTTGGGTAAACTTTGTGTCAATAATTATCAAGATTTGCCTCAAGTAGAATTCTAAAAAATTAGTCTCCCTCCCGATTATCATTATCTGACAGCAGAAGAAACAAATAATTTAAGTGTGAAGATCAGAGGCTACTTTTTGAGTATGCTGTTGGCATTTCTGGTGGAGAAGTTAACTTAGAAAATTGGGCCTTTGAATCAAGGAAGATGGCTAACATAAGCCACAAGGTTAATGTGTTTATGGACCAGAGGTGTCTATCCTCAAACATTATGATAAATTAAACATTTTGGTCAAATTTATCATCCAATCATCCAAGTGTATGCAGTTAGTTGGTTTGAGATCCAAACCAACAATATTTTTTTTTAACCAACAACAGTATATTTTAATATGATTCAGAGAACAAAACAGTTAACTGAAATCCAAATTACTGTTTTACTGTTTCAATAGTTAGTTTTATATCGCAAAAATATAAAAAAAATAAGTGTTTTCAAATAATTGTTTTTTTCTGTGTGTGTTATTTTTTCCAGAAATAGTGAACAACCCAAAAAAAAAAAAATGAAAAAGATTACTGCTATCAATTTTGCAGCCACACACTGGTCAAATTTGATTGAGTTTTTCTCAAAGACATAGACACATTATTACAAATTCATCGTGCCAGCAAATTAGACCTTCATTTTCCAGAACAATTTAGTTCTATTATAACAGTTTATATTATTGCATTTAATAAAAAATTAAAATACATGGTTCTGTAACTTGTATCAAGTTGTTATATTGTGTAATACATCTCCACATATCTTTTTGAATTGTGAAAAGACTTAGTTGCTAATTAGCTTTTTTTACAATTTTTGTTTAATTAATGCAGTAAAGGTTGAGATATTTTGCTAGTTGTGATTCATAATTAAAATTATAATTCATGTATTAATTTTTTTTTCAATGTATTTCATATAAATATATCAATTTTAAGTGGATTTTTTATAAAAATAGTGAAATTTCAAAGTCAGTGTTGTGAAAAATGCTATGAAAATTAAGGATTTTTCAGCATTTTTCTACACGATTTTTAAAATTAAATGCTCAATTTTCTGTTCAAGATAGGAATCTGATTTTTGGTATCTGTTCTTATCACATCAAATCATAACTATCATCAGCAGTGCCATGTTGATTTTCTGAAAAAAGTTGCAAATCGACCTGCCCTACTGTGTCACCAGTGCCCACGAACTTGCTGATTTTAATATATTATAATTTTTAATCGATCTATATTTTAATCGACTTCTCATCGATTTTATATATTTTAACTTACCATCTTTTGTTACATTATATATCATGTGATTATATTAAGTATTCATCCAGTAATACCATGTAATTTAATTTTCAAGAACTGACCTTCATGTGAGACATTGTCAAAGGTTTAGGATGTTCTCTTTTCTGATTTGTTTTATTATCTTTGACTGAAAGAGTAATAGACATTGTACAAAATAAGAACTGCATCCATACAGTGAGAGAGTGTGAAAGTGATAGACATAAACTTAGTAAAGGATAACTCACTTATTCAGTTAATGCGAAATTACATCGAATTATAGAGCAATGAAAATACATTTTGTTTTTCAAATTCAATCTTAAGACAAAGGAATATTGTAACATATTTTGTGTGATTGTAATATAAAGAAATGGCCTTGACGAAACAAACGTTGATTAAGAAACTTTAGCATCTCGAAAGTATTTTTCTTGGCAAAGGATACAACTGGCATCGGATGATGTAAAACTTTGGATAAGGAATCTGTTAAAACACGTCTTTGTTTGCACCAATACGCTCCTTCGATGTGTAGCCCTAAAATGTAAGCTCCAATTTGCTGAAAAGAAAAGAACAGTAAATGAACCAATTAGAAGAAAAGACGAGAACAGTTCATGCTTATCTCATCATACCATAACTTTATTTTTGTATTTACTTTTTAAAAAAATAGCAAAAAGCAAATAATCGATTACAATACCGTGGTGACGATTATAATTTTTCTTTGACAACAGGAAGGATTGCGTAGAATAAAAGACAGATTCCGTTACCATTGGATTAGGATCAAGCTTTCTACAGGGTCGGACATCGTTTCCTGGCATTTATTTTAGAAACTGCCGATTTAAAGGTAGATTTTTGCAACTGGATCTCGATCCTGTATTGTGCGCCAACAGCAATGAAGTCAGCGAAAAGTGTTCAAAATTTTTCACTGTTTGGTGTGTCCGCTGTTGCCCCTGCTCCATATCTTTGTCTTGCAGTCACTGCTTTGCAAGCTAAGGCGCTGGAAGGCAACTTCCGTCCTTCTTGGTGGAGTACATGCCAGGGTTACTACGTTCTCCAATAACATCACTGTCTTAGCGACACTCATTCGTTACAAATCGATAAGAGAGGCCAAAAGTTGTCGGTCAGTATGCGGTTGGTGCCTAGTTGGGTGACATTGTGCTTTTTCAATTGGATGTATAGCCCGGTTCTAATCCGTGCGTATGGTTAGGGTTTAGCTCGAAAATAAAAGATTGAAATGTCGAATGACTCTTAGCTTCTGGTGTAAAATGGGGGGGGGTTCACCTCAAATACACAAACGGAATGTTCAAGAAAGATTATCGCTACAGTCCTCTGTCTCTTGTCTCTACTCTCGTTGCCTTCTCTCCTGGCTGATCGAGAATCATCTCCCAGCACCCAGAAATGAACATCGTTTTATAGTTTCCATCTTCACGCACGCACGAGATTATGCGAGAACGGACGAAATAAAAATACTGGCCGCCATGTTTGTTCTTCCTTTTCTCCGCCTGAACTCACTCGCTTAGCACCCACGGTAAGACTTCTCTTTCTTGCTTCTAACCACATGCCTCCCTGATCTCAAGATCACATTTCATAGTCTCTCATCCACTGTGGCGGTCGCCTCTCTCTACTTGGCCTCTGAGGTATCTCGTCCTCCTCCTGTGGCTGCACACTCCCCTCCACTGCTTCGCCCTCAACTGGTCTGACGTTGAGAATGTGCCTCGGGACACATTATTGTGTCCACAATGTTGTTACTAGTGTTCCTCCCAGCCACGCGACCTCTACTCCATTGTGTGGTGCAGCGCGCCCCCAGTGGCTTCACCCATACCTCGTCCCCGAGTTTAATTGTCCCTGTGGCCTCTACTTCTCGGCTTGCCGGCTCCACTCTGGGATGTCTCCAGGAATATGCAAACATTGACAGTTGCGGGACCGTCTTTGGTACTTGTCCCAGTTTAGGCGACATGTTATACCAGAAGACGGCTTGCTCAGGGGAGGTGCCTCCTCTTTCCGCAACTGCCTTTATGGTGCGGTGGTTTCTCTCCACGATCCCGTTGCCACTAGGTCTGTAGGCAGCTCTGAAAAATTGTTGGATCTTCCATTTCTTCAGTACTTCTGTCACTGCTACTGACTTGAACGCAGTCCCGTTGTCGGTTAACAACTCTTCCACGGGGCCTCGCTCCAAAAACACCTCATCAAGGATTGCCGCTATTTCATTGCCTGTTCCTCCACGTAGCTTCTTCCATAGGGCAAATCGCCCGGGCCCACAGTCAATCATGGTCAGGTAAAGTTCACCCCTGTAATGGGTGACATCGCATGCCAGTCTCTCCCAGGTCCCACTCACCTCCAATTGGCCAGCTTCATGCGTGCTTGGAGCAGGATCAATCGACTGACATCTGTCGCATGTCCTGACCACTTGCCTCACTTGCTCCTTGGTGATCCTCGGGTCGACTTTTTTCACTAAGTACCAAGTCCTCTCTACCCCCATATTGTGCAAATTGTGCAGTTCTCGCACGCCAACATCATCTAGATCCGATGCAGCAACAACATCTTTCTTTGGCAACAGCCAACTCTTCTTCACTCTCGTGAGAGCATCTGCTCGGTTCTTTTCAGAAGCCACCATGTCTACGCGAAGCTTCAAACAAAACTCTTGCATCAGCTCAGCCAGCACCCCAAGCCTGCGCTTCACTAACATCTCCGCAGCCCCTTTCGTTTTTATCCTTTTTTCGCTTGAAATGAGAGACTTTAGCCAAGCAAACACTGTGGCAGAGTCTGTTTTGATGCAGATGTCACGTATTCCCCATTTCAAGGCCAGATTGACTCCTTTTATTGTCGCGTCTAATTCCACATATATATATCCGACACAGTTAGACACAGTTAATCAACCGAGAACCACATCACTCTATAAAATAGCATATAAGATATTAACGGATACAAACTCGAGAGTTTTAAAAAAATGAAAAGAATATGCTGTTGCCTTAGCCCTAGTTATAACTCACTTTAATTCCCAAAATCCCTTTGTTGAGTTAGCACTTACTAATTGGTGACCCATTCATATTTTTTTCATCTTTTTCGTTCAGCAATCTATATACTTATGTGTTTCATCCCATCACAGAACACCCAGTTAGTGATTTCAATATAGTAATAGTTTCAAAAGTTATAAAAAATATGACTTGGGTTCCATCTGTTAGAATCGAAACCAGTTGAGTTTTTTTCTTGTTCTGGCATTGATATTAAAAACCTAAAATTTCTGTTTAAAAATTATTAAAACGAACTTTCTAATATACTCAGTCGTGGAGACGCGAGTACCTACATGGACATTAATTTATATTCCTTTGGTAAACGAGCGTTTATTACTTATTCATTTTATGGTTGCTTATTAGATGATTATTTCATTTCAGTATTACGCTAAATTCTATTTATGCATAGTTTCTACATTCTGAATAATTGAGTAGAATTTAAGATAAATATGTTCTAGCACAGGGATATATTTGTGTGTGTCTCTCTCTCACACTCTCTCTTTCTCTCTCTCATATATATATATATATATATATATATATATATATATATATATATATATATATATATATATATAGTGAACTTGTTGGTGTGTCTGCGAAAGTCTCTACCAAACTCTTCTCTGAATATTTGGTCAACAGAGTTGAAATTTGATATGTAGGGTATTTTAACCTGTAGCACACTTTCGAATTGTTTTTTTAGCTGATAAATTAGCTGCTAAGGGGTCAAAATTGGACAGAAAAAAAACATTGATCTTGGCCTGGCGTAAATCGACAATACCTGTTTTTTCTGCTCATGCACAATTAAAACTTATCGGTAAACAAGGTTATTTTCACAGTTTTTGTATTCGTATGAGTTTACGTCTTACGCTAGCTAATAGGGCTAAAGAGGTATATGTTTTGGTTTCGAATCCAACTGATAGCACAGAGGTTGTTTTGTTTTTTTTTTACTTTCGATATCACTACTATATATTAGATACAATATAATAATCGATAGATAATTGGCACTATAATATTAAATACGAAATCTGTATGAATTAATTAATTAACCGTATTTTACGACCGGGCATCGCTGTGCGGCCTGCTAGTTCAGCTATATTTATATTAATTGCTAGCACTTTTCTTGGCACTCTTATTGGCACTTTTCAAAGATGTTATTGTTATCAAAATACACTATCTGAACCAATAGTTGTGCCACAAGTTCCGAACGAAACGTGGCTGAAAGGCAAAAAATTGCTGTACGTACCGGTGTAGATGGCATGTTGTTGTCGCTATCCATCACTTCAAAATCAAAAAGCAAATGATCAATTGGAATGCTGTGGCGGCGGGCATGGTTCTGCATGACCCCCATCAGGAAGGATTGCGTGAAATAAAATCCGGATATCCAAAACACGACTGGTGGACCGTCGGAAATCCATTTCTAATTCCAACAAAAACAAATTAAAACATTTAATAACCATTCAACCCCAATTTTAAAACTGACAAAATAATTTTTTTTAAAAACGCTACTTTTTTTAATTTTTGTGATTTTTTTATATAAGGATTGATAATATATATTATTTTAATTTTTCGGACTCATATTTGTTATTATTCTTACGACATTTCGGCCGATATAATTTTCGACCGTCTTCAGATGTATCTTGACAATGGTTCTTATTTGTGAATAAATGAAAAAGTAAGTAAAACAGCGATTTATTACATTTTTTTTTTACATTTTATTTTGCATTAATTCGGGTTTGTAGCGATTTGATATAAATTTCTAAATTTTTTTAGATGTGAATTGTATTATTTGAATTGTTCGAACTATTGTTCTCATCTGAAGTGTTATTCTCGCAACGTTAAGTGATTAGCTTCTAAGATGTAGTATCCAATCTGTTACACATCAAGGCGTCTTAGGGACGACGCAGTTAGAAATTCCATTTTCCAAAGTTTATCAATTTAAATAACGTTTTCGCAGGTTTCTCACGTGATATAATATTGACTTCCCACAGAAAACATTCCTACATGAATGCCTGTCAAATACATACTATAATTAGTTGAAAATTTATTCATTTTATCTTAGATCAACTTCTTTAAATAAACAGTAAAATAAATTTCGAAAATATTAACAATTTAAATAAACAGTACAATTTTAAATTAACAGTAAAAAGAAATTTCGAAAATATTATGTCAAGTTTAAAATGAAGTAAAATCAAGATTGACTCACTTTAAAGAATTTAACGCGTTCAGAAAGATCGGCAATGTAACTTGCCAATGGCTTCAGAGATGGATACGATTTAACAGCCCACATCGTAGGCACCTGAAAGAGATTTTATTTGTGTAAGAAAACATAATTGGACCAATATGACAAAATATGATATTTTTATACAAAGTATTATAAATACGATCCATATGATGTTGTTTAGGAGTATTTATTAAACATTTTTAAAATTATACCTTTTTTCTTTGTATTTTGATTTGTTTGCACTTTATCAAATTACTAGCCTGGGTGCCCGGCGTTGCCCGGGTGTTTATAGGTGTATGTTGGACAAAAAAAGTGGTAGTAGGCAGGCAGGCGAAGTAGGACGTGACGCGAAGGCGGATAAAAGGGAAAGAAAACCTGACATCTTACTCCTACACCATGGCACGACCGGAAGTGCGGAACGTTGAAATTAGTAAAGCCATTCCAACTGATCCGATTACTTCCAAAAATGACGACGTAAAAAAACGACGCTCCTTGTAAACAACTGCCTCGTTGAGGGTGAAGGAATTAATGTTTTTAGGCAATTTTTCAATATTTGTCGTTTGAAGGGTCGAGCTTCAAAACGATACCATTGCCTCTGCCGAAGGTTTTAGGACTACATACCTACATACATACATACATACATACATACATACATACATACATTTGAAAAGAAAAATGGGATTTATGCAATACAGAAGTCGTAGGGGCTACTATTTGGGACCAGATTTTCAGGGATATTATGTAGGGACTTGGACAGCAACATGCCTGTTCAAATTACACTTTAACTTCTGTATGTCAGTACAGCCAGGGAAGAAGAAACCCAGATGGGAATTCCAAAGCCTTTAGCAGTTTGAGGTAAGAAGCTATTTTAGTAGAAAGCTTTTCGACATCTAGGGATCTCTACAGTGTATGAAGTGGGATTCTTCTGCCTGTCTGTTTTGTCGAGGTTATTTACATCAACAAAGTACTAGTGCTTTGAGTTCGTCCGAGCACAGGGATGTCGCATTTCGACGATGGGATTGGGGTTGGACTTTGACCGATTGTACGAGAACTGTTAGGTAGGCGAGAGACTAGTGGCAGATGCACCAGCCTAAATGTGACAATACTTCATGAATAGACGAATAGTGCCTTTGTAGATATACAAGATACTCTCTAGCACGGTAGAGAGAACCCACCTTACGCACTTAAGCCTTGGAAATTTTTTTTTTTTTCTTACACAGTGATCACCACTTATCAAGGCCCGGAAGCCACTCAGGGATAAGGGTTATTGCAAGTACATTACGTTAGTGTGGAGATTTGATGAAGTGTTTAATTAAGGGGGCGGTTCATTAGGAATTTGTTAACATTGGACTTGAAGACATCCAAGTTGTAGTCCGGAGGGAAGCAGGCAGACGGAACAGAGTTCCACAGGCGTGCAGTTCTAAGAAAGAAGCTTTGTTCATGGAATCCGCGTTTTGATTTAAGCACAGATATAGAGTGGGGGAAATTTTTCACAGTGGATTCAGCTAGACGGGTGTTGTTCGTGAAATATTGGCGAGGGGGGACCAGAGATTGGAGTTCCGACGAGCACCTGCCATGGAAATAACGATAAAACAAGGATAGGCTCGCAACGTCTCTTCTGTGGGAGAGAGGTTGCAGGGTAGAGAAAAGGGCATCCCCCACTAAGCCACAAAGTCTATTTTGTACTCTGTCAAGGCAGGATAGGCTGTTTTTAGCAGCTCCTGCCCAGATATGGCAACAGTATTCCATCCTTGGACGTACTTGGCGTTTATATAGATAGAGAATTGCATCAGTAGTGAGATATCTTCTGGAGTGGTAGAAGGATCCCACCATCTTTCCAGCGACCCTGGCAACAGACTTGATGTACGTGTTCCATTTCAAATCAGGAGTAAAGGTCAAACCCAGAAGCTTGTCAAAACACGGGGCCTTACCCAGACGAGAGCCATCCATCACAATTGATGCCAGCTGGGGATCAGAGCGTTGATGATGTAAGGATAGGAGTTTGGTTTTGGATGCATTAAAGGTAACCAGCCACGTCTTCCCCCACTTCCAATTCATGTTGTTTGTGAATGTTAAGCTTAGGGGTGTGGAGAAAGTACTGTCAAGTAGTATATAATTAGTCATGGCAATCAATGGTTGAGCAGATTTCTTGTAATTATTTATAGAAATAAGCTTAGTCTTAACGGTTTTATTGTTTACCATTCAGTTTCGGCCCATTCCATTACAGACTGAAGGTCTTCCTCTAGAGTCTTAGCCACTTCCTTCGATATGTGTTGACTCGCGTCTTTTATGGGGCGTAGTATCATCAGCAAATATAGTTATCTCTTTTTTTTTTTAATTCAATTTTCACCCCAAACAAGGCACAGTGCCACTTTGAAGCAGGGGGCTACTATTAGGGACTTAATTAGCGGGGTCATTATGAAGGGAGATGAGTAGAAAGATGTTTGTTAACATTACACTTGAACTTCTGCATATCATTGCAGTTGGGAAAGCAGAATCCCGGAAGGGAGTTCCAAAGACCCGCAGTTCTGGGGAAGAAACTATTGGAGTAAAAGGCTTTCTTGCACCTAGGGATCTCTACTGTAAAGGGATGAGACTTAGTAGCTTGTCGGGTTTGTCGGGGGTAGTTACGTCGGGGAGGTACAAGTGTTTGCAGTTCGTCAGAGCATTCACCATTAAAGTATTTATAGAACAGGCAGAGGGATGCAACATCTCGTCGATGGGACAGAGGCTGAAGCCTAGATGACAGTTCAGGACCTATCAGGTTGGCGACTCTCTTTTGAACCCTGTCCAGGAGCGAGAGACAAGCAGCAGATGCACCAGCCCAGATGTGACAACAGTACTCCATACATGGGCGAATGGTTGCCTTATAGAGGTATAGGATACTGTCAGGCGTAAGTAGTTTTCTAGCACGGTAGAGGGAGCCAACCTTCCTTGCAGCAGCCTTGGCAATGCTCTCAATGTATCTATTCCAGTTCATATTCCCTGTAAACGTTAGGCCAAGGAGTTTAAAAGAAATACTTTCAGGCAATATGTTCTTGGCCATTGCTATTGGTGGCAGAGAAGGTTTCTTGTAGTTATTGAAGGAAACAAGCTTAGTCTTAGCAGCATTGAATGTGACCAACCATTTTTGTTCCCATTCCACTACGGATTGGAGGTCATCCTCTAGTGTTTCTGCCATTTCCTTGGATATGTGTTCATGTTTTCCCCTCATATCTGTTGTAGAGAGTGGTGTCATCGGCAAATATACCCATCTCCGAAACAATTTTATCAGTGAGGTCATTTATGAATATCAGGAATAATAGAGGTCCAAGGATATACCCCTGAGGTACTCCCACATTTATGTCATATTGTTTAGATGTACGACCGTCGAGGACAACTTTGATTTTTCTATTACTTAAGAAGGATTTAATTACATTATGAATTCTTCCAGTGCAGGAAGGTCGTTCATGAATATCAGGAATAATAAAGGTTCGAGGATTTACCCTTGTGTCACACCAGCATTTATATTATGTTGTTCAGATGTACGACAATCAAGGACAAACTGTACTTTTGATTATGTTAAATAGTCGTCTAGTAATACCATAGGATTTCATTTTCATGAGAAGATCATTGTGTCAGACCGTGTCAAAGACCTTACATATGTCTAGGTCTAATGAATGCATTACAGTACTGTTTGTTTATCAAGTTATTAAATGAACTAAATTGTTACAAAACGAATTATGGAATTGCCTTTATTTTAATTTTATTAGGATTTTTTAATTTATAACTTCCAAATTTTTATATGAGGATTTGCTAAGAATTATAAATCCTTTTTTGTAAATAAATAAGATAATAATAAATAAAATGATAAATAAAATCAAGTAATATAATTAAAAATAAATAAAATATTATAATTAAAAATAAATAAAATATTATAATTTAAGATGATTAAAATAATAATATAATAAATAAAAAATAAATAAAATAATAAATATGCTAATAAATAAGAGATTTGTAAATCCTTGTAAATAAATTGTAAATGAAAATATGACTTTCTATTCAACTGTTTAAATTCTGCTAAATTTCAAAGAGTTACAAAGTAATTCATCTTTTTTCAAAAGACAAATATCATTGATTCATTTGCGAATAAAGCATAATGCATTCTGGTGAATCGAATTTCGTAATTATTTTGTAGAATTTTTAATATTTCACGTTTATTTCTATAAATATTCGATTAACAATAGTAAATAATATATAACAATGTATAAGTCGTGGTACATTGATGAATCGCGTAGCAGAGATCAAAACATATCAAATGTTATTCAACCGCTTATTTGATATTATCGATGGTATATTTTAACTCGTATATAATGTTCTTAATAACACAAACCTTGCCAACAATCATACTATCAAACATGGCCTCCAACTCAGCAGACATGACGACCAAACCACGTGTAGCTTTTTGAATGTCTTGTAAACTTCGGTGTATTACAGACAAGAGATTATTGTAGCGGAAAAGTTCTTGGACTAAAACAGTGTTCATCGATTCCACGTACTTCACGGGATATTTTGTCTGCAGATAAGAGAAAATTAAAAATAATTAGCAACAAAAACTAACAGAAACCACGAACAGGGACTTACTTAGCTATTTTATACTTGCGTTAAAAGACTACCTCGTGAAGGATGATCTCGTTTTCAGAAATTAAAAGACTATTTGACACCGATTCTCATCTAACTAAAAGCTACACGTCGTTGATTGACACAGGCACGTAACTCTCCAAGCAATAAAATATTTAGTCATTTATTGCAAAGTTACTTCATTACTAAATATGGGCGTAGTTAAATTGACAGCAACGGTGAAATATCAGAATGGCGTTTACATGTAGATGCGTGGATTTCCAAAAATGTTATATCAACTAGCGCTGATTGAAACCAAGAGTTTACAAGTTATTTTGTGATATAAACCTTTGGCAACTCCCATGATTCCTATGTCGTTTCCAACTTCCCCGTTCGCTTGTAACAAACGAAGAATAAAAAGATGGCATTATATTTTATAAATTAGTACTTTTTTGTTATTCATAAGCATACAATAATAAAATATATAGTTTCAATCGACTTATCGATTTTCATAAAACCTGACAGTGTAAGCTTTATAATTTTAATAATTATTAGAAATAACTTAAGTTCACAAAGCACGGCAAGTGAAACAATAAACTGGCAGAAAAAAGCCTCACATTAAAGTCTCTCCCTTTCAGACAAACTGCAGAAATAGAGTCTCCAAACTAATAGGTTCTGCACTATTGGCCAAACTCTTGTTGCCGCAATTTGCATTCGTGTGTTTTACAAGTACTTTAATGGAATGTGATCTGATGAACGCATAGCTCTTCTATAGACTTCTGGCTCATACCAGCACCAAGAAGGAGTTGTTACTGGAGATGATTACGCTCTCCTGGCGCACAATGAATTTGCTTTGTATGCAGTCGTCAACCGTTTTGCTGATGTAGTTAAAACATTTGCCTTAACGATCAACCTCAAGAAAACAGAAGTACTGTACCAGAAGCCTCCGCACGTGACCTACCATCCTCAAACATCATCATCGATGGAACTGTACTGAGCGCAGTTGAGCGCTTCAAATTGGAAGCGTTATATCCAATGATGCTCTATTCACCAGAGATGTGGAAAAACCGACTAGCGAAGGACATTCCAGAGAATAGTTAGGAGGGCAAGGCCAAAACAAGAACAATAACAGGGCTTTGTCAAAGCGAGGCGCTGCGGATTTTGAGACAAACAGAAGAAAAGCCGCAGAGGACAAACGTAGGAGAAAGCATTATCTTTCCAGGGCTCATCTTCCCAGGATTTTCCATGCCTTGGGTGTCGCAAAGTGTGCATGGCGAGGACCGGTCTGCACAGTCACTAGAGGGTATGCCATCAGGGAAAAATTCCCATTGATCCTCAGATCTGAGGAAGCAGCTAAGAAGAAGAATGGAATGTGAACTGATAAACTCGACACATATTGGTAATCCCGACGTTCAATGGAAACTTGTACAACAACTTGTCAGATCAAGGGAAGTAATTTACATTTTTTCAACAATTGATTTTAAGAAATATTTATTATTTTTCTTATAAAAACAAAAGCAATTTGTTTTCAATTCGAAATGAAGAACATTGTTAAATAAAATCAACTTTTCGACAAAAGAAACAGATAAAAATAATTCTATTTAAGCAATTTATTTAATTAGTGAAATTTAATATCTTTCAATAATCCGCACTGACGATTGAGCCTTCGCTACTACTCCACTTACAGCTGAATTTTTATGAAGTAGGTTATCCTTACTTATCGATTACTTGCAAACAATGCTAATTTGAATTTTGAGAGCTTCAAATCTATAGTTGTTTTTATAGTTGCAGGTTAATATTTTTCAGAGGTAAACGAATGAAGTTTTAATAAAGTTAATACAAAGTTAATTGCGAAGTAGGGCAATATATACTTTTGATTTTTTTTTTTTTTTTTACATAAGTATTAATATTAAGATTACTGACTGAACTTTTGTATAAGTAATATCGCCTTAAGAGGTCTCTAGTTACTGACTGTCCAAAACATGTTCATGAATGTGTAGCGACATATTAATGATCATGTAAAACAAATAAAAAGTATAATTATATATCCGTGTGTGTGTAGGTGTATCAGAATTTTTGTAGGAATTTTTGACACCCCTAACACGAAACTGCAAATAAAATATAAAAAACTCGTAATTTCTCCTTTAAAGGTAGGTTATTTATTTTCTTTATGGATTATACTTCCAAAATAAACTATTAAAGTTGTATAAAAAGTAATAGAACTATTTAAAAAAAAATAGTAATGAAATTAATTGAATGTTACAAGTTCAGTATTTTTCAATTTTTAAACTTTAAAAATCTATCAAAATTTTTCTATTGATTCAATTTTTACGATATTTTCAGGGTCAATGTGAAATTTTATGCTCTTTCCAATAAACCGAATATAATATTTTAGACAAACGTTTTTTTTTAATTCACGCCCCCCCCCCCATTTTCAAATGTCTATTAAAAAGTAAATAATTTATGTACCAAAGTTTTATATATCACAAATTTAAGATAAAAGATCAATAAATAATATATTCAAATTTAAAACAAAAAAAGTAGTGTTTTTTAGAAATTTACCTGTAAAGTCCGAAGTTTAAAACCTTTAAAAAAAAAAAAAAAAAAAAACACGTTATTTTTTTTTTTTTTTTTTTTAATGAAACCTTGGTCCTTGCTCCTTTAATTGAAAAAAAATTAGGGCTTGAATTACATTTTTCGAGGAGTTATAAGCTTTGAAAGATAGCGGGTGGGATTATTCAATATTTTCACGAAGTTTCTGACAGGGTGTGTGTTATCTGTTTTGTTTTGTTTTGTTTTTTAATGAAGTCAAAGTAGTTAAAAAAAAAAAAAAGGCTTCTTTTTTTTTAAATACCATATCGTGGAATTTCATTTTGTTATTAATATTATAAAACTTTCTCAGATTAAATACAGTAGCTAAATTGTTTGTTTAATAGCAATTACAATACCGTAAAAATGTAGTCGAAAAAACAATTTAGCATCCCACATTTTTGAAAAACTGAACGATTCTTAGTAAAATAGAGTTATCTCCCTTAGCACAAAACGATTGCAAAAACGCCCATCGGCGAGTATGACAACTATTTGGAGAGTTAAAAAATGGTTATGCAGGCGGAACAGACAATTTTCGTTTGGAGTTTAAACGGATATATAATACGGGTATAGAGAGGTTGCTATAACGTCTATGAAATATTATAAAATTAATGAGAGAATTGCCCATTTTAATTAATAACACTTTTTCAGAAAAAAAAAACAATAACAAGGGAATTAACTCATACAATTTTCAATGTAAGGGAGATAACAAGATGTCGTCAGTAAATATTTTACTGTTTTATTTATGTACAAAATTGCATTTTTAGCATTTTTATTTGGCTGGTTTTATATTAATACTGACTGTGTTCTACACGAAAGCAATAGTTTTACACTGACACTCATGAAATAAGAAGAAAAGATAGATTACACTAAAAGAACGCATTCCAAGTTATCTCCCTTAGACTGAAAAGTTTACATTTTTGTTTTCTTGTTATTGGGGGGAGGGTGACGAATCCAAAAATATTTCATATTTTTTCGTTTTCATTTTTTTTTTCTTCTTCTTCTTCTTTAAATAGAAGAGCTATGCAGACCTGTTGAAATGAACCTCTTTGCTAGAAAGTAAAAATATTGAATCTGTTTATTCTCTCTCTCTCTCTCTCTCTCTCTCTCTCTCTCTCTCTCTCTCTCTCTCTCTCTCTCTCTCTCTCTAGGGTGGGGGTCATTTTCAAGGCATGTCTGGTTGAATACCACACAGTTCTCCTTTATTCTGATTTTTCTGCTCATTCTCTCAATTTGTCGAGCATTTTTTTGTGGCAAATGGTGTAACAACCGAACGATTCTGTGTCGGATATTCAGTTGTTTTTATGAAAATAATTTATTTTATTTTATTTGGATTTATTTGTTTCATTTTATTTATGTATTTATTTTAACTAAGTTGTCTGTCAGGAAGAGAGGGATAAGGAAAGGGTGTAGTATAGTCTAATGTTATTGATGTGTGTGTGTGTGTGTGTGTGTGTGTGTGTGTGTGTGTGTGTGTGTGTGTGTGTGTGTGTGTGTGGATGCATTGTTCTATATAAAACGGCATAAACTCGTCCTTTTACCTGAACGTCTTCAATATTGAAGACTGCGGGTATTTTTGATAGAATATCACTTGCCAAGTCTTCGATGATTTCGTGTGAAGATTTGCCGGCCCCTAATGTCTGAAAAAAATTTTTTAATCAAAATATTAAACAAAATTCAGATAAATGTGCGTTTACTTATAATCATCATCACCATCATCATCATCATCATCATCATATCGTATTAATCCAAAGATTATATTGTTGGCATTGGTTTCCTTGATACTTTTCTAGTTACAATTACTTATAGAAAGACATCGGGGATTACGAGAGAGACCACGTGACAGTTGCAAACATCCTAAGTGAAAGCGATTTATATGGAACGAATTTGATTTCGAACTTGGAACATCCAGGTCGTCAATCTGTATCGTTAACCACTAAACGACCGTCAACTTCCATCATTTTTAATTATTTATAAATCAGAATGCTGCTAGAATTATTTGGACATGAAGACACAATCTCGGGAAAGTGGGATTTAAAAAGCAAGTGCCTTAGAGTACACGGATTCTTGTCTGCAAAAAATGCCTGGACAGCCCTATGGTATTTCCGACGACGGCACCTCTAGTGGATAGCAATAAACCAACTCCTTCTCAAAGTATGAGAATCCAAAACCCGAGAAAGCGGGCCTCCTAGAACTGCACAAAATACAGAACATAGTACCATACACTTCGCCCAACAGAGAACAAATCATCTAAACAATAGCTTAGACTCTGGTGACTTTGTGTAACAGAGCACGTATGGCGGCTATACTCAAATACCGAGCCGTGTGGAAAAAGAAAAAGACTATAAAAAGGAGCACGTTCGAGAGTATGTTTGAAGGGACAGAGATCAGAGAGGAGCACGATCAAATTTTATTCAGGAAATAAATGTTTATTGTAAAAAAAAGAAGTTGAGTTATTACTTGTCCTATGTTCTTTGCAACATATTCTACTACAACGTGTTGGGTCGCAAGTGTCTACACGTTAACGCATTTGTAAACGTGTGTAACGTTATAGATTCATCTATGGTAACGCTGCATTTGGAGTTGTGGGGAAAAGAATAAACCACCAATAGAATCATCGTTAATAAAGTTTACAATTTTTTCTGCAATCCAACCATATTTGATACAAATGAACTTTAGTCTATGTCTGACTTGTCCACCAAATTTCAGTTATTAATGTCCAACAGTCTTTGTTTTATCTCGTGCAATGATACGCTCATGTGGATACGAGTTTTCGATGATTCTGGCACACGAATTATTTGGATTCTTCAAACAACTGTTCTCATTTTGAGTGAAATTTTTACATAACGTTTCGGTCGATATAACCTCCGACCTTTTCAGGTGTATCTTGTCGAACTTGGGAATCTTTCTGTCAAACTCAGGCACTTGTACAGAATTTCGAAAGAACTCTTTATTCAATTCAAACATTCTTTCGTTCTATCAGCCGTTTTACGTAATTCGCAATTGCATTCTTAGTATCTTTAACATTTAAACTACAGAACGGAATTTAGAATGGAATTTAGAACGGAATTTACTTAATACTTTGTCTGTTACGTTGTTGGTTCTTGTGTGATTACATTAACAGAAACGTTGTGAAAATGACATTGAAGGTGAGAAGTTATCCGAAGAATCCTAGTAATATGATTTATCAAAGCTCATCTAAAAACAAGGCCTAGAGCCATTAGTTGCGTGCTATCGTGTAATGAATGAATGCGTGAATGTAGGATTGACATTAAAGATAAACTAAAATGACCAAAAATAAATGACTTAGAATGACTTTAATGAACTTAAGGATGAATTGAATTACCTTAAGAATGACTTGAATGCTTTAAAAATAACTGGAATCCTTCAAAAACAACTTGAATGATCTGGAGAATGACTTGAATGGCTTTGAGACTGACTGGTTGTAAAGTGGGTGATCATTTTACATTAAATTAATACAGAAAAGTGATCCCCCACTTTATATCACAAAGTTACAAACATAAGTACAGCATGTAGTAAGAACAGATACTACACTTTGGTTTTTGCCAAAAGGCCCAGAATAGGGTATTTATTTGCTCCCCCACCGAGAAAATTAGGCACAAGGCCGATTTTAATGTGAGGAGTGAAGAGGAAATGGGGACCAACTCCCCGAGGAGTAGGGGAGCTGGATAGTGACAATTGGTATGAAGGGTTGCCCCTACATTGACCAAGGTCTTATATGTGGGGTTTCTCCCACATATGGTCTTTGCTTGCAGTATCTGCTGGAACAGATACTACACTTTGATCTTCATATATAATTTATTTCGTGAAAATGAAAATTACAATGAAGATAATTCAATGTAAAATCAAAATAAATTAAAAGTAAAATTCCAATTTACAAAACAAATTTAGGCACAAGGCCCTATAAGATCTGGGAGGGGGAGTGTTGCAAGGTCTTTGTTACTAAAGTAAAAATGGAGTCTTTGGCGACTTTACTCTTGACTGGCAATATTTACCACAATACCTCATTCACTCTGTGGACTCTAAACTAACTAATAGAAGCCCCAGCGTTTTGGCAAGAAAGGATATATATACAATTTCTCTCTCTCTCTCTCTCTCTCTCTCTCTCTCTCTCTCTCTCTCTCTCTCTCTCTCTCTGTGTGTGTGTGTGTGTGTGTGTGTGTGTGTGTGTGTGTGAAAAAAGTTCAATTCATTGGAAAATAAAAAGTTCTTGAATTTGGAAGAGAAACAGTTCGCATTGAGGAGTGGGGAATCTAGAAAAAATAAAATGTCCTAGTGTATTGTTAGTAAGGTCCCTCCCTGAGCTGATCTAGAAAGTTAGATCACCTACTATTTTCCGGGGCACTGAAAACAAGCGGGTGATCCCTAGTGGGGATTGGGAAAAATTCTTATCGGGTGTAGGGAGGAAAAATAAATAATTGTCAAAAACAAAAAAGGGGAAGATGGGGGGGGGTAGGCGGTGACCTTCGAGTAGCGGTTGACCAGGGGGTGATAAAACAAAAAGATAGTGGGGGGGTAGTGGTAGGGTAGTCTCGGAAGGTTCTCTAGTGCCAAAAAACAAACAATCGGGGGACAGGATCTCATTTGTACCACCAGTCAAGAGTCTCTTTACTTTTTATTTGTCTAACCTAGCTGAATGGGCTCTGTAGGACCCAGTACCGCGTATGCCATGTTTATGGTGGTAAGACGGATCTTGGCCAAAAGACCAAGAAAAGCTTAAAAAGCTAAGAACAGCATCTATTAACAACAGACCTTTGATCTGAACCAAAAAGGCCAAGCAAAAAGTGTTACAGACAGACCGATCGACAGACCAACCGACCGACCGACCAACCGACCGACCGACTGACCGACGGAGTGACTTATCGAGTCGCTTGCACGTAACTAAAAATTCAGAAAATCAACGCAAAAGAAAAAGAACAAGAAGAACACCAACACCAACGAAATAATAATAAAACAAGAAGAAAAATCACGTAAAATAAATATAATCCTGGGCAAAGCTGAGAAGGATCAGCTAGTTAACGATATTTATTTTTATATTATGTAGATTTCTGAAGAAGTCCATCGTATTATAATGGAAATGCTGCAAACATAAAAAGCAAGAATAGCTTTACCAATAAATCAATGGATCGGATTTACCTGTCGCGGAAGAGTCATTAAAATTCCTTCAAGTAATTGTCGAGTTTCTCTTTGATCTTTCGAGATGTCGGCGTTTTCATGAAGGCCAAAAACCTTGCAATAAAAAAATAATGATTATATGACTTGACAAATCTGTTGTAAAACAATACAAAGCAAAAGGCAAAACATTCAGTATTAAACATATCATTGTTAAATACCATATTTGTCAGCAATGAAACAGACATAACACAAGCCACGATTCACCCATGCATGGAGTATTGTTGCTACATATAAACTGGCGTATCAACTACTCATATTTCTCTACTGGACCATAAAAAGAATCTCTAATCTGATAGATTCTGTACTGTAAACCGAGATCCAACCTCTTTTCTGTTTTTGTGAGCAAAAATTAGTGAAAAACTTACTTTTGATAATAACTGATAATAATAGTAAAGTAAAGAAAGAATAATTATGTATACAAATTTAATCTTTATGGACAAAGAAGAGGAAGCTTAAACTTAATAACTGATAAACTTCTATAATATAAGTCTCACCTGTCTGATTAAATGTATGTATGTATGTATGTCTCGCCCGACTGCTGGAAAACCGCCTCTGTGGTACCAGTCTTCAAGAATTCTCGTGAAAGAACTGACCCACTAAATTATCACCCCATTAGCCTCCTCCCGCTTTTCGCCAAAATATTTGAGTCCTTAGTTAATCAAGCCCTAGTCCAGTACCTAACAGCTGCTAAACTCCTGACTGACAAACAATATGGATTCAGGCAAGCCCGTTCAACAGCAGATATCTTAACTGTAGTTTCTGAATGTATATACCGTTCATTGGACAAAACAGGGGAGGGTAGAGCAGTAGCCCTTGATATATCTAAGGCTTTTGACAAGGTATGGCACATTGGTCTTCTAAGGAAAATTAGATCATATGGAATCACTGGAAGAATTCATAATGTAATTAAATCCTTCTTAAGTAATAGAAAAATCAAAGTTTTCCTCGACGGTCGTATATCTAAACAATATGACATAAATACGGGAGTGCCTCAGGGGTCTATCCTTGGATCTCTATTATTCCTGATATTCATAAATGACCTCCCTGATAAAATTGTTTAGGAGATGGGTATATTTGCTGATGACACCACTCTCTATAACAGGCATGAGGGGAAAACAAATAATCACATATCTAAGGAAATAGCAGAAACACTAGAGGATGACCTCCAATCCGTAGTGGAATGGGGACAAAAATGGATGGTCACATTCAATGCTGCAAAGACTAAGCTTGTTTCCTTCAATAACTACAAGAAACCTTCTCTACCACCAATAGCAATGGCCAAGAACACATTGCCTGAAAGTACTTCTTTTAAACTCCTTGGCCTAACGTTTACAGGGAATATGAACTGGAATAGATACATTGAGAGCATTGCCAAGGCTGCTGCAAGGAAGGTTGGCTCCCTCTACCGTGCTAGAAAACTACTTACGCCTGACAGTATCCTATACCTCTATAAGGCCACCATTCGCCCATGTATGGAGTACTGTTGTCACATCTGGGCTGGTGCATCTGCTGCTTGTCTCTCGCTCCTGGACAGGGTTCAAAAGAGAGTCGCCAACCTGATAGGTCCTGAACTGTCATCTAGGCTTCAGCCTCTGTCCCATCGACGAGATGTTGCATTCCTCTGCCTGTTCTACAAGTATTTTAATGGTGAATGCTCTGACGAACTGCAAACACTTGTACCTCCCCGACGTAACTACTTCCGACAAACCCGACAAGCTACTAAGTCTCATCCCTTTACAGTAGAGATCCCTAGGTGCAAGAAAGCCTTTTACTCCAATAGTTTCTTACCCAGAACTGCGGGTCTTTGGAACTCCCTTCCGGGATTCTGCTTTCCCAACTGCACTGATATGCAGAAGTTCAAGTGTAATGTTAACAAACATCTTTCTACACATCTCCCTTCATAATGACCCCGCTAATTAAGTCCCTGATAGTAGCCCCCTGCTTCAAAGTGGCACTGTGCCTTGTTTGGGGTGAAAATTGAAAAAAAAAAACACTTTTGACAGAGGCGATGGATTTGGACGAGATTGGTATCATTTGTAAGTTCGATCCTTCAGATGACAAATATCGAAGAATTGGCTAAAAACATTAAATCCATTCATCCTCAATTTTTCACTTTCTACAAGAAGAGGTCGCTTTTTTCGCTGATATTTTCGAAAGTCATCCTCTCTTTTCGATTGACTAGCCTTAATTTAAACCTATTCACTTCTGGTTTGGCGATGGGCGCAACAGCAAACATATCATTTTTTTTTTCACATTCTTTTTCTCTTTCGCAGTACGGGTTCGAGCCTGCCTGCCTACTACCACTTTTTTTTTTTTTTTTGCTCAACACACACCTCTAAACACCTGAGCAACACCGGGAACCCAGGTAAAAAATAAAGGAAATCATCTCGTTGTTGATATTTTGTGAATAAAATAGGACTTTTATTTGTTGGCACAAAGATGCTTTATTTAAACGTCCAGGATATATATATATATATACATATATACATGGCAATTAAGCTACACAGAATATTCCGCGTTTCATGAATCCTAGCATGGATGAAACGCGGAATATTCTGTATAACTTATTTGCCATATATATTTTATAACTTACTACCTAGCTCTACCTATGTATTGAGCACTATTGAAGTAAATACTTAAAGTTTACACATAAATTTATACTTTCGTATATTAATTTATGTGATTAAATGAAGTAGTCATATATATATATATATGTGTGTGCGTGTGTGCGTGTGTGGAGAAAGAGAGAGAGATTCGTTGTTTTTTTAAGTAAAGAATTTCTCGTATATTTTGTATTTATTCATTTTTTTATTTGGGAAATCACCACACAAACCTTGAGACACTGACCCATAGCCTGTGCTAGCTGACCTTTTCATTTAATTTGTTTTAAGTAGAGTTTTGTAAATATAAAATCATTTTTCTAAATTTAATTTTTGTAATTTAAGATTATATTTTTATTTTAGCTTGAGTTTTTTGTTAATATTGTAAGTATTTTTCAGGGTGCACATGTCTTTTCGAAAATGTATTCATTTTTTATCTATTGTTTTGTATAATTTTTTCACATTTTTTCTGACCATTCAATCTTTTATCCCCATCATATTACCCCCCCCTCCTATAAAATATTTTTTCCAATTCTAATCGAAAAAATTTTTCATATGTTGTATTATTTTTCTCGTTTAAAATGAAATTTTTATTTTTTTCTAACACTTTTTGTAACATTTTTTGATTTATTATCAACAGCCTGACAGATCTTGCCTGCTAGCACCTCAGCGATGACGTCATATTTCAGTTCACCGGTCTTAATGATATATATTACAAAGTCTACGGTAAGGAGACGTTAATATCGAATATTTCATTATCGCTAAAAATCAACAACAGAAAAATCGACAACTTTAAAATCGATAAAAATAGCAAATAATATCAGCAGGTGCCCAAACCATAAATGTATACGAACTCAACCATAAAAGTTATGGTTTAAGGTTCAAGCCCTAGTAAAGTCACGCTATGCTGATATGTGTATACATAGAATACTGTTTAAAATGTAAAATAAACATAAGCGATATATATATATATATATATATATATATATATATATATATATATATATATAGTGATTTCCTACTAAGAAGGCTACCCAGCGTTGCCAAGGAGGGGAAGTAGTAGGTACCATCGTTTTTGGTTTGAACCTAGATTTACAGCGTTCATTCGATTTTTCCCCGTTGCGATGAAAACTGTCTTGATTTTTTGTTTCCAGTTAACTTTATATTGTACTCTTCTTTTTTATTCCTATCAAAGGTCAACTGGAGCAGTTAGTTAGCAATTCTCCCTGGAGCCAATCTTAGGGTATTTCTGAGCCAAGCTCTTCTGTAATAGTGACAAGAAGAGTCCGTATAGTCACGAAATAGAGCAGATCAATATCGCACCATAACACTATTGTAATTATTAAAGGAAAGAAGCTTAGTCTTAGCACAATAGAATGTTACTATCCATTTGTGTCTTCATTTCACTACAGACTAGAAGTCTTTCTCTAGGGTTTCTGCCATTGCATTGGATATGTGTTCATTCATTTTCCCCTCATGTCTGTTATACAGCGTGGTGTCGTCAATAAATATACCCATCTTAGAGACAATCCCATCGACGAAATGTTGCATCCCTTTGTCTGTTTTACAAGTATTTTATTGGTAGATGCTCCGACGAACTACAAACCCTTGTGCCCCCTTCGATGTAAATGCCTCCAACAACCTTGACAAGCAGCAAAATCTCACCCCTACACAGTAGAAATCTCTAGATATAATAAAGCTTTTTACTCTAATAATTTCTTCCCTAGGACTGCTAGACTTTAGAATTCTCTCCCGGGTTTCTACTTCCCTGGCTGTACTGACATACAGAAGTTCAAGTGTAAAGGAAACAGATATCTAGTTGCTCAACTCTCTACATAGTACCCCTACAAATTATGTCCCAGATAGCAGCCCCTACATTAAAGTGGCACTGTGCCTTGTTTGGGGTTAAAATGCAATAAAAGAAACACTATTGTAGCAAGAGATTTGCTGTGTGTTTTCATTAAAGATCGCCAGTGAAAATCTTAGAACTTTATTTTACTGTAACTCGACAGTTGATATTTTTTTTTAATTTGAAGTGGAGTTTAAAAAAATTTGAGATTAAAAAGGTGTTCAAAAATGATAACGCAAATGCCGATTCACTTACCTCGGGATGTGGTATGTATGGAAGGGTGCGTATGTAATCGATGTAATGTTCGTATGGCCCGTCGGGTGGGGCAAAGTAGAGGCCACTTTTGGAAAACTTGTAGTCATTATCTTTGATTATCTCTTGGCAATAAAAAATCTTGAGAAGACTTCGGATGAGTCGACGATCGGCTTCGTCTGTAACTCGTCCGCCATAATTGCATTCACCCGTCAAGTAGACGAGGGCCTTTAATGGCGGCTCGTCATAATCGTTAACAAACATCTACAATAAAAACAGATTGTTTGCCAATAAAAGATAACAAAAACGTTAATTATTCCTAAAAAGGAAAACGGAAATTTTTACGTAAGAAAAAAGAACCAGTTCGCACTGACCTCTAATTGTTGTATGGAAACCCGAAGGTCCGATTCGTTGAATTCATATGGAATATTCCATCCAAGCGCCCCGAATTTCCTCCGCTCTTGCACCAATGCGTGGAAGAAACACAGGCCAAAAAGTAATTTTTTAAAGACCTGAAGTGAAATAAACGTCTATATTTATATAGATACTAGCTGGCAGTCTGGCGTTACCCGGTTGTACAATATGCTTAAACATGGTGTTTTAATTCATGCATTATTATAGAATCAATCCTCTATCGATTACTATATATTATGAGGAATGATTTGTCTGGTGGAATAATTCGCAAAATAAATAAATAAATAAATAAAATAATAATAATAATAATAATAATAATAATAATAATAATAATAATAATAATAATAATATCGTTCATCAAATTCCGTCTGTGTTTGTTTACAATATCATGTCAGCTAAAATTTGGGCTTGATGATGAATGCCCTGGAAAAGTCACTTTTGATTAATGTTTAGTTTTAAAATATGCAAACGAAAGAATGATTTGCGACAATTTTTTTCTTTTATCGTCCACTAGCAGTTCAGCCTGGCTTTGCTAGGGCCCTATGTACTGTTCATAACTTTATGTGCATATGTATGTATACGTATATTAAAACGTTTGACTCATATCCAGGTAACATACATCTAAAATTTCAAGTGTTTAGGCGGAGGAGTTTGGAAGAGTCTTTAAAGGTCAACTCTTTCAACTTTGACCTCTTGGCAGCCACGTTTTCGCCCAAAAACTGATTAAAAACCTTGCTGCATGTCTTAATACCCTTTATGTAAAATTTCAAATGTTTAGACCCAAAATTTGTTGAATGATTTGCTAGAGATCTCAAAGTTAAAATTTTTTTAACTTTGACCCCTTAGTAGCTAAGTTTTCGGCCAACAACCGATTAAATAGCTTGCCCTATGTTTAAATACACTTTATGTAAAATTTCAAATGTTTAAAAAAAAAATTGGCTGAAAGGTAAATCTTTTTTAACTTTGAGCTTTTAACATTTATTTTTTGGAGCTGAAATAAAGTTAAAAGTTTCAAGTGTTTGGGCCCAAAATTGGCGGAGGAGTTTGGTATAGTTTTCAAAGGTTAAATCGTTGAACTTTGACCCCTTCACAGTCAAATTTCTGGCTGAAAACCGATTAAAAAGATTTTATCAAATCTCAATATCCCTTATGTCACATCTCGAGTCTGTAGACTGAAAATTGACAGAGTAATTTGGTAGGGAAATGTACACACACAGATAGACACACACACTGACAGCTTCATTTTTTATAGATAGATAGATTGAATTTATTAATAAGAAAAAATTAAATAAACTAAGGTACACCCGAGCTTGAACATTCGATCTGCAGTTAAATGCTCTACCAGTAATTTTATATCTCCAACTCATAATAAACGTGTTTTTTAAGAAATAATTTGCTGAAATTGTATTATCTCCCTTGCCGGTGTAATGTAACATATTCCCCTGTAAAATTATTCTTTTTTACTTATAAGAGAGAAAAACTACTTTTACGATCGGAGTTTTTCGATTTTTGATATTAATCGGGTTAATTTCTGTACAAAACATATCTAAGAACACTGCCAGACATATAAATTACCTTTGTGTGAAATTTGCAAAAGATAGGCTCAGCCGTTTCAGAACTTATGAGGAACTCACTAGCACACACACACACACACACACACACACACACAAAGTGATTTTATATAATAGCAGAGAGAGATTTAATGATATACATATATTAAATACTAACAGGGGAGACCCGACGTTGCTCGGTGGTGAATGATGATCAACGAATGTTTCACACTCCTGTATTTCATTGTCATCGAAATCGATAAAATTACCAATTTAAATTTTTTTTTTTTTTTTACACAGTGATCACCACTTATCAAGGCCCGGAAGCCACTCAGGGATAAGGGTTATTGCGAGTACATTACGTTAGTGTGGAGATTTGATGAAGTGTTTAAGGGGGCGGTTCATTAGGAATTTGTTAACATTGAACTTGAAGACATCCAAGTTGTAGTCCGGTGGAAAGCAGGCAGACGGAACAGAGTTCCACAGGCGTGCAGTTCTAAGAAAGAAGCTTTGTTCATGGAATCCGCGTTTTGATTTAGGCACAGATATAGAGTGGGGGGAATTTTTCACAGTGGATTCAGCTAGACGGGTGTTTTTCGTGAAAGATTGGCGAGGGGGGACCAGAGATTGGAGTTCAGACGAGCACCTGCCATGGAAATAACGATAAAACAAGGATAAAACAATTGATTGATTGCCAGACCTAGTTGAGGACTGATCTCGGCGCATCCCACCGGTAAGAAGCTTCATATTCCTCCTCACAGTGGCATAGTTCATAATTGTAGTTTACATTATGTAGAGAACCTATGTTGATTTTATGAAATTATTTTTATATATAATAGCTTGAAGATTTAAAATGCAAAAGTCAAGTATCATAGTTCAATTGTGCTCTATACAGAAACATTCATTTCCAACGGGCCCCTGTCATATCAAAAAATCTACTGTTGATTTTATATGCATGGTCTTTCTGCTTGTGTGGCGATAATAGATTGAATTTAAATTTAAAATGAAAAAATCAAGTATCATAGTGCAATTGTGTTTTAAACTGAAACATTCACTTCGAACGCGCCCCTGTCATATCAATGAACTTACATTTTATATGCCGGGCCTTTATACTTGTGTGGTAAAAAAAATCACAATGCCCTTGTGGTGTTAGGCTGTATAAGGCGTTAACATTAGTCAAAATCGACTGTTCCTTCTTTCATCGGATTTTTTCGATTATGGATACTTATCGAATACATTCTGATACAAAAGCTACCCACAAACACGGCCAGATACATAAAGTATAATTCTGTGAAGTTTTGTCAAAATCGGCCTAGCCGTTTCCGAGTCTATAGGGAACGAACTGAAATGCCCACACACAACGTTCTTTTTATATAATATTAGCAGGGTGATCTGGCCCGGCACTGAATAATGAGCCGCGAATGTTTCACAATCGATTACATGCTCTAGTTGGGGAACCACCCTGATGCACCGGGAGGAAGTTTCACATACCTCCTCGCAGTGACTTAGTTCAAAAGACTCTGTAGTCTATATTGCACTGTAGAGAATCTGCTGTTGATTTTATAATTTTTTCAAATTTTGAATTATAGTTTAAAATGCAAAAGTAAGCTATCATACTTTACAATTAAACAAAAAAACATTAAGTTCGAACGCTTTTTCATCGGATTTTTCGATTATCTACTATCAATACTTATCAAAGACATTGTGATACAAAACCTATTTAAGAACACTGCCAGATACATAATGAAACTTCGTATGAAATTTCAGAAAAACTGACCTAGCCGTTTTCGTGCCCATAGGGAACGAACTCACATACACAAAGTTTCTTTTATATAGAAATTTAAAAAAATTATCTAATTAATAATTTGAATTAATTCATTTGATATATGGTAGCGTAGTGGTTATATGTAACTTGACTGTTACACTTGAACCGTGCCGTTACATTTCAACCACTCAAACCCACGCGTTTTCCTCGTACCGTCGCAGGAACAAACAAACAAGAAATGAAATAAAAATACGATTCGTCATTTTTACTAGGTGAATACAAAAAGCATTTATTCCAGTAATTTCCGACAACGCACTTCACTACGTTTCAAAATATCACTTATGCGTCGAACATGTTTTTAGGACGCTCTTTCGACCACGAGACGCATTTTCTCCCTCGCCCTCCAAGAGTCAAAACACGTTCGATCGCTTCGTTTGCTCGATCATTTTTTTTCTTTTTCTCTCCTTCTTCGTCCCGTGACGTCAACGCAGGTAAACATGCTTAATTTGCATATGTAATAAGACGGCTCTTCGCTAGTCAGCTATCCGACGACTGCTGCTGATTTCGTTCGTCGACGCTCTGTTACAATGAGAGCGCACTGCTTCTTTACATAACGACACAAACTGATAAGCTGGGTGTGCAAAATTCACAAAACTTTCACTTAGGATGTTGGCAACCTTCACAGGTTCCCTCTATCCGGTATTTTTTCTAAAAAGAATTCTAACTAGCATGATATCGGGACAACCGATGCCAAAATTAATCATCCTATTTCATAAGAAATGAGTAAATGAATAAAGTATTGGAAGCAATATTGTATCATCTTTCGAACAAATGTCCCAGAATCGTCGGTGTTTCAACGGAAGTCCCTATTTATTAGTCACTCTCTTAGGGTTTGACACAAGGTCATTTTTAATACAGGAAAAATCTAGATGCTCAAAATTGCCTTAGTGTGTATTAGTCTTTCCCCGACCATAGAGAAAACAGATACTATGCTTTGATTTTAACACAAAAGCTGAAATGTGTGTGTGTGTGTGTGTGTGTGTGTGTGTGTGTGTGTGTGTGTGTGTGTGTGTGTGTGCTTGGATTATATAAAAATAAAAATTATAAGGAGATACTCGATATTGCAGATTATTCATAAAAGAAATAGTGAAATTATGGTGTGCAAAACTGGACGAATAGTTTCCAAATTAAAGCAAAAAATGTTGAAGTGTTCTTCATCTTTTTATGTTCATCTATGGCTAACCGTTCAAAAGTGGAAGATGAAGTTTTACAGAATCACCTGTTTTCATCCGCGACTGATGACAATGTATGTACGTAGATGGAGATCTCCAAAAAACAAAAAACGGATACCTTGGGTTTGTTGCAGGAACCAAAGAAGTGCACGTCTGATATCGGATCGCTGAGATAGGAATGCAGAAGATTTGCTCGCAGACCTTTTGGCGGTTCATTCGTCATCTTTATACCATTTTGTAAGATGGAAACCGGAAAAACTGAAGACGGATAACTAGTCAGCCAAAGTCGGAAACTTGTTTTGGCACCGCAAGAATCTGTGATTATCTGTAAGGAAATATTAAAGAATATAAAAACAAGTTTCATTAAACAAAGATTTTGGTGATTTTATTTAAGTTTCCGATTATTTTGATGTTTTGTTTTGATGTTTAACAGTATTAATGAAAGAACCAACATTTCTATAATTGTATGAAAGTCACATTGTCTGTGTGAGTGTGGGTGACTTCGTGAACTATGGACTCCGAAACGGCTGAGATGTTTTTTGTTTTTTTTTAAGTTTCACACAAATGTACTTTATGTGTCTGGGAACTTTCTTGTAAAGGTTTTGTCTCGGAATGCCTCCGATAAATATCGAAAATTGCTAATCGAAAAACTCCGATGAAAAAAGGAACAGCTGATTTTGACCAATGTTAACACCTTTCTACAGCCTAACATTACAAGTGCATTTTAGAAGTTTTATCACTGCACACGTTTTTACTAATACCACAATCTCCTAGTCGCTCTATTATTAATATGTCTACTTTTATAATGTTGATGGTAGTGCATATAAGAAAACTTTAACTTATTAAGACTAATTTACAGTTAAACATATGACAAGTGATGTGATTGATCTGTCATTAATAAAGGATACTAACGTTTTTGACGAAGACTTACGTAAAGTCCTTTGTTTCTTAGACGTATCACATTGGCCAAATGAACTGTGACGATTGACAGAAAGCCATTAGTCATCTATTTTCGTTACAATATCTTCAAATCACAACTTTTGAATTCTTAAACAATCTTTGATAACACGTAAACAGACGAAGATATAAATAAAAATACGAAACAACAAAAGCATTTGAATATTTTTTTATGTGAACAATCTTTTAACAAGTATTAACTACCCACTTTTGGATTGACATGTATAAAAAAATGGTTTCTCAATTTTCAGTTGGGAAAATTTAAGATTATATTTTTTTGTTACTGTTTTAAATAGAAATAGGAGAGTTTAAGATTTGGACGCAGTGGTACAAGAAGTCCTCTGGAATGTGATAGTGGATATGGGATTCCCCATACACATAATTGATCTCCGATCAGAAACCGACATTTCTCCCGGAAAGCAACAATAAGAACAACTCACGGAATGACAGACTTTTTTTAAATTGCTCAGGGTTTTAGGCAAGGACGCATATTGTCACCCCCACCTTTTTAATATATATGCCAAACAAATAATGCGAGAAGCACTTTAACTTCACTCAGCAGGAATCAACAACCTGAGATACGCTGGCGATTTAGTTCTGATTGCAACTTGTATGTAGGAACTACAAAACTCCATATCAGCAAAACAAAGGTAATGAAAGTAACACAAGCATCAAATGATGAAAACCTAATTGTAGACAACCAAAATGTAGATTTCAACTACAATGGGTGCAGTTTTCGCAAACAAAATAGATGACACTAAAGAAACAAGACGACGTATTGCAATGACAAGGATAGCAATAATTGCACTAACCAATATATGGAAAAAACACATCCATTTCATAACGAATAAAGAAATGATTCCTGCAAGCTTTGATATTCTCAGTAGAAACATACAACGAAATTGATAAAATCACCCATTGTTCAATCAAATCGATTGATTGCCGGCTTTAGTTGGAGACCCATCATGTTGCACTGGGAGGAAGCTTCACATGTCCACAGCTGTGACATAGACCACAATAATTGTAGTTTACATTGCACTGTATAAAACCTACTGTTGATTTCATAAAATTATTTTTATATATAATGGCTTTAATTAAAGTTTAAAATACAAAAGTTAAGTATCATGGTTTAATTATATTCATAAAATACAAAAGTTAAGTAGCATGGTTTACTTGTAAACGGAAGCATTCATTTCGAACGTGACCCTGTCTTATCAATGATACTGCTGTTAATTTTATTCACTGTGCTTTTCTACTTGTGCAGTGACAAAACTTATAAAATGCACTTGTAATGTTAGGCTGTAGAAAGGTGTTAACATTGGTTAAAATCATCTGTTCCTTTTTTCATCGGAATTTTTCGATTAGTAATTTTCGATATTCATCGGATCGGTGTGTGTGTGTGTGTGTGTGTGTGTGTGTGTGTGTGTGTGTGTGTGTGTGTGTGTGTGTGTGTGTGTGTGTGTGTGTGTCTTACCATTTCGCATATTCTTTCCAGTTCTCCCAACCAGGACACGGAAAGGTGACAATTTTGCAGTACAATCCAAGACCCTTCTTTAACTCCCTGAAACAATATAAAACGAAAAATGACATTAAATTGTTCAATGAACTGTTTTCGAAATAAAATGAATGACTCGTTTAAACATTAGGTGTCGCATTACGATGAAAAGTTAACATATTCTGATTAACTAAAACTGCTATTACATGTGGTTAGCGTGATGAGCCACGACATTGATCACGTGATCGAAATACTCTTTATTTACCTGATCGCCGCCATAAAGAAACTCGACTTTGTCTAGTGTATAAAACGTAATGTGAGAAAGAACAAGTACATATTGGAATGAGAGTGTTTATATCAGTGGTTCGCAACTGGAGGTAATTATTCTCATTGGGAGAATTTTAGAGTTTAAGCGAGAGGAATCGGCATCACAAATTAGTAAACACAAATTGGGTCCAAAACCGCAAAAAATACATCACATATCTCTATTGAAAAGTCATGTTGAATTTTTTCTTCGTTTGTCTTTGCATTAAATGTTATTATGTCAGCATTAGTTATTATTGTTTGTGTGAATTCATATCTCTTCAAATGGAGGGAAATACCATTCTGGTGCATGATACAAGGATTCACAGACTAATAAATGCTTGAGAATAACGTTGAGAATGTATTGACTGAATCTGTGACTGGCGTGATTTGCTATTCATAAAAAGCAGAATTAATGGAGGTCAACAGAAAAATCTTTAGCACTCTACAGGGTACGATAATTGAGCGATAAAATCAGTATTAAAAACGGTGTTTCTGGAGAAAAGTAAACCATACGATTTAGGTTCAACATCAAATGTGTTGTTACAGTTAATACGGTGTTCTAAGAAACGTCTACTGCGCGATAAAGATCCAGTTGCAGTTACGTTGTTACATTAAATGCGGACTCCGTTAATAAAACGTTTCGTAAGAAAGTTTCACTGGCACGGACCTTGTTACCATAAAAAAAGACAGTTTTCCCCTCTTATTTTTCCTTTATTCCTTTTCTTGTGGTTATCATTTTAAAGAAACGCGTTTACGTAAAAGCGAAAAACAATGTAAATATTTAGGTAAAATTTTACTTCAATACATTCTCATCTGTGAATATTTTTAAATTATTTTAATTATAAGTGTTGCATCACGTCGATAACCTGTGATGTATCGTAGTGTTATATCTTAGAGTGTCCGGAAGTTGTTTTGTCATCTACTTTTGTTTTAAATATGAGGTGTCCACCAGGTGTTTTTTGTTTGTTTGTTTTGTGCATTAACCTATAAGAAAATATTATCGTTAAGACACAACACACGTTTTACGGTTCACCGGTTTATTGAAACGATATTTGCAAGCATGGAATTTAGTAAAATCGTATTTGTTAGTCAGCCGATCTTGGAAAAAAAACAAAAGAGTCGAGATAAAGACCTTATTATTTATCTAACACTCACCTTCGACTCCTCATGAGATCTTGAATTCTCCTCTCTAAATGTACAACACTAGCATGGTGACCCGTGATTGAATGATAATCGGCGAATATTTTAGGCTCCCATTTTGTCATCGGTGAAATCGCCCATTTCCAATCAGATTTATTGCCTGCTCTAGTTGAGCAGCCTCCACGGTGTACCGGGAGGAGGATCACATGCTTCTCGCTATGACTTATTTCACAATATATTGTAATCTATATTACACTGTAGAGAACCTACTATTGATTTTATAAAATTATTTTTGTATATAATGGCTTGAATTAAAGTTTAAAATGCAGAAAGTCAAGTACCATTCTCCAATTGGCTCTAAACAGAAAAAAGTATTTCGAACACGCCTCTTTCATATCAAAGAACCTACTGTTGATTTTATATGTCGGGCATTTCTGCTTGTGTGGTAATATAACTTCTCAAATGCACTTGTGATGTTAGACTGTGTAAGGGGTTAATTTCGGTCCAAATACCCTATTCCTTCTTTTATTCGATTATTTTGATTATCGATTACCGACACGTATCGAAGACATTTTCACACAAAACCCATCTAAGAACAAAAATGTAAAATTTCATAAAAATCGTCCCATAGAGAACGAACTCACAGACACACAGACACACAAACACACAAAGTTCATTTATATAATAATAGAGAAAGTACTATTTTATACGTTTTTGCGAAACTTTGCCAATCGTTAGTGAAATCTCTTTGTCTGTTTATCCATGTTGCTTACGTCACATACATTCCTCATTGTTTGCAACAAAACATATTTCTGGTCGCAATTTACATATATACCTGTACATCTCTATCCCTACAATTATATAAATGCAACTTTGTCTCTGTGTGTGAGTTCGTTCCTTATAGACTCTGAAACGGCTGAACAGATTTTCTTTAAAATTTACAAAACTGTATGTCTGGAAGTGATCTTAGTTAAGTTTTGTCTCAGAATACCCCCCTCCCCGATAATTTCCGATAATCGAAACCGTTATTTTAATTCATCTATCACCGGTAAAGCCATTTTTCCATGCCGTCGCTTAGCAACAATGATAGAAGAACGGGCCGTAAAAATTCTACTGTGGGTAAGTTGATAGCGTGTTTTATTTATTTTTTTATTTGTTTGTTTTCTTTTGCATGACGTGCTCTGTAGGTTCAAACCCAGCACGTAATGTTATTGTCTGTTAACTGGAAAGAAGTTTATATAAAATAATTTCATAAAAGAAACGGTAGGTTCTCTAGAGTGTAGTAAAATAACATATATTTTGGACTAAGTTAATGCATGGAGGCATGTGAAGCTTTCTCCCGGGCGATTTCACGGATTTTGATGACAATAAAAATATAGGAGTGTGAAATATTCGTTGATCATTATTCAATCTTGGGCAACGTCGGGTCTCCCTGCTAATAAAAAATAATCTGGTTTTCTCAGAACTCGACAAAATTCCCCACTCCTTTACACATTACATACTCAGAGTTTCGATTAGAAAGAAACGTGAAAAATAAAAATATTATTTTTTACATTTACGAATTAACATTCTGTCGTAAAATCTTGACCAAACGTTTTAAATTTTAATGCTGCATAGATTGGGACACTTGACCGGAAAGGCAAGTTAGGTTGAATAGTGGAATGAACTCAACTCGTCCTCGCGTTTACATTGTTCTGTCGTTGTTTTAGCTTGCATCCACTCGACCCTTGTCTTAACTAACAATGATGACCCACATCTTACACGATTCAGTACTGCGTGTCCTACAATCATCACTTATCAAGGCCCGAATGTCACTCGAGGATGAGGGTTAATGAATGCAAGGTGGTAGTGTAGTAATCGTTAATGGTGTAAATTGAGTAGAATTTGATTATTTATGGGGACAGCGCAACAAGAACTTGTTTACATTGGATTTGAAGATTACCATATTGTATTCAACCGGGAAGCAGGACAGCGGAACAGTGTTCCACAGGCGTTCTTGGAAAGAAGCTTTGTTCATGGAATCTGCGTTTCAATTTAGGCACAGACATAGAGTGGGAGAATCGTTTATAGTCGTTTTAGCTAGTCGAGAGGTTTTGTGAAAGTTTGGCAAGGGGGAACTATAGATTGGAGTTCAGTCGAGCACTTGCCATGAAGATAACAATAGAGCAGAGACAGGCTCGCAACATCTCTTCTGTGAGAAAGAAGTACAGGGAAGAGAAAGGGGACTCACAGTCCTTTGTTGAGGTCGCGTCTTTCCTGTTGACTAATGCTTATGGTCCTGTGCAGTTCTAGTAATTCTAATCTTCCAGACATTACTTTCTCCCTTGAGGAGAGCTTAGTTTATTACTACGCCTGAGACGCCTCTACCGAGGAATGCCTACAGGACTGCGGATGCATATTTAACAGGCCATTATGCTCTTCCTTTAGGGCGCTGACCCTTCAAATCCCACATAACGACCCTTGTGTCACATCATCTCGCCGTGGGAGGAAGATAAACAGATACATCATAGATAACTACAATATGAAATTAAATCAACTCCTGTTAAGTTATATTGATGATTAATTAATTAAAACGTAGATTTTCAAATTAGACATTTAATGCCTGAAATCATTAAGTCAATGTTATAAAAGGTCAACGTATTAAAATGAAAAAATAAAGTTTTCATATTTTGTGCAGAATTTGAACCAGACGTAACTAACCGTTCGTTCGGCTTTGCTCGGAACATGACGTCATGCGCTCGGGTTTGACTGTAATCTGACGTAAGACGCCGATAAATGCGCGGCAAAGAACAGACGATTTTTAGAGAAAATATTGAAAAAAAAAATCAACGGGATCAGCCGGGAGCTTCTTGACAGTTATCTTTTCAAGTTTATGTGGAGAAAGAATGACCCTTTTGTCGTCATCTTAAATCATCGGAAAGTTACTCGGGTTGGTTGGCGAAGTTTCTTCCACATACGCTGTCTCTTCCCACCCCACTTTGACATCGTCTAATTTTACCGTAAAAAGTCTACCGAATCCTAAGGGAATATTTCGGCTGTCTTAATTTAATTTTACAGGAAAAAATGTTCATGAAAAGAAAAAAGTAACAAAAAAAGTTTATTTTACATTAGTTACGAAAATAAAGAAAGATTTTTTTTTAATAATATATGAAAAACACATAAAAGTGCTTTAAAAAAATTTTTTTTGTTAAAAAAATTTGAAAAAAACAAAAATTGGTTTTCTCATTAGCTTTGTTCAATTTTGTCAAATCAAATTGGTTGAAAAAAAATTACAATTTACTTGTTTTTTGCTTTTTATTTAAAACTTGTTACAAGAATGAAACAGAAATTGTTACGGTAGGTCGTTATTTTTGTTATTTTGTTATTTTTTATTTTCGCTATTTTTTTATTTTCGTTATTGTTGTGGTGGAACACATTCATTTGCATATGTGGATAGTAATTACACATAAATAGAAAGACTCAGTTAGTCTGAGTGTGTGTTCACCAGAAGCCACCGAAGGCCGCCGAGAGCAGATATGTTTCTCCAGCAAAGACTCTCTTATTTGACACCATTATGTAAATATCCTGTAAATATACCTTTTCCTAACACACTTCTTATTTGATCTATCTTTGTTTGTTGAGTCGTCATTTGTATTGCTTTCTACGTTACTTGTTTCAACCTGCAAACTTAACAGTTATATTTTTTATTTTGATTTAAAAGTTAACTTTTTATTTTTAAATTTAAATGTTTTCTTCAGTATTTTCCTTGAGTAGCACTGTTACGCTTTGATAATCAGCGACACTCGACGAAAGCCGGCGATTGATGTCATGTTCCTAGCAAAGCCGAGCGCCTTGTTAGCTGCGTTCGATTCATATTCCGCACAATTGCACATTTTTTTCGTTAAGTGCTAACAAGATTGACAGGAGAATCTATGAATATAGACATATTATTCTTGTTGGTTTTAGTCACGAAGCAGACTTTGTGATGATAACTATGAATTCAGAGTGTATCGATACTCAAAGGCTGAAAAGCTTTAGAGTTTTAATCCTTGAAATTTCTTTACATTTTATTTAAAAAATGAATGTGTCACATGTTATCTCCAATATATTTCAGTGGTTAATCGCTAGTATCGCGAGTTTTATAACCCAACACAGATCAAGCGGCTAACCATGGTGCTTCCGTGAGTGTGCTTCTGCCACTGCTCACAGGTACCACAGATCTGGATGATCGCCGAAGGGAAATACTACTACGATTCTTATTTACCCCTAACAAGGCATATTGCCACATAGGTGTAAGTGGTTAATAGTTGGGAACATGTTTACCGGGATATGTAAATAGATGAGCGAGATGTCGGTTTACATTACATTAAATTTCAGCATGTCACGACAGTAAGAGAAGTATATTTGGGCCGGTTCATCTGCTACTAGTCTCTCACTCCTAGACAAGGTTCAAAAGAGAGTCGACAACCTAATAGGTCCTGAACTATCATCCAAGCTTAAACCTCTGTCCCATCGATGCAATTGAGCATTCCTCTGCCTGTTCTACAAGTACTTTAACGGTGTATGTTTCGACGAGCTGCAAGCACTTGTACCCCCTCTACGTAAATACCCCCTACAAGCAGTACAATCCCACCCCTTTCACAGTAGAGATCCCTAGATGTAAGAGAACCTTCTACTCCAGTAGTTTCTTCCCCAGAACCGCTAGACTTTGGAACTCCCTGTCAGGTTCCTGCTTCCCCAACTGTACTGACATGCAGAAATTCAAGTGTAACGTGAACCGACATCTTGCTACCCAACTCCCCACCTAGTACCACTGTAGTCTGTGTCCCTAATAGTAGCACCCTACATCAAAGTGGTAATGTGCCTTGTTTGGGGTGAAAATGTAATAAAAAAGATGGCCAGGAGGGAATTCTAAAGTCTAGCCGTCCGAAGAAAGAAGCCATCAAGTAGAAGGTATTGCGGCATCAAGGGACTTCTACAATAAAAGAGAGTTGCTAAATGAGTTTGTCGGGTGTGTGCACGTCGGTAGATACAATAAGTTATTAGAGCACGTTCCATCAAAATACTTGTAAAACAGACAGGGATGTGCCATCGCGGCGATGGGACAGGGGTTGGAGGTTTGTTGATACTGCGAGAACTGTTAAATTGTAAAAACTTTTATGGATTCTGTCGAATCAAGAGACTAGTGATGGATGCACTAACCCATGTATGGCAACAATGTTCCATGCATGGGCGAATGGTGGTTTTGTAAAGAGAGAGGATAATGTACCTTTTTATTGTGTTGTTGACCTAATAGACACAGACAGCAATATATAAACCTGCTATTTCCCTTACATATGAGTATAAATGACTTGCGTTTTACAATTAATATTTTTCAATGTGTAATATGTTCCGATATAATTAAAACCTTTATACATTAAAAGCCTTGAACTTTAATAATTATAATAAGCTTACACCTAAAGAATTTATTCAATAAAATATATACAAAAATCAAAATTGTAGTCATATGTAATATTGTTTTATGTGGCCATATTTGCTACCTTTGATGTGGCCATATATAGTTTACCGTTGGTGTGACCATATTTGCTACCTTTGATGTGGCCATATATAGTTTACCGTTGGTGTGACCATATTTGCTACCTTTCATGTGGTCATATTTGCTACCTTTCATGTGGTCATATTTGCTACCTTTCATGTGGTCATATTTGCTACCTTTCATGTGGTCATATTTGCTACCTTTCATGTGGTCATATTTGCTACCTTTCATGTAACCATATTTGCATCCTATGATGTAACCATATTCGCTACCTTTCATGTGGTCATATTTGCTACCTTTCATGTGGCCATATGTTTTACTTTTGGTGTGATAAGTTCTGTTACTTTTGATGTACATGTAATTTTGGCCACATTTTGGCTATATTTGTTACATTTGAGCTGACCACACGGTTTTGACGATGTTTGTTAACTTTTTATGTAGCCATATGCGTTATTAACAACTCACCTGCAAAATCATCCTTTCAGCAATTGGCCCCTGTCCTTGGCCCAACGAAATTGTCTGCAATCCTTTGTGCATTCCTCCATAAACAACAAAAACAAATATGACATTTATATTCACGAATCATAATTAAAATGCGAAACTCTAAAATAACATTTATATTATTTGTATTTCAAACTAATTAGGTAATTCGATGTTCCTATCAGACAATTCAAGCTTTAAATTGTATACTTCATTAAATATAACCAGGGATCAACTTTCTTTAGCAATGAGTTGCTTATGGTAGATTCATCCCTATATTACAATAGAAAAATGCGAGCATGAAAAGTAATATGGTTAAAATTAAACATGGAAAAGTAAAAGATTATTTGTTAAAACTGGAAAAGAAAAGGACAAGATATTCTAGTAAAAAATATATTAAATTTATAACTTAAAATATTGCAGCATTAAGAACTGATTATATAATGTTATAAAATGAAGTTAAAAAACATTCTTAATTCTGCAATATATATATATGTGTGTGTGTGTGTGTGTGTGTGTGTGTGTGTGTGTGTGTGTGTGTGTGTGTGTGTGTGTGTAAAATATCTTGTCCTTTTCTTTTCCAGTTTTAACCACTTGTTCTTTACTTTTCCATGTTTAAGCTTAATTATATTACTTTTCATGCTCACATTTTTCCATTATAATCCATGATTTTTCCAGGCTTCCAGTAAATTCACGTGTTCTTTCTTTAATTTCAATCTTATCCCCCCCCCATAAACATAACATACACTTATGTAAATAACAATGTACGGCACTCGTTTGCCTTCAACACCCCCCTCAATTACCTCTCTTTCATTCTTTTATTCTCTCTGATTCACTTTTTACTTCTCTTTTCGCGAGAGCGTTGAATTGATAGCAACAGTAGTCGCTAAAGCGACGTGGTTGCTATGGAAATCAGTCATATAAAACGTCGCTCTCCTCCTTACGTTTTTTTACGATTTTGAACACCAGTAAATTCATCATAACTTTTGTTTTACTGAACAAAAATTGAAAAAAATTTTTACAATATAGCTGAGAAGGTGGTCTGTAATAATTGTTTGAAAAATGAGTGAGCGGCCAAACTTTAAAGCACTTCTAAATGACTAAAATTGCCAATTAACCATATATATATATATATATATATATATATATATATATATATATATATATCCTTTGAGTTTTGTATATTTAGGCAGAATGTCATTATTCGCGGATATTTTATTGAAGAGGATCTTCGTTCTTCTTTTTATGATCTTTCTTTCGAATTTTTCTTGTTTTCGTACAAGTATTTTTGTTGTGGGATCCAAAGTTCTTATAAAGTCCCCTAGTTTACCGAACGTTTTCGGTCTCGATTGACCATCGTCAGGATTGTTCTTCCTGTGCATCCTACTTATTGATTGATTTGTTCTCTGTCGTTTTACTGTTTTTATTACTAATTTACTGTGTGTAGTTTCGCCTAATTTGATTTTTTTCTCTTTTTTCCCCTTCCTCTTCACCTTTATCGTGTTAGAATATTCTATCGTAACCATGCCGAAAGATGCCGAGGCGAAGTTGCTGGGTATTTTGGATAATATGCAACAGTTCGAAAGGTAAACAGACAAAAATAGATTCTACTTACCTTTTTCCTCTGCGAATCGATAGAGAGCCGCCATTGGGTCGGCGCCCGGCGACAAGACAAATATCAACGGCACCGTGTGACTCGAGTCTTCATAGCTGAGGGACAAATCAAAAGTCGGCGGTTCTATAAAACTTTGATCCATTCGTTCAGCAATGAATTTCTGTATGGCTGGAATTAACTGGTTGAAAATCGAAAGTATGGATGGTCATTGGCATCAAAACCTACCGGACAGCAGAATGAGATGGAAAACGGAGCAAAAAAAAAAAACAAACAAACGAGATACTAACAGGAAAGTTGATGAACATAAGATTATTTGTAATGTCATAATGTTTGGCATTCATTCAGTATAGTTAACTGTCAATAAATTTAAAATAAACAAAAAATACAAAAATAACAATGCTTCTGCAAAATATGGAGCGTACTTGAGGTGGGTGCAGTATCGGAACCGATACTATATCCGTTTCTCCTACCCTCAGTCAGTGGAGGAGAAAGTTCGTGCCTGAGATTCTTATTCTTGTACCTATCCAGAGTGCCCGCTTTTGGGGAATAGGATCTTTCTCACACTAAAAACTAATTCTGTGTCTAACTCTGCCCACGTAGGGAGACAAATAGATATGAACACTGGGAGATGTCCATGTGTTACATGAAAGGGCTGTCCCCTTCTCATGTAAGTAAGAATACATACTAGATAAGTGAAAATGATATTAGAATAAGGCTAGAATCGAACCCTGTAAGCAAGTGTTAAAGATAATAGATAACGGAATGTTAGAAATTCAGTCTATTGTTTATTCTATTAGAAATAGTTAAATATTGTTTATGTCGGAAAAAGAGTCGATTGTCCATTCTTTTAGAAATCTGGACATTAAATATGTCAGTTAAATGAATGCACAATGCGAGTTAAAATATATTGTTTAAAAATAGGTTAAAAATAAGAATTGAGGATTCTTTGTTTTGCGAAAAGTGTGTTGGACGGACATGTGTAGAAAACGTGATATAGTCACGTTGGTAAACACACTTCTGAGGTCATACACAAAGACGATTTCTCAATATAGGAATCTGAGGGTTCGAAGTTAGTGGATGAGGATCAGATATTCAGAGCAGATCACACACGGTGATTTCAGTTGGAGAGGAGAGCCTCTTAGAAGCGAAGGGAGGAAAATAGACCATGTAAATTTTGAAGTTTGAATTCTTGACATCACCGATTGGTCGATTGAAGAATAAAGGAACCAACTATGTTTGTAACTGTTGTCATTTTTCTCTCGTTGGAATCTCTTAACCAATAATATATATATGTGTGTGTGTGTGTGTGTGTGTGTGTGTGTGTGTGTGTGTGTGTGTGTGTGTGTGTGTGTGTGTGTGTGTGTGTGGTACTTTTTTTGCATTCATATTTACTATAAAGATAGTGACGATTACCTTGTCAGGGCGAAGGCAGCGGAGGACAATCAATTCTTGTAATCGGGTTAGTTCATCGCCATAAGGTCCAGGGTATTTTATTTTGTGCGGAAGTGAGGAATCATAGACTGATTTCCACTCAGATAACTGGAATAAAGAACGCAATATCTGTATTATAATACGTTATAGCATTTCACATTTGTGCATACGTTATCACTTTTTACACATCCTTATAAAAATAAGATGGTTCAACCAGCAAAGAAGATAATTGATGGATTATCTTATGTCGCTAAGGTAAAAAGATTCGACTTTACCCATTTTAAAATTTATTGTTCCAAAATCAAATTATGTCGCCTCGCCGACTTAAATAGTACAATTTTAAAGAAATTAAAGAGTGACGGTTCTTATTATTGAATTGAAGAATATTTAGCTGACAATTTATTTTTGCGAAAAGATATGACAATATTATATTTAAAATCAAATTAAATTGATACAATTTTGAATAAAGAATAAATATGTTCTTTTTATTAATTTAAAAAATATTTAGCTAACGATAACAATTATTTTTACGTAAGAAAAAGAGTTGCTTTTCCCTCTAGGTAAATATAATAATAATTAATTAAAATTATTGACATTTATTATTTCGAAAGAAATATTATTATTTATGACATAAATGCGGGAGTGCCTCAGGGGTCTATCCTTGGACCTCTATTGTTCCTGATATTTATAAACGACCTCCCTGATAATATTGTTTCGGAGATGGGTATATTTGCCGATGACACCACTCTCTATAACAGATATGAGGGGAAAACAAATGAACACATATCCAAGAAAATGGCAGAAACACTAGAGGATGACCTCCAATCCGTAGTGGAATGGGGACAAAAATGGTTGGTCTCATTCAATGCTGCTAAGACTAAGCTTGTTTCCTTCAATAACTACAAGAAACCTTCTCTACCACCAATAGCAATGGCCAAGAACACATTGCCTGAAAGTACTTCTTTTAAACTCCTCGGCCTAACGTTTACAGGGAATATGAACTGGAATAGATACATTGAGAGCATTGCCAAAGCTGCTGCAAGGAAGGTTGGCTCCCTCTACCGTGCTAGAAAACTACTTACGCCTGCCAGTATCCTATACCTCTATAAGGCAACCATTCGCCCATGTATGGAGTACTGTTGTCACATCTGGGCTGGTGCATCTGCTGCTTGTCTCTCGCTCCTGGACAGGGTTCAAAAAAGAGTCGCAAACCTGATAGGTCCTGAACTGTCATCTAGGCTTCAACCTCTGTCCCATCGACGAGATGTTGCATCCCTCTGCCTGTTCTACAAATACTTTAATGGTGAATGCTCTGACGAACTGCAAACACTTGTACCTCCCCGACGTAACTACCCCCGACAAACCCGACAAGCTACTAAGTCTCATCCCTTTACAGTGGAGATCCCTAGGTGCAAGAAAGCCTTTTACTCCAATAGTTTCTTCCCCAGAAGTGCGGGTCTTTGGAACTCCCTTCCGGGATTCTGCTTTCCCAACTGCAATGATATGCAGAAGTTCAAGTGTAATGTTAACAAACATCTTTCTACTCTTCTCCCTTCATAATGACCCCGCTAATTAATTCCCTAATAGTAGCCCCCTGCTTCAAAGTGGCACTGTGCCTTGTTTGGGGTGAAAATTGAATAAAAAAAAAAAACATTAAGAGTAAATTATAGAAATTCATGTATAAAACAGTTTTTTTCCACGGATTTTCGTATTAAAATAACTACTTGCAATTTCACCGTCAATTTAAAGATTATCCCGCTGAAAGTCTTAAACCATAATTAGTTAAGATGATTTGTTTTTATTTTACAAGAGAACAATATCGTTTATTGCAGTAAAATCATGAACATCAACAATCAACCATTCTTTAATAAAGATAAATATCCATTTATCTTTATGTATATATATATGTATATATGCATATATATACGTATATACATATACATATATATACATATACATGTATATATATACACACATACACACACACATATATATATATTGTATTTTGTGTACAGAAAGTTGTTAGATGAGACAAGTCATTGGTACCGTCGGTTTCAAACCCGATAATTAGGACCGTTTTAGATATCCACATCAAGCTCTCTTCAGCCAATACTCATGAAGACGGTACCAATGACTTATCTCATCTAACAACTTTCTGTACACAAAATACAAAATATAAATACGCTCTTATTTTTCTGATTTTCCTTTTAATTGAGCACTCTGTTGGATTTCTTTAAAAAAAAACTAATCACAATCATATATATATATGTATATATACTTCATTTACTCACATAACATTAATATACGAAATTTATGCGTAAACTTTAAGTATTTATTCAACAGTACTCAATACGTAGGTAGAGTTAGTTAGTAATTTATGAAATATATATGGCGATTAAGCTACACTAAATATTCCGCGTTTCATCCACTCTAGGATTCTTCTGGCTTATGCGAGAATTTTCCGGTTGCCTCGCGTTTTTATATAATCGCATCTTCTATTGAGTTTTTAGTTAGCCAGCTTCCTAGTATCCACCGCGCCCTTCCTAATCAGCCAATGAGCAGGCACTTACAGGACAAAAGTAAACAAACAAATCAAACAAGACCTAGAATTAAACCAGTGGGCAAATACTGCCGAAGCAATCACTTGATTTAAAAATATAGAAAACAAAAATAATGTACGTTTATACAGTTCGACATCATAGACTTCTGTCCCTCGATATCTGAAGAACTTTTAAACATTGCCTTAGAATTTGCCGAAGCATACACTGATATATCCTCGGAAGAAATCAATATCATTAAAAAATTTAGAAAATCAGTTCTAATAAATAACAATAACCAATGGATAAAAACTAAAATGACAAATTCGTTTGATTTGGCGATGGGTGCCCTAGATTCTGCAGAGGCATCAGATCTTGTGGGATTATTCAATCTATACACCCTCACAAGCATATTTGATACTACGGATATCGGCCTATATAGAGATGATAGACTAGCTATAATAAAAGATTCCAACAAAATCAAGGGAGATAAATTTAAGAAAATCATGCACAAGTTTTGACATTAACGTCAAAGGAAAAAGTAAATCGTAAGCTAAACGTTTTGGTTTTGATTCTCGGTGATGGCGCACGAGTCATTTTCTTTTAACTTTTAAATCATGACTATATATTGGGTCCAATATAATATAATAATAAATACGATATATGCATTAATCAAAATATAATATTTAAGCGTCTTTTACGACCGGCTAATGCTGAGCGGTCTGCTAGTTTCTCAATATAAATGCCATGTTAAAAATGAGTTTCTAAAAACGTTAATATTCAGCACGGTTCGAATTCTGCATAGGCATTGTTATTTATGAATATTTTGTTTATTTTCAATTTATTGACAGTTAATTATACTATTTTGCGATCGGGCGATGCCGGGTGGCCTTCTACTATATATTAACGAAATCGCTTGTTAACTGTTCACTTTATCTCTTACATTATTTTGAAAATGTTCCCTGAAGTTTTCAAACGCCGGCAATTGAGAACATCGAACAATTTCTGACCAGTTTCTATTGGGAAGCCAATCTGGTGCTGGGTTACGGTAGGGGTTTTCAAGCGCAAGTCCACCGGTCAGTAAAAAACTCCATTCCTGATCATCAATGATTCCCCTGTAATAATAATAATAATAATAATAAGAAGAAGAAGAAGAAGAAGAAGAAGAAGAAGGAGAAGAAGAAGAAACAGAAACATGCCAGATTAAAGGAATAAGAAACATGAAAAAAACTATTGAAATATTAATGCTTGTCAATGCGTTAAGAAAAGTTTCAAAAGAAAAATGGAGAACAGCACTAGTAGTAGTAGTAGTAGTAGTAGTATAATTAATCATTGTGTTATACACTCAACATGCGAAATGACTAGTTAGATCACTGAAGTTAAGCATACTAGTACCTGGTCAGTATTAGATAGGTAACTATTTGGGAATACTAGGCAAGGGGTGTGGTAGAATGGCGACACCTCTCTGCAGAAAAACTAACGCCTTTAAAACATCGCTTTGGGACCATTTTTTAATTCGATATTCCCTAAAAACTTCCTTATTCGAAGGAAGTCGCCCGGAGTCCTTTTCGTACCAGGACAACGGATACTTTTTTCAAATTTGATGAAATTACACCAATTGTTTTGAATAGTAGCAGTAGTTGTATTTCCTGTGATACCTCCGGCAGTGTGCTTCCTGAGAAAACTACGTCTACATTAATATTATGATAATGTTCGCTTATATGAAACATTTTGTCATCCTAAATATGGTTTGGGAAAATTTGAACACAATTATTTTGAGTAGTTTTGCAACCTACAATCTATCAATACTCATAAGCGTATAGGAAATTTTTCCATTATAATATCTTTTTAAATAACAAGTAAAGTTTTGCACCTGCAGTGTTGTTCGATAGCTTCTCTAACAAAGACTACATTCATAAATCTTTACTATTTGTGATTCCTGCTATATACTAGTCTATGTTGTTAGAAAAAAATTCTAGTTTGGCTTTATTTGATTTTAATATTTAGTCCGGTTGGATATTTCCTAAATTGGTGGTACATACAGGGATTCGGAGGGTGTTTCACTCTCACTCTTTGACCTACTACCACTGCCACTCATGTATAGTGGGGAGACTTTATAGTTTTGCATCTTATAATTGACTAATATACAGGATATGCTCCATTATATAATCTTATATAAAGTCAATTCTCACCTTAATATTTGTTCCGGTTAGCTTCGCAAACAAAAGCTGCATGCATAAATGTTTTCACTTCGTGATTTCTGTCATATATTGGTATGTGTTGTTCGGTCATACATACAGGAATTAGGGTGAGTTATCATTCTTACAATCATATCTACTGCTACTGCCACCCATGTACACCGGGAAGATTTTATTGAATTTAATAATTAAAATACTATATTATAATACGGTTTAATTAATAAGTAAGAGAAAGGAAAAGAAACTCACTGCCCCTTTGCCAAACCGATGCAGAGTAAAAAGGTGAACAGAAGTTTGTCCTTTTCAAAAAGCGACCTGCAGACGTTGGTGTAGACACTACGCAAAAAGAAGGCATTCAAAGATGTGATCCGCTCAAAAAGATTGGTCGATCGTTCACTGTTTGCGATGGCCTGGAAAGAAAAATCAAGAAAACATAGCCGATGAATAACTAACTGTTTATTAGTGGCATTTGTACTTCGAAATTCACACGCTGACGGCCGATACTTTAAAATACGGATGATCAGAATTGCTTTAAGAGAGTGCGTGTTTTGGATAAATTGTTTTGGAGTCTCTTTCATAATTTGTAAAAATTTTATCACGATTTTGAATGTTATTCACTTATTTGCCACCAAATCAAAATGTAGCAGAGGTTCCAGAAGGCGAGAATAGTTAGCTCAGAAAGGGGTCATCTTGGTTGGGTACAAAAATAACCAATAACACACTTGTCGGCATTACCTGATAAGGACGCTTCAGAGTATTGGCTATTAACCAACTCCTACTTAAAACGAATGGGTGTTGTCTGAGAGGATCCGGCTCGATAATAATGATATGACCTAAAACTATATCCGATGGTAAGGCCCCACCTTGCGGGCCTTGGGGAGTGTGGAGCCACCCTTTAATTGCCATTGCTCCCAGGTCCACTCTGACCCGGAGTGATAGTACCTGTTAGGGTCTCAACTATGGGTTAAATAGAATCTGACTTAAAAAAAAACAAATATACTCCATTAAAAATCGTTCCTCAAAATAACTAGATTCGACATTAAATAACCTGAAAAAGGTTGATATGCCGTAAAACAAAAACAACCAACCAACCGACTCGATAATGACGAAACTGATCCAACATTGTCCGACTGGTTGCCGAAAACGGATTCGCTGACAGTATTAAAAATCTGTTATTGGAGTAAAGTGAACAAAATACTGTATACGATTTCTTGTTAACATTAATTTAAAGGGAATCCTAAAAGAATGCGGTTCGATACTATTTCAAAACTAATTTTGGGGGAGATAAAAGAGTAATCTATGGAGTTAGATTTACTGTGGCTCTGAATGGCGATGTTTAATGAACTACTATAATTTTTTGAGTCGAGCGGCCACTGCATGTCATTTTGGCATGAAAAGTGCAAAACAGATCGTTCCCAGACGTAAATCAAGGATGCGTGACATATAAGGTGAAATCACAAAGCGGGAGGATAAGTCGAGATTACGAATGACGTGACTTTTGTCTCACTGGAAAAAAGAGGCAAGGGTTTCGAATCCGTCTTCCATGGATGTCGTGCGCGAGCGGCCGAAAATAATGGGAATTTGTCCATAGAAGTTGGACGGAACACATCGTCGCTAATGCAGTGAGAAAATTTCGAAATCGACAAAATGAAATGTCTTTCCGTGAACTTCTGCTCACTATGTCTCTCATCAGTTTTAAGACGATAGTTAACTAATTAAATACTTAAGAGAACTTTATTCTCTATCTATCTTTTATCTGTGTGAGTCAATTGTATCCAAAAATAAAACTTTTAGAAACTCTCAGCAAATGTCTTCTTTCTTTATGAAGAGTTTAATTTGTCTAGCACCACTGATGACGTATTGCGGTCAGGTCAAAATGTTACAGAGGGAGGGGGTTTCAGGTGACAAAGGTGGTCCTGGAGAGGACGGCCTCCTGCCTGGGCATGCGAAGATGACATCAATAGAAGTTGAACACAAGAGAGTCGGGCAGGGTAGCGATCCTAGATCCAGATACGTCGAGAATGGTGTAAAAGAAGATCAAAATGGGGAGGGGCGTAGAAATCCCCGAGAATATGTATCAGCAGGACTGACTGACGTTTCAGACAATTAAAAAAAAAAGTGTGGAGGAATGTTTTGCGTCATTCGTTCCAATAAAAAGAGACATCCAGACAACGAGAAGGCAAGAAAGCAGACACATTACTTTCCTGCCATTTTGCTCACACCACGACCCTCTCTACGCTGTCAGTGTTGTCGCTAGAGAATAAACATTGTTTCTAAGTATTCATGCCTGTTACTTTTTCTTAAAAATACCAGAGATGTTTTTGTGTGTTTACGTCCGATTGTGGGTGCGCAACACATGCAATAAAGCAGTTAATTTATATAAGTTTTTGCACAGAACATACCTCTCTCTGTTGTGCCTTCTTCTCTTTTCATTATTCAAGTTCATCTCCCGTCGAAGAAACCCAATAACAATAAGGTTATATATCTGATATATTTTGATTCAGGTTTCGGAGTTTAAAACGGCTTCTTTTGATTCCTATACTATGTTAAAGTCGTGTTTCTCCCAGTTCTCATATCTTTCGTACTAACTTGTTTAACTTTCCCACTCTAACTTCGAACTTAAACTTTATTATTCGTGTCCAAATCACCTAATCCATTTTTCACGTATTTTGTTTATTTATCTAAGATTCTTGTTTGTTCTTAAGATTCTACGTAAGCATTCCCGATATATTTCCCCCATGTTTTTATCTGTAAAATATTTTGATCTGTAAAATACCTACTTTATCGCGATACATATTTTCTCACATTCTGTTTACCAAACATCAACAACGATCATAATAATAATCGTTCAGGTTACTTTCTGTTGCTCGGCAGTGTTCTACTTTTAAAAATTAGGTTTTTCGTGCATTACTGAGCTAAATTATAAATAAGAAATCAACCGACAATTCATCATATTATTACAATATATTACAATATATTTGAACTCCACCGTTGCATTTTTAAACGAACTTCTGTTTAGTGTAATTTACATAACACCATCACTCCTCACGCCCAGAGAAAAACTCGTTACATGCAAATAAGTATCCAACAGTGTACACTTCATTTTTCTGAGATACAAATAAAAAAAATCGATTAATTGGAAGATAACAATGTTTTTCGACTTACTTGCAAGTACAAATTGATGAACCAGTTCAATGAATACTGATACATCGGATCAATATTGGCCAAATCGGAGATAGTGAAAAACAAAATGCTGCTGTGCTTTGCAACCTAGAAAGATAGGCATATAAATTTAAAATATTATTATTATTATTATTATTATTATTATTATAACATATATATATTGTTAAAAATAAGGAACGATTTTGTTTTACATATGTGAACGTTCATGCGAGACTGAAGCTAATTCAAAGAGCCACCTACGTTCACACATCCGCAAAGTAGTTAACTAAAAAGATGACAAACTTCCGTTAAGAAGAAACAATAATATATTAATGGTTTAGCTTACTTAAAATATTTAGAAAAACATACATAGTCGCTTGCATTAACATTTTAAAAGCTTTAAAAATGTGTTTTGAAAATAATAGAATATTATTATTCTATTTAAGAGTCTTTTATATATATTTTTTCGTTATCGGTGCATTTTATTCAAAAAATTAAATTGCACCAATCATATATCTGGTAAGCAATATTTCTTTTTAAATAAAGTAAAGAAATTAAATCAAAATAAAATCTACGAAAAAGTATAAAAAATAAAAAGATATTTTCTAAGATTTGTGTTGTGGAAAAAAAAAAGAATTTCTGAAATTCCTTACCGGTTTGTAACCATTTCGAACGCTGTCGATTTCTTGTTCGGTGTTGGAAGCCACCAATTGTTTCTCGGAGATTTTGGCGGATAATCTTTTACTGGATGACAATATCTCGATAGCTGTTTCGTCCTCAAGAATGTTGCCCTAAAATTTTGACGAGTAAGGACCAAGTTTGATTTTTAATGAAAAAGAAAAAAGTTAGTGATTGGAAGGCGGGTATATAAGTATATAAGACGCCGCATTCCTATTATGTCACCTAAGATTTTCTCCCCTCTTCTGATGAGAGGAATTAGGTTTCGAAATATCATGATATAAATATCTCTCACTTCCTCTACACCCTAATCGATGTATATTCTTATTGAATAAATGAATAAATCTATATATCTATAAAAACAGAGATGTGTGTGCCACAGACGATTTCTGATTGGTTAATCCAATAATCACATCTCCTAAAAAACTATGGTTCGTAGGCTCTTACCTTTACCATAAAATATTATGGCTTGATTTATTGTCCATCTTGGAAGGGTTTAATTTTTTCCTAACTTGCGATTTACAAATTAAAAAAATACGAAACTGACAATCTAACAATCGAACCTCCGACATCACGGCCGCCATTATGAAACTAAACCAAAAAAAAAAAAAAAAAGCGCCTTCACTCGTGGTCTTTACATTTCGGGTTTGGGTACTTGTGCAGTTTTCCATTGACATTAAAAAATGGAAATATTTAAAAATATATATATATATTGTACGTACTCGTCATGGGATAAAGTTTTCCTACAGAAAAAATCACGTAATTTCATCAAGTAGTTATTTTTTTATAGCGAAAAAAGAAAAAAATCAACGCTACAAGCGAGTCATTATTAATTAAACAGAAAGTTCAAGTAGGGGGATTTCCCCATTTTTTTTTTTTATAGCGAGGCCAAATTTCGCGAATTTGGCCTTTTTATAAAGCAGTTTGGCCTTCAAATTTCTGTTTGGCCTTTTTCTTCACCGATGAAATAAAAAAAGCAAATAAAAACAACGCAATAAAACTTTTAAAAATACGGCACACTTTTGTTGTTCTTGTTTGGTTTTTTTTTGGTAATTTTCCTTATTTTTTTATTTTTTCAAGATAATACTATTAAATGGACACTATTATGCCAAATTAGCCCCCCCCCCCCCGAAAAAAAATGCACAAAAATTCGAGATTTAAGGTTTTGACGAGATAATTTAGCGAATTGTCCGGACTATTGCGAGAGAACCATCCATTAGTTTTTCCTGAAATTTTGCCACAAATTGTATTTCAATACATAGATGTGCATAGTAACAACATTTTTTAGCCGAAAATTTCCGTTGCGTCCCCAGATTTCATCGGTGAAGAAAAAGGCCAAACATAAATTTTGAAGGCCAAACTGCTTTAAAAAAAGGCCAAATTCGCGAAATTTGGCCTCGCTATCAAACGATTTGACCTTTGAGAACTCTACCAAACTCCTCCTACAATTTTGGGTCTAAACACGTGATATTTTAGATATAGATTCCTTGGACATGGATCTAACTTATTACCTTTACTTGATCCCTAAACAATAAATGTTAAGAAGTCATAATAGGGGTCAAAGTTTAAAAAATTGACCGTTTTTTTTTCTCAGCATTAACCTCAAAACACCTGGGCAACGCCGGGCACCGATTGCTAGTAAATATATAAATATATTTCTTATATAGTTTTATATCGTCATTTTCTTTATTTATTGATTTCTATATAAGCTCCGATACAATTTGTTGAGCATTATCCCGATAAGTCTACTCTTAAAGAATTGATCTCAATCTCTTCTTTAAATCCCATATATATATATATATATATATATATATATAACAATGTTTATTATTGTAACGTAGTCGTTACATTTTAATCTGAACCCGACGTTGTGTATGAAAGTCTCGCAAAGAAACAAAGGAAATAAATTCGACATGAATTTTTTTCTTTAGTTGAAATAAAAGGTCTTTATTACCGGTCGTTTCTACACCAAACATCCTGACACTAATTTTTTAAGCCAGCGACAGTATGGCCGAATTCCAGCTTTTCTCGTCAAGGTTAATTAATATTTTCTTAGTCTCTAGCTATAACCAGCTGTTATGTCTGTTCGTTTCACTGTATACAGTTGTCTGAGAATCTTGTTAAAGTTTAGGATAACATTACTTTTGCATCTTGTTTAAAAGTTCCTGTCGTGATTAAAAAAAACTCTGCTGTTTCAATGCGCTTAAAAATCTCTCGATGTTTTATTTCGTTTCTTTTTCCTTCTTTTTCATCCGATACCTCTATAACGTTACTACGCGACACATCTTGGTCATTTGCATAGTATTAATGACTTCGTTGCCTTATAACCACGTACCCATTCATTATTATACTAAAACTGAGTTAATGAAACCTGATACAAATAAACTTTAGTCTATTCCTGACTTGTGTACCAAATTCCACTGAGAAATACTCAACGGTATTTGTTTCTATTGCTACACAATTATAAACGCTTGAATACGCGTTCAAAATGTCTATATCTCTGGCATATTCATTTCTTGGCATTGCTCTGATTTCAACTTTGATGGTCTTCTTTAATCTATAGTTTGTGACTTGTTTTGATATATATTATCCTTTGGGGTTTCACATCTGGTGAGCAAAATGCCTATTTAGGATCACACCTTCGACTGTTGAGTGTCCACCGCATATCATTGGACGGTGACAAAGCAAAGTCTCTTGGACTTGAACCGGGAATATTACGTTCGCTTGTATATCTTTATCAAAGGAAAGTGTTAGATATTAACAGGCAAAGCCGGGAAGAAAAATATTCAATGGGTTCCACACGCGCAAATGGATTCAAATGTTACGAATTCGGTATTTCCTCCTATTGTCTTACTGCATAATTCGTCCCAGAAATATTTGAGCGGGTATCGGTCAACGATTGAGGCAATAGACAAAGGAAATATCAGAGATACCAAGGGAAGAATAGAGACACAAAAAGTTAGAGAAAGACGGTTTCAGCACGTACCACTTCTTCACCATCAGCCAACTGTCTAACCTACGTGCCCCCGCGCCTTTCCATAAACGTCAAAACAAGAATAACAATTTATCATAAAAAGCTGATTTTCTGCGTGAAATAAAAACAATTATATGTTTTTGTAGATCAACTGTGTTGTGATTTGTACTTTGCTGTCAGTGCCTCCATGCCAGATCACGTGTGACAGAAGAAGCAATCCATGAATTGCAATACGCTGACGACCCAGCTCTGGTGAGCTCATCTGAAGAGGGTCTTCAGCGCACCATCAACACTATCTCCAACATTTACTCCCGAGCTGGTCTAGCCATCAACATCAACAAAACAGAGGCACTTAACATATGTGAACACCGTCAGGAACCACCAATGTTCACAATCAACCAACAGCCACTGAAAAACACTCAAGAGTTTACTTATCTTGGCTCAGTGCTCACTGACTCCTGTGACCTAACAAGTGAGGTCCAACGGCGCATTGGTCTGGCTGCTGCAGCCTTTGGTAGACTCTCGCACAGAGTTTTTATGAACCGTAACCTCACCAACACCACCAAGGTTTCTGTCTATAGAGCAATCTGTCTCTCCATCCTCTTGTATGGCAGCGAGTCATGGGTGCCTTATAGATGCCACCTGAAAAAGCTAGAAGCATTTCATACCAACTGCTTATAGCGTATACTAGGTTTAAAATGGTGGCACAGGGTGCCACACAATGAGATACGCAGGCGCACTCAAATGGACCCACTTGAAATAATTCTAACAAATAGACAACTTAGGTGGCTTGGTCACACCATCCGGATGCCAGCAGAAAGGCTCCCACGCAAGGTCCTCTACGGGGAACTTGCAGAGGGCAGACACAACCCTGGGGGTCCACGTAAACGTTCCAAGGACCAACTGAAAACATCATTGAAAAAGTGTGGCATAGAATCCAACGCCATCGAACATGCTGCTGCTGATAGGAGAAAATGGCGAAACATCTGCCAAGAGGGCTTGGAAACTTTCACCTCCACCTATAAGGACCGAGCAGAGCGAAGAAGACACCAAAGGCACGCGGCGCAGCGGGCAGACGGCATCTTCCCTTGTGCTGCCTGCGGCCGCGTATGCAATTCACGAATTGGACTCCACAGTCACCAGCGAGTCCATCAGGCGTAATCTATCTGGGACTGTTAGGCATGGTGCAACGTCATCGTCGTCAGCGACGGACTACTGAAGAGAAGAGAAAGATATTTTGTGCCAGTGACTAAAGTAAATGTTAACATTATATAGATTAGACAAAGGCGATTATGTAATAAAACGACGATGTTAGGTTTTTGCAGTTCCATCTGATAGGCGTCGACGTCCTCCCATATACAGCGCCTGGTATTTCTAAATGGTCACTCATCTAGTACATTTCTGACTAAAACAGGGTGGGCCAATCAAGCATAAAGTTTTTTGTATTAAATATGGATTACAATTAAAATACACTGATGCAACTGATGAAGATAAAATGCTACACGAAAGGAATCTAAATATTTGTAACACTGTTCAGAGAACACGGTAACATCATGCGGTTTTATGGAAATCGCTCCAGATAGTGCATGAAGCCACTTAATGAAAGAAGTTAAATGTAAATACTACTTCAAAGTACAAAAATAGCTTTTCAATGATAAAGATTGATAGATTCAAAAAAAGATTCAGCAAACAGTAATTTTTCTCCTTTGTCAGAAACATCGCTCAGTGAATGTGAGGAGAAAAGGATACAGGAAGCGAGAGTTACAACGTTACCGAAAGTAAACCCAAATCCACTCTCGACTATCGTTTACAAAATAAAAATTCTTAGTCTTTTAGAATTACAAGACAGCCTAAAACAAGTTTAATCATCACTAGGGAACCTTCCATTTTTGTCAGAAATGAACCTTCTAAAACCAGATATGTTTTCATATTGTTATATTACCTGACTATTGGAAAGAACTTGTAATATTTTATCTTCAATTTCTTTTAGTTGTCGTTTATTGCAAGCGCTTTCGACGATTAACTGGTTCTTTTTTTCTTCCAGATCTGGTTTTTCTCGCGCGGCGACAATCCCCAAAAGTTGGTCTTCCAAACCTGTCGGTGTGATCATGAAATTGATCAGAGTCACCTTGAAAAAGATTAGACAATAAAACATTACATGAAAATAATGTATTAATGTTATTATCAATTTCATTATCATTATTAGCATTACTAGTAGTAGGAGGAGGAGTAGGAGGAGGAGTGGAAGAAGGAGGAGGAGGAGCGGGAGTTATAATAATATTGTTAACCCAATGGTACACTGTCAACGCCCAGGGTACTTCGTGGCAGAGATGGTGCAATTATGCGCAATGTGTCGGAATCTGTAAGTGTTTATTATTATTATTTTATTATTATTATTATTAGTAGTAGTAGTAGTAGTAGTAGTAGTAGTAGTAGTAGGAGGAGGAGGAGGAGGAGGAGGAGGATGTGGAGTATATAGTTACCCCAAAAGCCAACCCTGGATATCAAATTGTGCAATTATAACCAATAACTTTAAAGTGTTTATGAGTGCAAGGTGTAAACGATAAATTGGCCGTTTGAAATCTCAAACTTTTAATCTTTGATAAAGAAGAGAGAGTAAAAAATTTGGTCATGTTTATTTAATTGTTTTATTAAATACAAGCAAATACAAACATTTTATTCTATGCGTCCACCTTCTGCGTCCACAATTTGCTTAATGTTAGTCCTAAAAGCACGACAGGCCTTGACAGCTGACTCTTTCTTGTAGCGCTGAATGCTTGCCTTATGGGGATCTTCAAGAAGGCTACACTGTTATGGGGGGGGCGAAGACTTTCTCAACATCGCCTCATAACTAATAGTGGCAGGGGTTCAAATCTGGTGAGCTAGAAGGACAAATATTTGAAGGCACAAAAAACGGCAACTATCTCTTCAAGAAGTTCTGCACTGTTTTTGAGCAATGAGCAAGTGCTTTTTTAGAGGACCATAGTTCTTAATCTAGTGTAATAGAACTTCCTCCATAAACCTCAGATATTCCGCTGTATTGAAGTGAGGAAGCATGACTTGCCCACTGCTGGTAACAGTTCCAAACAGCATCGATTGTGATGGATTTGCTGCAGTGGACCGTTACAAGCCAATGATAAATCTTCTAGTGCGGATTGTATCACTTCCCGGACTGTGAGCCTTCGTTTGAGTGTCTTTGCCTTCCCTTCAGTTTGCTACAATACGATAAAAGGTCCTAAGAGCACAGCCAGTGTCTCTAATAATGTCTAATGGCCGGAGCGGAATAAATCAGCAATAATAATTCTGTGGTTAATTTCTACACTGGCACTCATTCTTTTATATTTTTAGTTGCCTAATCTAAAACATCAGACCCTAAAGATTACATCAACTAATGCCGATTTAAAAACTTAATTTGCGGATTGAAATTACTGCCAATTTATGGTTTACAACCCGTATTATTATTAGTGGTAATAGTAATATTAGCAGTAATTTATTTTTACATCAACGGCACATTCTTCATCGCATACAATTATATACAATGATGTTGAAGTTCATATGTGTTTTGTTGTTGTAGTTGTAGTAGTAGTAGTAGTAGTAGTAGTAGTAGTTTATCCCCTATGATGCATTTATTTTGTTCAGAGGAAATTAATATGATTCTTCATGCTAAATTAGGCGCAAACACACACACACACACACACACGCACGCACAAACACACACAAACACACGCCAATGATGATTATAACATTGAATCAAAATATTTTATTTGTTAATTTGTTATGAATTTGTACTCATTATATCCCATTAATTTCTGATGAATGTCCAATAAGGATATTCAAATCGCGAATTCGTTTGCATATACTTGAAGTGAAGAAACGCACCAATGCGTTCGATTTTGTTTGCTGCTAACTTTTAAAAAAATTTTAATGACGTTGTGTTTGTGTACATTTTATTATTTTCTTTGAAAAAAAAAAAAAACGTAAAAAGTGGTCAAACCTTGACTGACACTTCCGGTAAGAAATGAGGATTTCTCAAACGAGTCGTAATATAAAGACGAAAATCTTTGCTGAATTCAACCACGTGATCCCCGAACCGAACAAAGTCAAGTCCATTCTGTAACACAAAAGGAAAAAATGAAAGAGAAAAATGATGTAGGAAATTTATTTAGATGGCGTTCATGCCGAACTATTTGAAAGGTAGATACAACATGTTTACGAGAAAAGATTGATATCATCAGATTTAGTGAGAAGAAACTTCTATTAAATTAATAAAATGAAGTAATATTTGAAGTGCAATACATTAAGCTTAAAATGTTTTTGGAGACATATAAACAAAAACTTTCTGTACGCAATATTGTAAGGTAATAAGATTTGTTCTATGTGATTGACGACGGCATATTTTTCGGCGATTTCCTGTGCGGCTGGTGGGGATGTTTAATGCTAATGGTACTACTATTACTGTTATCATTCTGACATTATTGCTGATATGTTCATGATATTAGTCATGTCGACCTTTTCTATAATTTCGAGGTGTTTCTATTTTAACATTTGGTGTATAAAAAAAACTGTCGTCGATGAATACATACAATTAATAATACTGTATGTTTTAATCTACTGACAGTGATTCCTACTATACCATCTAAAATATTTTACGGATATTTTTATTTTATAGATAAATCATTCCTTTATATTCTGTTATACCGGCCTTCCTTGAACAGAGGAATTTACACCGATTATACAGCATATTCCATCACGGGCAATGCCGGGAAACGGACCCTGTTAACAATTAATAATACAATTACGATTTACCAAAATATAGATAAAATTAAATAGAGAAATGAAATTCTAAATAAAGAGTTTGTGGAGATACATATTTGCCTGCATATGTGATATCTCTTACTTTGTCTTCTTATACTAACCCTAACCTTAACCCTAACCCTAACTTAACCCGTATCCACCAGAAAAGTTTAGGGGCAACTTTAGCATTTCCAATTATTACTTCACCCATATCCAAATAATCCGAGTAATGTCACACATTTTTACTTAATTTTATAATAAAATACGTATGAAATACGTTTATAAGCTAAATTACAACTCAATATTATGTAAAATATACAAATATTTATTTCTTTAAATTAATATTTCGGCGATATACACTATCGTAAGAATTTAATATCATTTTTCCTCGTCATAGTGATCAATGGAAGAAAATAGTTAACATAGAATCCGCGTGTTGTTCGTATGCGGTGATATTTTCGAATGCCGGAAGATAGCGCTTAAACACAACTTTGACTAATTAATTTTATAATTTGGTGTTATAACTTAATGAGTAGAACGAGATATTTATTTTCACTTACAACTAATTATTAATAATTAATTATTAATAATTAATTATTAATAACTAATTATTAATACGTATTTGAAAATATTACTGTTATGAGGTCACTGTAACAAATTAAAGTTGAGCCTTCTTTAGGGAATTAAGACCAGTTAACTTTCGGCAAACGCAACATTCCGAGTCTCATTAGAGAGTGGGGGGGATTTATTGATAGTGATTTTAGCTGATCAACTTTATCGGTTTGTTTCAATGCGTGTATTATAAATGGTTCACCACAAAGAAAAGAACAAATTACCTGTTTAAATGTTTGTTTCAAGAGGATTGGTTCTAGCAAAGGATCCAACTCTTCGTGAACATTTTCAAGAAGACATGGGTGGCCAAACTGAGAAACAAGTAACCGATAGCAAATAAAATGATACAAAATTAAATATTAAAATTGAAAATTATAGTCAGGTAAAAGCAGAGAAGACATACGAAGATAGTAAAGAAAGGACATAAGAAAACATTTGAGAAATGGACGTCGAGAAGAGGACAGGATAATAGAAGACATAAGATGGCGGAAAGATAAGCAATAGACAATAAAATTACAAAAGAAGTGGTTTGAAGAGGATAGGGTTAGGGTTAGGGTTAGGGTAAGGACAAAGGATAAAGAAACAGTTAAAAATAGAAGATAAAAGTAGTGAATAGCACAGAACAAAAAACGGAGAATAGATAATTATGATTTAACCATCTCAATAAATTCTTTTTCTATCCTTTGCAAATGATTCCAATTTTAGGATGTTATTATGGGTGATAATGACTACAAGTTGCCAAAATTTCAGATTAACAAATATTAGGTTTATAAAATCTTGTCCCTTAGTTTTGGAAGCTACTGTATACTATAATAAAGTGATATTTCTGTCTGTTTGTTTGTCTACAATTTGGTTAATATATACAAAAAGTTATACCGATTTCTAAATATACTATTTATTCAACAAATCAATATTCAAAAGGTTCTTTAATTTGCATATTACATTAAAGAAAATATGTTTTAATAATGAACTTTAAATTTTTATTGCAAATTAGTAATAGGATTGTTTTAAGTTGTTAATATTTAGAAATATTACATAAAACTGATTTATTTAATTTATTTTATTTATTATTAATTATTAGTCTAACCGGCATTTAAAATTATTATTTATTACTAATTATTAGTCTAACCTGCATTTAAAATTATTATTTATTAATAATTATTAGTCTAACCTGCATTTAAAATTATTATTATTACTAATTATTAGTCAAACCAGAATTTAAAATTATTATTTATTACTAATTATTAGTCTAACCAGCATCAGCTGCAATTTAAAAACGGAAGTACGGTTTCATTTAACCTGTGAGCTATTTTCCTTTAAGCTATGAGATTTTATTTCCTTGTTTGAATTTCAGATATAAAAATGGTTATGTTTTATGCTTCCAAAATCCTAAATATGGTAAGCTTTCAAGAACCTAGGATATTTGGTGTATATTTAATACTTGACTGGTGCAAAAATAATGTTGCTTTTGATGTTAAACTTTCAGTCAGAAAACGACAATATTTGTGCACCAACCTACTAGTATCCAGAAATATGCTTTTTCCCTCCTGGTAACGCCGGGTATGTATAACTAATGGTAACTAATTTGACGCCATAAGTATTAAATATTAGTGAATACATTACTAGTATGAATATTAGTTATTCTAATCAACCTGGTCAGTAAATTGACTACATTATTTTAAAAAAGAACTTTCACTCACCGGATTGATTTTTCTACGATATAAATATCAGGTATTGAGTTTCGAATCTCAGTGACATGTTCTCAGTTTGAGGAAGAGAAGTCTATCTAGAGATATAACCCATATAGATAGATATTACCAATCATGAGCATCTAAGTAATAGCCACATCCTGCATTAAGCTCGGCCTTGTGTCACATTCAACCCTCGCATGGATGGAGGGGAGTAGATAAACAACTATAATATTCGTCTACTCATGTAAGGGAGACAACCTCTTCACAAGCTGAATTTACCGACGTTATAAGACTAATTTGTACTCGCTCCTCCTCGTGCAGTGTTAGTAGATTGCCTGTGTATATTAAGTTCTATATTTATCTAGAAAAGGAAAATATGTGGAAAATGATATTATAAAACGGCTGACAGAAGCCATTAGGGACGTTTCATGGTAAAATATCTTTTCACTTCCTGCTGAACATTGCGCAAATGAGACCACTGAATGGTTCAAAGTGGCAATTAAAGCGCATGTTCCACACGCAAATTCTATAGCAAACCCCACTCTCCCCAATGGTTCACTTCAACTTGTGCAGCTGTCATAACGCAAAGACAGTATGCATACCGCATATTTAAACGACACGAGTCCAGTTCAAACAGATAGAAGTACATAGAAGCCAGAAATAACTGTAAGAAAGAAATAGCGACAGCTAAGAGAGAATTTACTAAAACCACTCAAAAAAACGCATCGAAGCACAGAAATTAGGAACTCGAGACTTCTGAAAAATCTACAACAGTGTAGTAAATAATGGGCAATCAACAAATCCCCCACTATGCAACAATCATGAGGTTGTTTGCTCAGCAACTGAGAAGGCTAACATGCTTGCCAGACGGTTTGCCTTCAACTCCACACTGGACTCTGCTAACCACTCTCTCCCAGACTTTCCTTTGCAGACAGACGCCACACTAGACGATCTGAAAATCACCCCTGCTCAGGTGCATGCTATCATAAGAAAGCTTGAAACTGCACAAGCATGTGGACCTGATCTCATCCCAGCTGTGCTATTAAAAAAGTGCGCCGCCGAAGTAGCTCCAGTTCTCTCCAAACTCTACACCAAATGCCTTAATGAAGCTTGCTGTCCTGCCTGCTGGAAAACTGCTTCTGTAGTGCCAGTTTTCAAGAATTCTGGCGAAAGAACTGACCCAGTAAATTATCGCCCTATTAGCCTCCTCCCACTTTTTGCCAAAATATTTGAGACCATAATTAACCATGCTCTAACCATCACCTTACAGATGCTAAACTTCTGACTGACCAACAATATAGATTTAGACAAGTCCGTTCAACAGCAGACATCCTAACTGTAATCTCAGAACGTATATACCAGTCACTGGACAAATCGGGGGAGGTAGAGCGGTAGCTCTAGATATATCTAAGGCTTTTGACAGGGTATGTCATGAGGGTCTTCTCAAGAAAGTCAGGTCATACGGCATCACTGGAAGAATACATGACATAATTAGATCCTTCTTAGATAAGAGAAAAATCCAGTGCCTCAGGGGTATATCCTGGGACCTCTGCAATTCCTAATATTCATAAATGACCTCCCTGACAAAATTGTCTGTGAGATGGGTATGTATGCTGACGACACCACGCTCTATAACAGACACGACAGGAAACTAAATGAACACATATCTAAAGAAATTGCAGAAACACTAGAAGAAGACCTCCGATCGGTAGTGGAATGGGGACAAAATGGATGGTCACCTTCAATGCTGCAAAGACTAAACTTGTTTTTCGTTTTTTTGTTTGTTTTTTTTTACAATGGCCACTCGGTTATTATGTGTACAGTACTCAAAGGGATAGTGTAGCAGTAGTATTGGAGAATTGATAAGGTGTCATTACTTAGGGAGGAAGTTCTATTAGGAATTTGTTTGTGTTGGACTTGAAGACATCCAGGTTGAAGTCGGGAGGGAAACAGGCAAGTGGAACAGAGTTCTTAGAAAGAAGCTTTGTTCGTGGAATCTACGTTTTGATTTAGGCACAGATAGGGAGTGGGGAAAATTATTGACGGTGGTTTCAGCTAGTCGGGTGCTTTTTGAAAAAGATTGGTGAGGGGGAACCAGAGATGGAGCTTAGACGAGCACTTTCCATGGAAATAACGATAGAACAAAGACAGGCTCGCTACGTCTCTTCTGTGGGAAAGAGGTTGCAGGGAAGAGAAAAGGGCATCCCCCACCAAGCCACGAAGTCTATTTTGTACTCTGTCAAAGCAGGATAGGCTGTTTTTAGCAGCTCCTGCCCAGATGTGGCAGCAGTACTCCATCTTTAGACGTACTTGGCTCTTATATAGACAGAGAATTGCATCATTGGTGAGATATCTTTCCTTCAATAATTACAAGAAACCTTTCCTACTGCCAATAGCAATGGCAAAAGACTCTTTATCTGAAAGTACATCTTTGAAACTCCTCGACCTAACGTTCACAGGAAACATGAGTTGGAACAATTACATTGAGAACATTTTCAGGACCGCTGCGAAGAAGGTAGGTTCTTTCTACCGTGCTAGAAAACTATTAACGCCTGAAAGTATCCTATACCTCTATAAGGCCACCATTCGCCCATGTATGGAGTATTGTTGTCATATTTGGGCTGGTGCATCTACCACTAGTCTCTCGCTCCTAGACAAGGTTCAAAAGAGAGTCGCCAATCAAATAGGTCCTGAACTGTCAGCTAAACTTCAGCCTCTGTCACATCGACGAAATGTTGCATCCCTATTCCTGTTCTACAAGTACTTTAACGGTGAATGCTCTGACGAACTGCAAGCACTTGTGCCCCCTCGACGTAAATACCCCCGACAAACCCGACAAGCAGCTAAATTCAACCCCTTCACAGTAGAGATCTCTAGATGTAAGAAAGCCTTCTACTCCAGTAGCTTCTTTCCCAGAACAGCTAGAGTTTTGAATTCGCTTCCAGGTCCCTACTTCCCTGACTGTACTGACATGCAGAAGTTCAAGTGCAACGTGAACCAACATCTTGCTGCCCAACTTCCTACACAGTACTCCTGATGCTTATGTCCCTGATAGTAGCTCCCTACAACAAAGTGGCAATGTGCCTTGTTTGGGGTGAAAATATAATTAAAAAAATGTGTGGAAATGAACACACTATTTAGTATTTGTATGAGAGTGACGCCGATGAAAAGATATATTCTTTTTATTGGTAGAAAACATTGGAAATTATATCTTTTTAAAACAAAAAATCAATTTTCGTTGAACTAAATGCTGTATACCTTTTTATGTTTACTTTGTTAGAAATTAATTCCAACTTTAATTTTGTCCTCGAAATTATTTTCTTCTTTTCGGAGGTGTTGGAAATATAAAGAGACATCATTGAAACGTTACTTTTAATATTTTAACGCGTATTCTTTAAAAAAATAAGACAAGTGCAAAGATAGCTTTTAGTGCTTTTACTGCGCAATATTATATCGAAAGAATACATTTATTTTTAACAATTTGGGGGCAAATTATCCAAAAATATTAAAAATCTTTTTTTTTAATCGTTATTTTTCATGTTTTTTGTTAATTTCTCCAAATTTATAAACCAATATCTACTATATTTCCAAACTCCGTTAGACCTACGTGTGATTCGCCAGCAGGTATTAAATGTAAAAAATAACTGACTTAATAATATTTACTCTGTCTATTCCTTTTTAACAAACAATCACATGTTTATATTTGCGTACAACAGACAATTTATAGTACTTGTGCAGATTTTGAACCGGACGTATCAAAACATCCACTCGGCTTTGTCCGAAACATGACGTCCACCGCCGGATTCTGCCGAGTATCGCCAATGATCAGAGCTTAACAACGGTATGAAACAGAAAAATAGTAAAATTATTGGAAATCGTAGAAATAAAAAATTAAAAAAGAAAAAGACGACTTACCATAATTTTGTTTTATTATTCATTTAATGTTTTTTCATCGCAAACATATTTTTATGTAATAACCATTTTTCTGTGCTCTTTTTTTCATTTTGGATATATAATGTGTAGCAAACATTTTTTTTTCTAAACAAATTATGTACTTTTTTTATCTTTGAAAGTATTTTTTCAATGCACCTCTAACTACATCTGCCGCTTTTTTAATGCATTAATGCATCTAACTCCTCATGACAAAAAACTGCTTCTTAGAGCGTATACCGTTGTTTGTTTCATCGTGCTGTTAGTCTTCACGTTTTTCCATGTAACATTTAGCTTTATTTATCTACTTTCTTCCAATATTGATCCGAAAGTTGTCTGCTAGTTGCTCCGCACTGTGCCTGTTTGAAGTCTTACGTCTGATTACAAGCTAACTCGAGCGGATGATGTCATGCTCCGGGCAAAGCCGAGCAGACGCTTAGATACGCCCGGTTTAAAATATGCACTAATACCTAATTTCCAAACGATATAAGTTTTTAGCAAACAAAATTTTCCTTTTTAAAAATAAATTTTGTTTGTTTGTTTTTTGCCTCTGAAGTATCTTTTTAAATTTCTTTCTCTTATTGCCAAGAAAAGATTTTGAAAATTATCTGCACCTCCAACCACGTCTGTCGCTTATAAGTTGTTATTATAGTTTTTAATATAGTTGAAAATACAGTTTACACTGATCTTACCTGCAGGCAATTTTCAATTACTCTCGTATATGCTGGGTCGGTAAGTTTGATGACCTCTAGTTTGTTTGACCTTTCCATATTTTTGATCCACTTGTTGGCTTGACCTTGAGGGTCAATCATCAACGGCCACCGCCCAGCATTGCTCACGATAATTGCGTTGTCCACCGAGTAACTGCGACAAAAAGAAAACCAAACACTTAACACTGGTCAACAACAAATTTGCTGTCTGCGGTTTTAAGCTGATTTTATCTGATGCACTGAATCACAAAATCATATTGTTCTGCACATCCGGTCAAGTTTTTTAAACTATGGTCACGTGTTGTTTGTTACATTTTTGTTCACATGTATGCCATATCGTTTATTGGAAATGGTTATTTTAATGAAAAGAAGTATTCAGATCTGAGGGTTCTTAGTGAGTCTGTTGAAAAGGGGTCAATTTAAAATCATAAAAGCTTGAAATCTTCCAAATATGGGTGCTCAGCATACACAGAGAATGACTGACCTGTGCGGAAAGAATTGGAATCAACGACCTTCTGGTGGACAGATAGAATACTTTTCACACCGCTGCACATCAAGCTTGGCTTAATCAAACAGTTTACTTAGGCTCTGGACAAGGATGGTGACTGCTTCACTTACTCGTGCCAGGCTTTTTTCAGGATTGACCATGGAGAAGCTGAAAGCTGGCATTTTTGATGGTCTTCAGATTCAGCGATTCATCAGAAGCCCAGTTTGAAATTTCAATTAACGAAATGGAACTGGAAATGCGTGAAATAACAATAATGCCAGAAACTATGTTGACTGATTTCAGAAACCTGAGCTGCAACATGAGCATCAAGATGGACTACCTATTTTTACACGTGGACTAGTTTCCTGAGAACCTGGGTTTAATGAGTGAAAGGGAAATGTATTCTGTCTGGACCTTAAAACGATGGAGACCAGGTGTCAGGGTCGCTGAGATGCAGTAGTGATGGCTGACTACTTTGTGAATCAGAAGAGAAACTTACTTGCCGTTGAGCATTCCAGGAGTTGGAAGAAACGGAGTAGATAGGTTCTGCCTATCGCCCGGCTTCCATACTCCTTCTTTGCCTATTAGTCAGACGCAGAGATACTATCACAGTGATTCGATAGAAACACCCAGTGGTAGATCTTGTTTCTTGTCTAGGGCAATGAACGCCGTTTCCCTACTCCCGACACAACCACCCCTAAAGCTGGGCACTTGAGAATGCTTGAGTACTATATATGCCTGAGCAATTAGATTGGGTTGACCTTCCTCTGATGGGTTGAGGGTACCGGATTGACAGTTACTGGCTGCTGTTTCCGACTGGTAATACAGGTGCCCTAACTCTTTGGTAGCGCTTAGAGCGGCTGCTCCATCAACAGTTGTATAATATCGGGATGTTTGCAGTGCCATGGCGCGCATGGAAAGGGACCCTGCACTCATCCCCGGTGGGCTTTCCTGAGGCCACAGTCCTAGTTGATGGAGGGTGAGTTGATGGTCTACTTGTGATGCATGTGTGATACTCTGTATAACCTCCTGTTCGGCTCCCCCTAACCTAACTGAAACTCGTTAAAAACATGATGACAGTACAATCTAAAAATAAGCTTAAACCAAGTATAGGGACAAACAAATCCAACTTGCCTCCTCCCTTGAGGCTTGCATTCACAAATATTCGTGGGCTTAGAACTAATTTAGCTGATGTTGAAGCATTTCTCCTAAAAAATACCCCGGATATCTTAGCTAAGTGACACTAACCTACACTCCTCCATCCCCTCTAACTACTTTAACATGCCTGGATATCTCCCACTCTGCCGTAAGGACTCTGACAGACATATGCACGGACTTGGAGTTTACATTCGTAATACCCTTCCCTTGACTAGAGAAACTAAACTAGAAACGGATGATCAAGCCTTTATGTGCTTTAGACTAATCATGCAACACAACATCAACTACTTTTACTTTCTCTACCACTCTCCCTCGACCCAAGACTGCACCATAATAAACAAAGTATCTGACAGCATAGACACAGCACTCTCCCTCGACACTAGCGCCCAAGTACATGTATTTGGTGACTTAATTGTCCATCACAAAAACTGGCTTGGATTCTCTACTTACACAGATGCAGCAGGCAGCGCAACACATAGCTTCTCTGTATCTCACTCCCTATCGCAAATTGTTACTTTTCCAACCCGTTTCCCTGATCAGGAAGAACAAAACGCATCACTTTTAGATCTGTTTCTGACCACAGTTCCTGATGATTGTGTAACGAAAGCCGACAGCTCACTTGGGAACGCTGATCATGCAGTGATAATGGTTGAAATCGCCCTAAACTCTAGACCCAAAACAAGAGCCAGTGCTCAAAACAACGAGATATTATAAAAAGGCCGACTGGGAAGCCATCAGAGATCTTATCAGAGATGCCCCATGGTGAAATATTTTTTCTCTTCCTGCTGAACAGTGTGCAACTGAGACCACTGAATTCAAAATTGCAATCGAAGCGCATGTTCCCATGCGGAAATTCTATAGCATGCCCCACTCTCCCCAATGGTTTACTTCGACTTGCGCAACTGCCATTGCTCAAAGGCAGCATGCATACCGCAGATTAAACCGCCATAAGTCCAGTTCAAACAGACAGAAGTACATAGAAGCTAGAAGTAACATTAAGAAAGAAATAGCGACAGCTAAGAGGGAATTTACGGAAACCACTAAAAAACGCATCGAAGCACAAAAACTAGGAACTCGTAACTTCTGGAAAATCTACAACAGTGTAGTAAATAATGGGCAATCAACAATTCCCCCACTAACCAACAATCACGAGGTTGTTTGCTCAGCAACCGAAAAGGCTAACATGCTTGCCAGTCGGTTTGCCTTCAACTCCACACTGGACCCTCCCAACCACTCCCTACCTCAATTTCCTATGCAGACAGACGCCACACTAGACGATCTGAAAATCACCCCTGCTCAGGTGCATGCTATCATAAGAAAGCTTGACACTTCAAAAGCATGTGGACCCGACCTCATCCCAGTTGTGCTATTAAAAAAGTGCTCAGCCGAAGTAGCTCCAGTTCTCTCCAAACTCTACAACAAATGCCTTAATGAATCTTGCTTTCTGGGCTGCTGGAAAACTGCTTCTGTGGTACCAGTATTCAAGAATTCTGGCGAAAGAACTGACCCAGTAAATTATCGCCCTATTAGCCTCCTCCCACTTTGGGCCAAAATATTTGAGACCTTAATTAACCAAGCTCTAGTCCAGCACCTTACAGATACTAAACTTCTGACCGACCAACAATATAGATTTAGACAAGCCCGTTCCACAGCAGACATCCTCACTGTAATCTCTGAACGCATATACCATTCACTGGACAAAGCGGGAGAGGGCAGAGCGGTAGCTCTAGATATATCTAAGGCTTTTGACAGGGTATGGCATGAGGGTCTCCTCAGGAAGATTAGATCATACGGTATCACTGGTAGAATACTTAACATAATTAAATCCTTCTTAGATTAGAGAAAAATCCAGGTTGTCCTCGACGGTCGTACATCTAAACAATATGATATAAATGCGGAAGTGCCCCAGGAATCTATCCTTCGACCTCTACTGTTCCTGATATTCATAAATGACCTCCCCGACAAAATTTCCTCTGAGATGGGTATATATGCTGATGACACCACACTTTATAGCAGGCACGACAGGAAAACAAATGAACACATATCTAAAATAATGGCAGAAACACTAGAGGATGACCTCCAATCAGTAGTGGAATGGGGACAAAAATGGATGGTCACGTTCAATGCCGCCAAGACTAAACTTGTTTCATTCAATAATTACAAGAAACCTTCTCTACCACCTATAGCAATGGCCAGTGACTCCTTATCTGAGAGTACGTCTTTCAAGCTTCTTTACCTAACGTTCACAGGAAACATGAGTTGGAACAATTACATCGAGGGCATTGCCAGGGCCGCTGCGAGGAAGGTGGGCTCTCTCTACCGTGCTAGAAAACTACTAACACCCGAAAGTATCCTGTACCTCTATAAGGCCACCATTCGCCCATGTATGGAGTATTGCTGTCATATTTGGGCTGGTGCATCGGCTACTAGTCTCTCGCTCCTTGACAGGGTTCAAAAGAGAGTCGCAAATCTGATAGGCCCTAAACTTGCATCTAAGCTTCGGCCTCTGTCCCATCGACGAAACGTTGCATCCCTCTGCCTGTTCTACAAGTATTTTAATGGTGAATGCTCTGATGAACTGTAAGCACTTGTGCCCCCACGACGTGAACACCCTCGACAGACCCGACAAGCTGCAAAATCCCACCCCCACACTGTAGAGATCCCTAGATGTAAAAGATCTTTCTACTCCAGTAGTTTCTTCCCCAGAACTGCTAGACTTTGGAATTCCATTCCAGGTCACTGCTTCCCCAACTGTACTGACATGCATAAGTTCAAGTGCAACGTGAACCAACATCTTGCTGGCCAAATCCCTACATAGTACCCCAGTAGATGTTTCCCCTGATAGTAGCCCCCTACACCAAAGTTGCAATGTGCCTTGTTTGGGGTGAAAATGTAATAAAAAAAAGTTCAAGCTCTGAAGTTTGAATAATGGTGAAGCAACAAACAATTTACGTTATGGATGCACATCATTCAGCAGAAATCAATGAATCTATCAGTAATTGTTGGTAAAACATTGTTTTCTCTTAAAAAATATATTTAGAATGATATGCATTAACTAAAATCAACTGATTATGCAACAAAAATCGATTTTGTCACAAGATCTGATTTTCTTAGCACAAAAACTGATGAAGAGAAATGGATGTAAATTCCTGATTCAGCGCCACAAAAATACCCCAAATCAGTTGTTGAAATCTCAATAATATTCAGAAAGTAAAAAGTTTGTTCCTCAGTGTAATCAATAGGTTATCTTCAATAACAAATAAATGTTGTTGTCTGTATTAATTGGATTATCTGGACTATTGTCTTCGTTTTGGGTGTTATTACCACAACGTTTCAGCCGATATAACCTCCAATTCTCTTCACGGGTATCTTTCTGTCGAACACGGGAATCTGCACGGAATGTCTGTTCAATATTTGTTACATAATATCTTCAACTTTGTATTGTCTATTCTCTTAACTGACATTTTTAATATCCAGTTAATTCTAAAATAATGGACAACTGTTCTATATCTGACATAAATAATATGTAGTCATTTCTAAAAGAATCAACAATCAGCTGCATTCATAAATTAAATATCTATCTCTGACATAAAACATATTTAGTTATTTGCAAGAACAATGAACAATCGTTCTGCATTCCTTGGATTTCAATATTCATTATCTTTTAACACTTTTTTTTTACATAGACATCACCACATTATCAAGGCCAAGAGGCCACTCAAGGATAAGGGTTAAAGAGTGTACAGTAGAAATTGGTCAGTATAGTAATCATTTGTAATGAAAATTTGGTAAATTTAATAACTTATATGGAACGGCTCATCAAGAACTTATTTACTTTAGACTTGAAGACAACCATATTGTAGTCAGCCGGAAAGCAGGAAAACGGAAGACAATTCCACAGGCGTGCAGTTCTAAGAAAGAAGCTTTGTTCATGGAATCTACGTTTAGGTTTAGGCACAGATAAAGAGTGGGGGAAATTATTGATAGTGTTTACAGCTAGACGAGTGTTTCTTGTGAAAGTTTGGCGAGGGGGGGCCATAGATTGAAGCTCAGTTGAACACTTTCCATGAAAATAATGATAAAGCAGGGACAAACTCGCAACATCTCTTCTGTGAGATAGAGATTGCAGCGAAGAGAAAAGGACATCTCCCACCAGGCCACGAAGTCTATTTTGAACCCTACCAAGGCAGGACAAGTCCTTTCTAGCAGCTCCTGCCCAGATGTGGCAACAGTATTCCATCCTTGGACGTACCTGGCTCTTATATAGATAGAGAATAGCATCAGCAGTGAGATATCTACCGGATCGATAGAAAGATCCCACCATTTTTCCAGCAGCCTTGGCAACAGATTTGATGTACGTGTTCCATTTCAGGTCAGGAGTAATGGTCAAGCCCAGAAGCTTGTCAAAACTTGAGGCCTCCTGAAGACGAGAGCCATTCATTTCAATTGATGACAAATGTGGATTAGAATGTTGATGATGTAAAGAGAGAAGCTTGGTTTTAGATGCATTAAAAGTAACCAGCCACTCCTTTCCCCATTGTACTACGTGCTCAAGATCAGAGGAGAGAGAATTGGAGAGAACTTGGTCGTTTACTGTCTTAGATGTGCTACCATAAATGGTAGTGTCGTCAGCATAAATGTCTACAAATGATGTAAGGATATGATTTGGAAGATCATTAATGTAGATCAGGAAAAAAGTTGGACCCAGGATGGATCCTTGAGGGACACCGGCATTAATACTGTGAGCTTCTGATTTTTGCCCCTCAACTACTACTCTTATGAACCTATCAGAAAGAAATGATTTAATAATTGAGAAGACTTTTCCAGCTATACCATAGCTAGCGATCTTATGAAGTAAACCTTTATGCCATACCCTATCAAAGGCTTTAGATATGTCAAGAGCAATTGCCCTAGAAAGATTGCCACCGTCGAGAGATTTGCTAATCCTATGCGATATAACTGTAAGGACATCTGCTGTAGATCTAGCAGAACGGAAACCATATTGAGTGTCACTAAGAAGGTTATTTTTGTTGAGATGGTTGATTACTTCTGTATTTAACACAGATTCTAGCAACTTACTTATGACGCACAGGAGACTTATTGGCCTGTACTGAGAGGGGGATGAGCGATCACCTGAATTCTTAAATACAGGGCATACTGATGAGATTTTCCAGGGAGATGGGAAACTATTCTCCTAAAGACAACATTTAAACAGTTTTGTAAGTATGGGCGCTTGTTTAGGTTGAAGTTTTTTGAGTACTATAATTGGAATACCGTCAGGGCCAGTTGCTTTACTCGAATCAAGGTTTTTGATTAGCTTCGCAACATCACGTACAGATATACGTATATCACATAGCGTGTTTTCTGATACAGGAGGAAATATTGGGGGTTGGCGGTCTTTGTCGCAAAGGGTAGAATTAGCTGCAAAGTTCTTGACAAAGAGTTTGGCTTTGTCTCATGCTGACGAGATTAACTCAAGTCCATTGATAATAGTTGGGATGGAGCACACGCTTCTGTTCAGGATTCTGTTTGCTATTTGCCAAAACTGGTGGGAACCAAGCCGCTGCTCAGCTACTTTGGACTTAACAGATTGAGCATACAACTCTCTTGCGTTCCTTATTACTTTCTTACAATGGTCGCTGGCAGTCCTGAAAACGGCTTTAGTTTCCATACATCTATTACGTTTGAAGCAGTGGAAAAAGTGATTTCTGTGTGCAATGGCAGCAGCACATTCTGGAGAGAACCATGGCTGGCTGTTAGGTTTTTGCTGAAACTTTTTAGAGGGTATGAAATGTTCAATACCTACAATTAACCATTCAGTCAGGTCTAATACTATAGAGGACACATCCTTTTTCAACATGGAATGCAGAGGTAGATCAGATATAAATGTACGGAAGCTATCCCAGTCAGCCTTGCTGTATCGATATACTGTACGATAAAGAGGTACGTCTGGGGATTTATTACATTTCATTTTTATCTTAATTGATACAACAGAGTGGTCGGAAGATCCAAGAGGCGACAGAACAGAAACTGAACATAGTTCAGGGCAAGTTGTGAGAAAAAGGTCTAGTAGGCTCGCATACTGGCCGTCATTATCGGGCACACGGGTAGGTTCTTGAACAATCTGAGTGAGGTCATAGGCAATGGAGAAATCATGACAGAACCTCCCCTCATCATCGGTCTTGTTTGAGTGGGTCAAACATTCGACGTTGTGAACATTGAAGTCTCCACATACGTGAATGTTAGCTGAAGGATAAGTAGAAAGGACTTGGTCAATTTTCTCAGATATGCTTTGAAAGATAGTAACTCCGCTGTTGTGGGGGCGATAGAGAGTAAATATAAATGCAGTAGTGTGAGCTAAAGCAACCCGGAAGCACATATAGGGTAAGTTAGGATCTTCCCTGGAGATGTCCCTCCCACATGGAAAGCTATCTTTAATATAGGCACATATTCCATGCCCATGGCGATCTTGGGGGTCAGATTTAGAAGTTAAGTTAGAGTATCCTGTAATTGCAAACTCATCTAGGGAAATAGCCTGTCCAATGCCAGTTTCACTTAAAAATAAAAGGTCTGGTTTAGTCTCCTGTAATTGGGTTTCAACCTCTGGAAGGTTAGAACGAAGACCCCTGATGTTGGAGAAGGAGACATGGTAGTAGGGGTCTACGTTTGAAGTTGGAGAACCGGGTTTAATCGTGTATTTTTTCTTGAAACTTGTCATGATGAAATTTTGGAATTTGTGGACTAGGTCGTCAGATTTACTTAGAGCAGGACAGAGAGGGGAAACTAAGAGAGAAAAAGAAACGAAGAATTTTTTTTTTGTAGCATATGATAAGGTAAAGCCGTAACAATTACCCACTAGTATGGCATCGAGAGGCCCCACCAGAAGCTACTGCATGGTCCAGATTCCATTCACCAAATGGCAATACAGCAGCCCCAGTACTTTGCACCTGCTGATAGGACAGCCTCCTTAGTGGTTAATCCAAGGTTCGGGTCCCTGACTATCAGGCGGATAACGTCAGCCCAGACAAAACGTTTACCCCCAGCACCCTTACTAGTGACATTGCTACAAGGATAGACATAGAAACAGAAAATTTCGACCAACTCTGCCAACTGTTCGCGCAAAATACTGCCAACCTAGAAAACAGCTTTTTCTTCTCCCTTTGTCAGAAAAATCACTCATTAAAAAATGAGGACTGAGGGACAAATAAGAAGAAGCGAGAGTAACAGGAGCTGCCGATAACGCATCCACAATGCGTTTTCTACTCTCCATTAAAAAAAAAACTATTAAGTATTGTACTTAATAAAAGTCCAACAGACGTGTTTAAGGGAAAGTATGGTGATAGATTCCCCTCTCACGAACTAAAAATGAGTACAATTAGGTAATCTATTTTTGCAATCAACACTTGCCTATTGGTTTCGATTCCAGCCTTTTCCTAATATTATTTTCAAACTTATCTAGTTTTGCTTTCTTACTTACTGGGGTCTGTCCCTTTTCATAAAATTTCGAACGTAACTCCGTGCCGTGAATTAGATAAATTAAATTAATGACTTCGTCCGAAATTCTGCGTTGATTCCCGTTAGATTTTCGAGTTCGATAAGATGCGAACAGTAGTCTGAATAATCCAAATAATAGAAATTATCCTCATCTTAAAAATTCAGAAACAAAGTTGTTGCATAGAAACAAATATTGATATAGTACCCTTTTTGTGTTAATTTGTGATGGTAGCGATTAATTTTGTATTAATTTTGTTTTAATTCTCCTTGTTTCACTTTCGTGGTTGTGCTACCACACAAATTCTCAATTCTAATAAAAACTGTATCATTGGCAACCAAACTACTATCGACCCATTTCTAACAAGTCTTTTTTTTTCCTCCACCCTCTTCGTGTCTTTAACAAGGTTCTGACATTCAATTCTTTATTTCATACTAAAGATACCATAAATAGCATCACTTTACTTTGACAAAGTTTTTACTATTAAAAGAAACAAAATATTTACATACTAATTTGTTTATTGTAACCGTTTTCTTATATTTTGCGATTGCCTACTTTTCTAGATTTTTGTAATTTTTATTATTATATTTATCTTACACATAAATATGTGAAAGTTTGTTTTATAAATATCCTATGGGGGTATAAATAGGATTCCGTTATACGCAAATAGCAACTTGACTCAATATGTTGTTTCAGTTATGAAACTTTGTCGAAAAAATTCATAACTGAAACGAAAAATGTAATGAAAAGAGGATTATATGTTAATTTTTCCTCTCCTCCACTTAGTTTGTTCGTTGCTCATAACTTATTCCATATCTATGAATACCTACACTCACAAATATATGTGGAACATACAAATGTTTATATTTTTTAATATTTCTAAAGTGTTTACGTATAGGAATAGAAAATATATATTAAAAGATGTCTTTTAAAACACATTTTTTCCGCTTTAGTGTAGTACGTGGTGTATGGGGGGTGCGGTTAATAGTGGTAGAAGGAGAAAAGAGTGTAGCCAATTAGATGAAGAGATGCTTACTTGTGACTGGTGTGTTTTCACATATATTTGACCTCCCCTTGAATATTGGTAGATAGATAGATAGATAGATAGATAGATAGATAGATAGATAGATAGATAGATAGATATGTTATGTTATGTTATGTTATGCTACACTGGAGAAACATCGGGTGGCCTTGCTGATAGTAGATTTAGAACATCGATTATTAATAAAAAAAATTAATTATAAAATAAGTAAAATGTTAATTAATGAACATTATTATTGTTTTGTAATTGTTATGTAGAAAAATGTATGCAGAAAGAATGTTATTGAAACAAAGAAATGTTTAGTAAAATATTTTGGTTAACTTAAAAACAATAACAAGCAAAGAATGTAGTGGACATAAGCAGAGCAAGTTTCCAAACTTGGGAATAAAAATAATAAACTTGTACAGAAAACGAGAATGAATGCCGGGTCTTCATGTGGTCAAGTGGCGTAAGTACAAAGGAATAGTTACATATATACAAGAGAGTTTGGAGTAAGATGGATGAAGAGAGATTGGAGCTGTAATGGCCCTGTAAGGGGGGGGAGAGACTAAGACAAGTATATAATCTTCCAACAAGAGAAGCAGTAAAATAAAGGCTGTCTAAAATATAACCGAAGACTCCTGGTCGTTTCTTTGGAAGAAATGTTCATTTCAGCTTTTGGCAGCTTCATCAACCAAGATCCGGATGAACAAACGTTTAATTTCTTTATTGGCAAGATGCATAGTCATCCAGGACTGTGTTCCTTTGTGTTATCCTTATTGTAAATGTCCTATAACTCATGCCGCACACACATCTACAAGGAATTATGAACATTATATGACACGAAGAAAATTCAATAGATGCACAAATCATCATATACTTAACGCACTTTATATACACGCACATATACATAGACCCTGCAACGTAACAGATAGATAGATAGATAGATAGATAGATAGATAGATAGATAGATAGATAGATAGATAGATCTTTGGGAATATTTTAAAAATAAAATGTCGATAATAAGTACAACAGTTTTGCCCACGTTTTATTTCATTCAGTTTTCGGATTCTTCAAGAAAAATTCGAACGCACCTGTCGACCGGTAAACCCGACATTTGCCATTCCCTAATTTTCACCGGATCTCCTAAAGTGTTGGACAAAGAAAAATTGCATGAAACAGGGATCTTCTTCTGCCGACACAGCTCATACCATTCTTTCAGACATTCCTGAAAATAGAATATATACATACTAGTTGAACTAATTTCTGTAAATTACATAAATAACATAAAATTAAATAAACAATATGTTTAACAACGTATTTGAAATGTTTAAGTTCATTTAAGGAGAAAATTAGAATAAAACTATTGTTGTAGCCTTGCAGACCGGTAGCAATCAAGGCAAATGCAGTTGTATAGCTAACAAAAAGTGTATTAGCAAATGTTATAAAAATACATGTCATGATTCTGGGGGTCATAGCTGGCACGAATCGTTAATATTTAATTCCTTTCCGCCGCAAGAAGATGTGACGCAAGGTCGGAATGTGGGGAGAGTCAAGTTAGCGCCGCTAAAGAAGTATTTTAGCCTTTTAAATATGCCTGGAGAGTCCCGTCAGAATTCTCCAATTAGTGCGCCTTAGGCAGTAAGCAATTATCTTACTCTACTCAAGGCTTGAGAGTGTGGACCTTCTAGGATTACCCAGAACGAATGCTTCAGCTCGACGGATAAAAGATCACCAAAAGATTGTCAAGATCAGAACCCCGTCTAGCATGTGCTCGTCATCACAAAGTAATTGCACGAATTGCTCGCTACCTAAGAAGGCGTAAGATAGAATTATGTTCGTAGTATCTGGGCAATTTCATCATCACAAAAATAGGTATATCAGTTTTCCCTATAGCAAACATTTATGCTTAGTTGAAGTTCGATCTATATAAATTATGACGGCTGATTACATTTCTTACTTCTTTACCCATCCTCTCTCTCTCTCTCTCTCTCTCTCTCTCTCTCTTTCTGTCTTCTCCAAATAAATAGTTTTCGTTAGTAAGTTCTAACAACGACACAATTCCTCCACCTTCTCAACAGAAATCCCTCCTACTCATGATAGGGTAGAATTAAACACGTTTTCTTTTATGCACAATATATATATATATATATATATATATATATATATATATATATATATATATATATATATATATATATATTATTCAATTTTCACCCCAAACAAGGCACAGTGCAACTTTGAAGCAGGGGCCTACTATCAGGGACATAATTTGCGGGGACATTAAGGAGGGAGATGAGTAGAAAGATATTTGTTAACATTACACTTGAACTTCTGTGTATCAGTACAGTTGGAAAAGCAGAATCCTGGAAGGGAGTTCCAAAGACCCGCAGTTCTGGGGAAGAAACTATTGGAGTAAAAGGCTTTCTTGCACCTAGGAATCTCTACTGGTGTTATGTAATGAATGGCTGGAACCATCATACATAACTGAAAAGAAAAAACTTTAATAAAAGATTTAAAAGAGTGGGCATCGAATAATCGATTGTCTACCGGTTGAAAAGAGGAAGGGCTTACGTCATAAACAGAGAAATCGGACGACGATTTTTTTGTTTACAAAACAAATAAACGTGACATTCCTCGTAAGCTCTGGAATTACAGATATTGGCATGAGTGGGTAATTCACGTGTCGCTGCGTTGAAGACAAAATCGAATGATTTTTTGAGGTCAAAACGTGACTTAAGAACACATGTATCAACCGATTGACAGGACGCGTGGATAGAAAAAACAAAGCGACAAAATGCCAATAAAAACGGTGAATCAGCAGAGCAGAGCAGATAGAGCAGAGAGAGAGGAGACACAAGGGACAGAACGTCGCTGAAGACTAGATTGTTGAAACGTCATTTTCCCTCCTCAGAGCACTGTGAGAAAACTGCTAACTGTGAACTTCAGAACCACCAAAAGAAAAAAAGACGATTTGTTTTAAATTGTAACTATATTGTAAAATATAATTTTATACAAAAACAAACACAATTGTGACTTACGTCTTTTAATGCATATTTTTAAGTTACAGCTGATCGTTCTAAGTCGTCAACCGCTTTGTTTTCAGGTTCAACGTTGTTATGACATTTTTGACAATTGACGAGAGGCAAGATAAGGAAAAAGTGCCAGTCTAAGGTGAGATAACTCACTAGTCTTAACTCGTTGTCATCACAACCGCTTAGTAAACAAGTGAACCTACGGACGATCGACGTAACTAAAACTGCTATGTACCGCAGCCAGGGAGTCCTACGCACTATTACGATTTCCCAACCTGGGAGCCACACCATAATACAACACTGTAAAGGGGTGAAACTTAGTGGCTTGTCGGGTTTTTCGGGGGTAGTTACGTCGAGAAGGTACAAGTGTTTGCAGCTCGTCAGAGCATTCACCATTAAAGTATTTGTAGAACAGACAGAGGGATGCAACATCTCGTCGATGGGACAGAGGCTGAAGCCTAAACAGTTCAGGACCTATCAGGTTGGCGACTCTCTTTTGAACCTTGTCCAGGAGTGAGAGACAAGCAGCAGATGCACCAGCCCAGATGTGACAACAGTACTCCATACATGGGCGAATGGTGGCCTTATGGAGATACAGGATACTTTCAGGCGAAAGTAGTTTTCTGGCACGGTAGAGGTAGCCAACCTTCTTTGCAGCAGCCCTGGCAATGCTCTCAATGTATCTATTCCAGTTCATACGCCCTGTAAACGTTAGGCCAAGGAGTTCAAAAGAAGTACGTTCAGGCAATGTGTTCTTGGCCATTGTTATTGGTGGTAGAGAAGGTTTCTTGCAGTTATTGAAGGAAACAAGCTTACTCTTAGCAGCAGTGAATGTGACCATCCATTTTTGTCCCCATTCCACTACAGATTGGAGGTCATCCTCTAGTGTTTCTGCCATTTCCTTGGATATGTGTTCATTTGTTTTCCCCTCATATCTGTTATAGAGAGTGGTGTCATCGGCAAATATACCCATCTCCGAAACAATTTTATCAGGGAGGTCATTTATGAATATCAGGAACAATAGAGGTCCAAGGATAGACCCCTGAGGCACTCCCGCATTTATTTCATATTGTTTAGATTTACGACCGTCAAGGACAACTTTGATTTTTCTATTACTTAAAAAGGATTTAATTACATTATGAATTCTTCCAGTGATTCAATATGATCTAATTGTCCTTAGAAGACCATCATGCCATACCCTGTCAAAAGCCTTAGATATATCAAGGGCTACTGCTCTACCCTCCCCTGTTTTGTCCAGTGAACAGTATATACGTTCAGAGACTGGAGTTAAATATATCTGCTGTTGAACGTGCTTGCCTGAATCCATATTGTTTGTCAGTCAGGAGTTTAGCAGATATTAGGTGCTGGACTAGGGCCTGATTAACTAAGGACTCAAATATTTGGGCGAAAAGCGGGAGGAGGCTAATGGGGCGATAATTTACTGGGTCAGTTCTTTCACCAGAATTCTTGAAGACTGATACCACAGAAGCGGTTTTCCAGCGGTCGGAAAATCAAGATTCGTTAAGGCATTTATTGTAAAGTTTGGACAGAACTGGAGCAACCTCGACAGAACATTTTTTTAATAGCACAGCCAGGATGAGATCTGGTCCACATGCTTTTGAGGTGTCAAGGTTTTTTATAATACCATGTACCTGAGAAGGGGCGATTTTTAAATCGTATAGTGTGGCGTCTGTCCGCAAAGGAAAGTCAGGGAGGGAGTGGTGTGCCGAGTCCAGTGTGGAGTTTGAGGCAAACCGACTGGCAAGCAGATAAGCCTTGTCAGTTGCCGTGCAAGCAACCTCATGATTGTTTGATAGTGGGAAATCGTTGACCATTATTTACTACGCTGTTGTAGATTTTCCGAAAATCCCGGGTTCATAATTTCTGTGCTTCAATGCGTTTTCTGGTGGTTTCAGAGTAATCTGTCTTAGCTGTCTCTATCACTCTCTTACAATTATTTCTAGCTTCTATAAACTTCTGTTTATTTGAGCTGGACTTATGTCGGTTGAATCTGCGGAACACATGCTGCCTTTGACAAATGGCAGCTGCACAAGCAGAAGTAAACCATTGGGGAGAGTGGGACTTGCTATAGAATTTCCGTGTGGGAACATGTGCTTACATTGCAGTTTTGAACCACTCAGTGGTCTCATTTGCACACTGTTCCGCTGGAAGAGAAAAGATATTTTGCCATGGGGCATCTCTGATGAGTTCCCTGGCGGCTTCCCAGTCAGCCTTTTTGTAATACCTCGTTGTTTTGAGCAGTGAGTCTTCAGTTTTAGGGCGAGAATTTAGGGTGATTTCTACCATTATCACAGCGTGATCAGCATTTCCGAGTGGGCTGTGGGCATTTGTTGTACAATCATCGGGAACCGTTGTCAGAAAGAGATCTAGAAGTGAGGCATGTTGATCTTGCTGGTCTGGGAAACGTGTCAGAAATGTAACCGTCTGTGTAATTACAGATTCCTAGCCAGTTACTGTGGTGGACATTGAAGTCACCAAATACATGTACTTGTGCGCTAGTATCGAGGGAGAGTGCTATATCTATGCTGTCAGAGACTTTGTTTATTAGGGTACAGTCCTGGGTTGAGGGAGAGTGGTAGAGAAAATACAAGTAGCTAATATCATGTTGCATATTTAGTCGGAAGCACATAAAGGCCTGGTCGTCTGATTCTAGTTATATTTCTCTAGTCAGGGGAGGGTGTTACGAATATAGACTCCAAGCCCATGCATATGTCTGCCCGAGTTCTTACGGCAGAGTAGGAGATAACTAGGCATGTTAAAGTGGTTAGAGGGAATGGAGGAGTGAAGGTTAGTTTCACTTAATGCTAAGATATCCGGGGTGTTTACAAGGAGAAATGATTCAACATCATCTAAGTTAGTTCTAAGCCCGAGGATATTCGTAAATGCAAGCCTCAAGGGAGGAGGCAGGTAGGTTTTCTTTGAGTTTGGTCCTGGTTTAAAGGTAACTTTTGCTTGAGCTGGCATTCCATTTTATTTAATTTAAAAGTTTCAGTTAGGGTGAATGAGTGAGGGGGTGCTGGACAAGTGGTTGTGCAGAATATCAGACATGCAATACAAGTAGACCATCAGCTATATATATATATATATATATATATATATATATATATATATATATATATATATATATATATATATATATATATAGGATTGATATGTAGTTTGCTTGAAGCATTGTGTGGGATAGGTATGTAGTAGAGATATAGGAGCCTATCACAATGCGAGGAATGAAATATAGTCGTTGTTCGTGAAAGGAGACGAAAACAAGTGGCAATTTAAAAATCAATAAGCACATATATATATATATATATATATATATATGTCTATATATGCATATATTTATTCAGTTGTATTAGGTACAAATGTCTTACTTGTTATGTCTGCGACAGTATCCATTATTAATTTCGGAAAAATTCCCTTTTCAAATGATAGACGTGACAGATCGATTCAAAGCATGCTAGATGATGGAGCGGAAGTTGGATAGCTGTGTGGGGCCTCGGAGCAAATGTGAGGAGGGGATTTATGTATGGTCTGATTAGGTAATTAACATGTTTATATTTTTATTTATTTTTATTTATTTATTTCAGTTTATAACGTGTTGCTTTAGCGTGAGCTTTTTTTTAATTAATTCTCTGTCTCTTTTGTTGTCTTTATTGTTATTATTTTTATTATTATTTATTTTTTTCACCTATTATATGTCAGCAGGAAAAATATGCACACACACGCACACGCACACACACACACATATATATGTATATATATATATATATATATATATATATATATATATATATATATATATATATATATATATATTCGTATCTTTATTAAAAAAAAATTCAAACTAAATATCTTTTTAAAGATTTATATATCTACGTATTTTCGTATCTTTATTAAAAATCGAATTTCAAACTAAATACCAAACGGTGTTACCACTAATTACCTATGCCCATTAAATATGTTTCATTAATGCTATTTATCGATTTCTTAATTTAGATTTCTATATTTCTTTATTTAATTAAACTTTTTTATATATAT